>NW_027122637.1:1200000-1800000 GCF_030686945.1 Centruroides vittatus
CATCCACAGCCATTTCCCTAAGGGTACCGATTCCCTCCATGGAATGAACTATTCGATCAGCTGTATCTTTTATTTGTTCTTCACCGACTAAACATTTACTCGCCCGATCCGTTAGTTTATCGATGTTATTTACTTTCGTCACGGGTTGTTCCTTTTGTTCCCTATAAGTGACCGATTCGCTAATAGACGAAGAAGAGGGTTGAGTAGTGTCACCAGAAACGGGCCTCTTCCGGGGCGACGAAGAATAAGTAAGGAGTGAAAAATCTTCCGATGACGATGAAGAATTTTCGATCACCGGAAATTCTCGACTGTCTTCCTCTTCTTCTTCGGTCGACCTTTGAGGACCGGAAAGGGGCCTCTTTTTCGGTGACGAACTATAGGTAAGAAGAGAAAAGTCGGGTTGAGCACCTTCGATCTCCGACTGATCTTGGACCCTCTTCTTTGGCGAAGAGTTATAGCTTACGAGTCTTAAATCTTCTCGAGCTTTATCTTCGTCTAAGATTTCTTGTTTTAATTCGAGTTCTTGATCGTGAGGTTCTTGTTCTATCGGAGCAGAATCACCTTGGGGACCATTGGCATTCGATGCCGCCGGAATAGACTGTCCACTTCCACTGGATTTTCTCCTTTTAAGTTTATCTTTTTTTACTCTTTCTAACGTTGCACTCTGAATTTCTGGTACCGAAGTCACGTAAACTGGATTGTTTTCAATTACTCCGTTCAAATCGGATTCGTTCTGGGGCCTGTACTCGTTTAATTCCTGAGACAATTTGGTCATGTCAATAGGCTTGATTTTTCGTAAGGCCGATAGTCGTTCGAGCCTTTCTCGCGCCTGCTGCTCAACGGCAATGACGAAGGCATCTTGGACATGAACGTTCTGTGCTAAATCTAACGCTGAAAAAAAATTCATCTCATAACTTTTTAAAGAAATTAGTAATATAATCAATAGAAATTAAGTTTTCAATAAAGACTATTTTCAATGCAGTATTTCAAAGAATGAAAATATATTATTATTGCTATTACGGCGTAATTATGTATATAGCGCAATGTATTATTATTTAAATATTATTAAATTGCGACATATATATTATTACAAATTCCTAATGAACGTTTTATAATTATTTACGGATCTCGTATAAACCTCCTTACCCTACTTACCCTATTCCGCAGAAAATAAATGGAGTCAGAAATAAACAAGAACCAATTCCGTGTTATTATTATTATTATACGAATTACAACACGCAGTGTAAATCGACAACATCAAAATAATTTTTACCTATTCCAAAAATCGGTGAAAATCTTCGGTCTTAAAAAATTGAATGATTTTGAATTTAAAAAAAAAATGTTATCCAGTAAATATTTTCATTACACGAAAATATACAATAGTGAATGATTATGACTTTCAATCGTTAAGAATTTATAACAGTAAAATCTTTCAAGCTGACAGAATTTCAGAAATTCGTGATCTCTAAGTATTTATTATTTCCTTCTTTAAAAATAGAGGGAGAAGTTATTTATTTTAATTATTGTCTCATTGAAACATTGTTTTTCTGTTCTATCAAAATACTAAATGACAATTTAAAAAATAAACACAATATCAATGCGATATTTACAGACAATTACGTAAACTAAACTTGAGAATAGGATTTGTAAACTTAAAAAAAATTGAAAACCGATTAACTTTAGTTAAACTATTAAATTTATTCGAAGTTTAAGATATTACATGAAATAAGGAACGTCGATACTTTGTTTTATATGTAAGAAGTGTCAGTATTTTCAGAATTAAATACATTGCAACAATAAAGTGTACTTTAAATGTTTTCAGAGTACGCGAGTTAACATTTCATAAATTTTACATTGCTATTCATTGAAAAAATACGAATTTACGTTCATTCGATTCACAGCATAAATTCGTCTGGTTAGGGACATACTAAGGGATCGAATTTTAAACATAGGACCAGAGTTCGAATCCCTTTTCTGATCAAAATTCCTTTTTCCATCCTCCTTATTACAAAAAAGGTAGGCTATCAACAACGATAAACAAAAATAATAATTACGTTCCAAAAATGTTTTTCAAAACAATCTCTTACGTTAAACGAATATTTTTGCTTACCTCCAATTATTTTAAGTCTAGACTTTTTCTTGTTTACAAGATTTCGAGTGATTTAAAATTAAAAGATTTCTGTAAATTATATAAGGTGTAGCTTTATTAAAGTTCAATAATTTCTTCTACAAATTGATCTTCCTCGGGCAGTGTGTGTTCATTAAAAATAATAAGGATATTTGCAAACGGATTTCAGATGGAATAGAATTAATACTACACAAATAATAAGATTAAACATTAAAGCGTATTTATATTAAATTTGTATCTGATTCGTACAACTTATTGTGAATATAATATATAGTCTGACATACAATCATACTTTTAAAAGAAACGATATCGATAGGTATAATAATAAATATTCCTGGGCTACAGCAGATTAATAAATGAATATTTTACTTTTCTATAATATTAAAATAGAAACAGTCTGTCGCCTCGACTCCACTATTTCGATCAATGCCTATAAAACTGAAAAGAATAACCATGCCAACGTTTGTATTCTTGGAAATCTGACAGCCTATCTCACAATTTCGTCATTCATATATTTACATCATTTCGATCGTTATTAAATAATAATAATAATATAAAACAATCAAATTACTACAAATATATTAATTACTATTATATATTAAATATAAAATCACGATTCACAAGACTGAAACATTAAAAGTAGCAGATTCTGCTTTTAACTTTTCATTCTTCATTTTTATCTCTGTCTTTTTTCTTAAAAAATAATTTATATTTTGTATTAAAATGAATCTGATTTAAAAAAAAAAGATGTCTTAAACAATCTACACGTGAATTCTATCAAAATATTTTTTGTCTTTTATAAAAAAAAACTATTCAAATATTCCATTATGGTCCTTACATAATTTATTTTTGAAAAATTGTTTCGACAACGCAAAACAGCATTATGTTTCAGATATATTTCCGAAAATATTTTCCAATGCTTCGTCAGGCTATTATTTACCAATACATCTCTAACGTTATTGTTTTTTTTTTATAAAGAAATTATAATAACAAACATTAGAGACATAGTTATCCTCCTAATATAAAATTTTCCAGTAAGATTATAATTAAATTTGTATGGAATCTTGATATACACATTTCATATATATAAAACAAAAATACAAGTTTAAAAGTGCTGATTTTCGTAGGAAGAAGATTGAGTTACATCATAGCATGCAGATTTATCTAAGGAATTTTTGTATTTTTTCTAAATAAGGTCCAAGTCCTGTAGATAAAAGTAAACGCCACGATCGAGCAAAACAGAATTTTGTTTAACAAAGTTAGGAATGACAAGAATTTGGTGTTTTAAAATTGTTATTTTAAAACACGTCACCAACAGTCCGCAAGACCGTATCCGTAGTCGTACGAATAGAAAGCTTGTTTTTTTCGGGTAATTTCGTTTACAATTTCTTCGCAAAACATTTTTTTGTCATTCTAGTAACTGTTGTTGCGATAAAAATAGACAAAGTATTATTAGTTACTATCATTTGTCCTTCACAGCCAAAAAAATCTTTCGAAATAATATTTCACAAAGCTATCGACTGAAAATTTCTTATATATATTAAGAGAATTGATGGATGTAAAGGTTTACCATTCTGTATCATTAAGTCGCGTAATCGTCGGGGTGTTTGTTTACTCGCAAGATCGATAACCCGCTTCGATAATCATCTCTTCACGTTCCTTATTCCCGAACGACGAGTAAGGTATGTGGATTCCATACACCTGTTTTTTTCATTTACAAATAACGAGTCGGTGACCGGGTCAGTGGCTCATAAACTGCGGTAGTACGAGTGTATTTAATTTACGGACCGAATCAAACGTTTTAAGTTTATTTTCGATACTATTAACGGAAAGAGTACCGCGGACCATTCTCTTTACAATGCGAATCTGGCAGAGCGTAGTAACGAATCCTACATAAAAATTGATTACGTATACGTCTAACTTCCATCGAATCATTCCGGCACTTTTTCTCGTGACGTCAACGAAGGAAATGACGTCTTCTAAGGGAGAACGAAGTTTCTTTGGAGGGCAACGGGAAGAAACGTCAACCCGCTGTTGGATTAAAGCAACACCAATCGCTCCGGAGGCGATCTGCATGCGATTACATAGAAAATTTAAAATGTTTGCGTTTTGAATATTTTGGAAATTCCGAATTCATATAGAATTAAATCTATGTCAAAAAATGATTTTATTAAGGAAAACTTCGGGAAAGGAAACGTCGTTTAATAAACGTTAATATCGCGAGAAATCGCCGTTTAGTAAATCTTATGTCAACAGATTTCGGACTTAATTTTAACTGCAAGCATTTCGGGAAGGCGGAAAATGATTTTCTCGTATAAATATAGCCGTTGCCAGAAAGCCGCTTAGCATTACGCGCGAGACAACTCTTATTGCCATTGGCAACACACCCCGTATTAATTCGACCATAACATTTAGCGATCGTTACTTTTCTAATCTACGTTAAGGTAAAGTACAGATTTTGAATATTTCGTTAGAAACGTCTAAAACGAATTGCGTCCATTTCGACAATCGTTACCTGGAACCGTAAAGATTAAATTCTTCTCGTCTTTCTGGGAATTTACACGTGTACTAAAGGCCTATAAACTGCTACCCTCCCCGTCACCTCGATCAGAGCCGGTTTAGACTCACCTGCGATAATTTTGCTTACGTATAGTTACAACGTCGGAAATCGACTCACCTTTCGTATATCGGAGTATTTTAATATAAGGGAGTAAATCCGATCCGATACACGCCACACCACATCGCACACTGGTACTGGTTCACGTGGCAAATGCCGAATCCACCCCCCGCCCAGTGACGTCACGAGGGACAGGAATGCTGTTGCGGACGAGTCGATTTTCTGCGTTGCGGGGAGAGCGAATCGTTGGGATGCAATCGTCTACGAGTAGCGCAGATTATTTTCTTTATCGCATTCGTTTTTTTCCCGCAGAAGAATGCGCACAAACGGAGAATAAAACAAATTTCGTAGTCGCATTTTCCAATTTTGAATCGATTTCGGACGTGTTTCCGGAACAAATGGTATTCGTCAAGAATGTAGTTGTAGTGTTTCGACACTCTTATACACGGCAAACAAATTGGATTCGCTCAACTAAGAAGATCGAATTAAAGCATGGAATAAATTAAGAACGAATTCGGGAATATTTTCTACTTAATTTCGTAACTCCGCAATAATAAAGTATAATAATCGATTAATTAAAGCAATAGTTTTAATACGTATTAACAATTTAAAATAAATATGGCCAGAAACAAATTCGAAAATTTACGGAGAGAACTTCTTAGCTCCGAGAGAACAATCGAAATTGTGAATGGAGAAACCCCGGTTGATATGACAACCGTTGCTATGGTTACAAGCAAACTGTGTAGCTTTCGATTTCGTACATCGTGACGAAGACACGTGACATTTAGACGGCACCCCCCCCCCAAAAAAAGTTGATAAATCGTCGTAACTATAAAAAATGATACTTACAATTCACATAGAATTATTAATTTTAATACGCAACGAGAGAACGTGCATTTAGCCACGGATAAAAAATTGCAGATGGCAGAAAGAATCCTTATCAAAAATCCAATTACTAAAAACGCAATCGTCGAAATATTTGATAGGTAATAGTTATAATATCTCGTTAGCGTAATTCCTAAATTTATATTTTAAAGAACGAAAAAAAAAAGTTTAAAGTTAATCGATTTTCCTTCCTCGTATTTTTCGCTGTTAAGGCAAAAATGAAAATTGACTCTCGGTGACGTCAGTTTTAGACAAAATGAGGAAATCTTTTATGAGAAGTCTCGCTATTGCTAACATCTCGTCGTCCTTCGAATTGTTCGGTCTGGCGAGGATGATAAATCTGCGCTGCTATATTTGATACTCGCTTGCCATTTTAGGCCAACTGCAAGCTTAATATAAACATCACCGCGACGGTACCATTTGATGACTATACGCGCATTAAAATTTTGAGTTTTAAGACATTTTTTTTTTTTTTTTTGTAAATGTTTCCGTTCAAGGAGAGTATTACGTAGGCTTATCTTTTTTCCCCGACATTTGGAGCATCGATCCAATATTATGCCGTTGTATAAAAACCACTTGTCGAGATCTGTCTGTTCCGAAAGAGGCCATTGACAGTATTTTGCTTTGTAGTCACACTTCAACGAACCCGTTCCATTATCAATTGTATCGTTCCATCACTCATTAGTACTATACACAATAGAAGGCGGCAAATTCATTCGACGTAACACCGAAAATTGTATGAAAGAGTCGATTCTTTTCGATAAGGCGTTTCGAACTGATTAAAATTTGTTAGAGCATTCGATTAAAGATAGATGGAGCCACTCGATAAATTACGAATTTCCGGATCTGTAACTTCCGGCGATTTCCAGATGACTTCCGTTTTCGGGAAGAGCTACAATGCCGCGTGCGATGAGGATGCTATCGGAAAAACGAAAAATGATTTCTCGACATCTTTCTTTTTTCACGAGGAAGAAAGACATCGACCAATCTTTTACGTATAATTTTCGTTACCAATGCAGGAATAAATGGTAAATCTTAATAAATCCGAGAGAAGATGTACTAATATTAACAATTTAAAAAAATAAATATAAATATATCCGAGTCGTACAAGAGATTTAATTAGGAAAAACGTAGGAGAATCACGTCTATTATAAAAGATGGTCTTCGTAATGGTTCGGAGACGACGATAAAAGAGATTTTTCATCATTCAATAATTAGCTTCGAGATGGGAAATTAAGATGCGACATACGTGTGGCTATACTCCACCGAATTCGTGACAATTGCATAAGCAATTAAATTTCGAAAACTACAATCGGGTTGCATTATCATATACAGATCTGTTGGTTTCTCCACCGAATACAATTAGATTTGAGTTAAGCAATTATCGTTTTAAGCATCATTTTCGAAAGAAAAATGTAGTTTTCTGGATAATGAATATTTAATTAAAAAAGAAGAGCGTAAAATCTATTTCTATTTCTGATTTTTTTCCACATCACAGGACAGATTAAATCAGTTATTTATTTTTAGCTTAATTATAAATTGATTATTATTCGGGCGCGGATATATTTAACACAGGTTTTTGTTGCACATATTATATTTTTAACCTGTTAAAAGTAGTAATTATTTATCAGAAGCATTTCTTTGACATTTTGCTTTTGATTTCAGATTATGCAATGCGTTCTAAAAAACTTTAAAACTTTTTATCTTGTTTTTTAAAAATCAAGAAAAAAAAAGATAGTTGTACAGAATGTAAAATTTAAATAGCTATTGCTTAGTTGCACCCATTCTATCAGGAGATTTCATCAGATGTCTAGTTTACAAAGAAAAAACGTATTCGGTGTAAATATAGGCTATATATAGACTATATTTAAATATATTAAATGCGACTGAAATAAAAAATAAGTTTTTTGGCATTAGCTGCAGTTCCAGCATCCAATTACCGACTGTTTCTTTTTTCTAACAGGTCATCCTCTGCTGATTCTCCTGGGAAACGCGATTCCGTTCCGGCTTCTTTCCATAATACGAATGAAAACCAATGGAGAGATACACGCTAAGCAAATTATACCCGTGGTTTTTGCTTTAAATAAATTTAGATAAAAATAACATATCGTTTCGTATTATTTATATAAAAAATAAACTAATGCATATCGGGAAATCTTCGATATCAAATATATAAATAAATACGAGCAAAATCAATAAATATAAGCTAAGTAATACAATTCCTTAGCACAAAAATTGTAGATGCTTATGAAAGATATCCGCCGATTATTAAATTGCTACGACTATATTTTTTTCTTCGTCCAAATTTTATCAAAATGTATCGCTATGTAAATATTTATGCAATCTATTTGTCGTACACTCGCATAAATTAAATAAATAATTTACGATAATAAACAAAGCCAAATTAATGACAGAGCCGACTTTCTGTACATAACAGTAAGAACACACGGGTATTGTTTAGTATAACACACTTTTATAAAACGAAAACAGACAGGTAAAGTTTCTTCTATCTTTATCGCGAAACATTTCTTTATTTTAGTCTTTAAAATAAATGCACTCACCCAATTTCGTACCCGTTTTTCTCTTCACCCGCAGACATATCGTTCGAGAACGAATACACTGAAAGAATAAAAGATAATGTTTTTGAAACGGAGAACCTCCTCTGTGTTTTGTAAACTGTCCTACATTAACACCAACAAGCCGCCATGCCGGAAACGGTCTAAGTCCATTCTCCGAATTATAAGAGGGGTGGCAGTTTGTTAGTGCGATGACCCGACTCTCATCTAGACTATCGGTACGATTCTTTCTCCGGTAAATCAGGTAATTCAGGTAGATAACAGGTAGTTATGCTTCCTGACAGGATATGGTCTCATCTATTTCTCTCGAACTTTTTCTTGCAGTTTTTAAGACTTAAATTTTTATTTTTAGATATTAATTTATAAGTAATTAGGTATCTTTAACAAAGCTTTATTTAAAAAATTACGAAATATTTCCGGATAAAAAATTAAGATTCGTAACTTACACTATTAATTAGCCGATATACATAATACATAATTTTTTTTTTATTATTCGTTGAATGTAAAAGCAAGAAAAACATTGGACGTAAAGCTTTTAACTCACCTGGTGTATGTGCGAAATGACTTCGGTATGAGTACAATTTTCTAGAGTTCTTCCATTCACTTCTAAGATTTCATCTCCCACTTCCAAATCCGCTCTATCTGCTGGAGAACCTACAAATAAAATCCGTTTATTGTGTAGTGAGAAAACATATCAATCTACTCGAAACATTTCATTGTTACAGTTTATTCTCTCGCAAATATAAACTATTTCCTTTATATTGTTGTATATTGCTGTTCGTGTACAAAGTGCAATACTGCTGTTACTTAGAAAATAAGTCTGTTAATTTATTATCGCAGAGAAAAGAAAGGGAAAAAAAATTTTTTTTAACGAGACTTTCAATTAAATCCATTCTTCGTTTTTTACATTTCAGTTAATTACGATCATTTAACAAACAGGAACATAAAATAACGATTATTTAATCCGAGAGTAGAAATTACATTTCGAATTTTGAGATAATATAAATTATTTAATTATTTTCTAGAGTAGATTATTATTAAAAGTTATAAAATATTTTAAATGAAATTTATGTTGTTAATTTGAAAAATTGAGAAGCATATAAGTAATTTATATCTGAAATATTGTGCCTAGCGAAAGCTCTATACAATAAATTATTGGAGAAATAAAATCGATAAAAGTGACGTAATTAAGTTATGCTCTTGGATTTCAGTTAAAATCGTTTCTAAATATTATGGTAATAAATTTTACGAATGCGTTTTTACTTCGTTAATCTATAAACGTCTCAAAAAATAAATGTTATACAATATTTTAACTTTAAATATTGAAACTCTTAAGCCGTTCTTTCCACCTCTTCTAACGTTTGGAATTTTGTTTTTCTATTTCGAACTCTCCTACAGCAATTTCAATAATGGAAAAGAAGTAAACTTAAAACCGGTCTTTTCTCGTTTATTTTCTATGCTTAACCTTCTTAGTTCAATTCATTACACCGAGGGGAGCGATCTACTCTCGAGGGTGCCATAACTATTACCACTGCCAAGAAATATCTCGAAAACTATGCTAGCTCATCGATCACGGTTTCTTATACGGTGGCTCCATCTGATGTTTAATAATAGTATCGAAATGATACGTAAGTCTCAGTTCTTTATCTAAAAAATTCATTCGATTGATTGTAATTCATATCAATTATATCGAAACACTATATTCGAAATTGAAATCTTTGAAATTCATTTTTTAAACAGGAAAAGAAACTATTTAGATCCCACAAGCACAATCCATTATTTTTCACAAAGGAGAAATTAAGCGTAAAAAATTGTCTCTTGCGAGAGTCATTTTGCCTAGAGCTTTGAATAATTTATTTAATTTGTTGCTATTGTCATTATATATATTTATTTATTTAATATTCTTTTATTAAGCAATTTATAAATTTATCTCATAACATTTATTATCAATAAATAATATTTTAATTCGTAAACGAGCCATTAAAGTTTAAAAAAAATTAATTAATTAATTAATTAATTAGAGTGTTATTCTCAGTTTTTACATAAATTCTTTTCATTTTTCTAGTATCGATTTGCATCGTTTAGGTATTGTATTGTAAAAAACTCTTAATCAGCAAAACAAATTATTTGTTTTTTTTATCGATAATTTTATTTTGTCATCTTAGTCAGCGTTACAAAGTATATAGGTTACATCGCTTCATTTATATTGTTTTAAAAATTATAAAAAACATTCGAAAACTAATTGAAATAAGCTTTAAATAAATGTTTCGAAATGAGAAGACGTTACCATCAATCTTTCTAAAATAAACAACTATAAAAATCGCTCTAAATGCACGAACGAGCCGGGCCATTCACGAAAGACTTCTATCAAAGTAAATCAACTTCTCGTAATGATCGCGAAATTTGTCACGACACGGGACAATTTTTTGTTTTCTTTTAATGGTTCCATTTCCGGTTACCAGGGATCCATTAACTACTTATAGGCATATGGCGCCATCTGGTGAAATTAAATAGACACGTTAGTCTATCGTTATAACTTTTATACGAAACAAAATCGGTGGAATAAAATAATTAAATACATTCAAATAATTATAACCGTGCGACTTATTCCGTTGTAACTGTAAACGACGGCTTTATTGAAATTTGCACATGTATTTTCAATTCCTGTTTGCTTCGCGATTTTGTATAAATATTTACGTATGATTTTTTAAATTATATATATATATATATATATATATATACCGCTTATTTATATGCAGGAATGGCTGATTTCAAATTCAAATCCTAAAGTGATATTACGAAGTCGAATACGAAAGGAATTTCCACGTTTTACATTATTTATGATTTTAGTAATAAACTAGTGTTGGATTTTTTTGAATATGTATTTCTTATCAGTTTTATTTTTACTTAAATTTTTCTTATAATTCCAAATCAAATTCATTTATAAAGGTGAAATAATACAGTACTGTATAATAGCAAATACACTTATTAATCCTTAGCATTACTTTCATTAGACTACAATACAGATCGCATTCTAAACATTAATTCTTTTCTCTTTTACATCGAATATTATAAACAATCTACAATATTTCAAATACTAATTTTTATATTAACTCATTTTATCATTGTAATTACATATATTATAGATAATATCGACAATTAAATTTATTATTTTTTAAAGAGATATAATCTTAAAACTTTTATCTACGGATTGAAACAAAGGTACTATTATAAACTCTGTCGTGAATCCCCGAGGCACCGAACGTATATATCTACAAGGGAATACGTCTAAGAGATTCTCCACAAGTGAAACGTGTATAAAAATATTGTTAAGCTTTGAGATTTTTATCGTTTATTTTGTGAAATTGGTGATTACGTATTTTATATTTTAAGCATTTTTTCACGAAAAAATCAATAGAATTAAAGCGAAAAACGACTTTATCAGAAAGAAAAGACTAGAAAAACGGATCGTGTCGTAATAAATAAAAATAGCCATGCCGAGTCGTCGATTCGACTTGATCCATTTAATAAAATCCTTATATTCTTAATTCGGTATCTTTTAAAGTTTCTGAACTGTAAAGATTATATCGAATCATAATGGGTATTAAATGTAATAAAGAGTATTTAAATCAATTCTAATTTTCTTCAATGTAGATTTAAAAAAAAGGGGGAAAAAACATTTTGTTTAGAATAATGATAAACAGTAAATTTAACAAATTTACTTTATGCAAATTCTCAATTTTTGGAAAAATTGAACATTTATTTTTATTATTATAACAGAATTAATAATGTATTTACTTTAAACAGTACGCAGTATTATTATTATTGATAATTTTTATTAATTTTACTTTTTACAAAACGTTTAGTCAACGAGTAATGATTTTTATTTTATAAATTAGTATTTAATTACGCCGATTTTTATAATTATTAATCGTCATTTATACTTATTAAAAAAGCAAAAAACAGTACAGTAACTCGTGATGCAAATTATAAAAACTACATAATTAAGATATTGCATTGACAATAAATAATTTAGGCCCTACTTAAAATAATAAGTAAATAATAGGGTTGATTCTTTTTAAAGCAATAAATATTACTTTGCTTTTTATACTAATTTAAACTTAAAAAATATTTTTAGTTATTAAAACTTGTGTAAAGATGACTTTTGTTCTTTTATGATTGGGCAATTCTAAACCGTAACTAGCCAAGCGAATAATGAGCAATACCATTGTGTAATCTTAATCATTGTTAATAGACCTATACAACAATAAGCTTGTAATATTAATATATTATATGACTGTATATAGATAACTATAAATAAATTATCTATTATTATTGAAATTACAGATTATTTTATATTTGAATATTAATTAATACAAAATATAGGTAATTTAACAATAAATTACTGGAAAATAGAGTAAATCTATATTAAAATTATTAAATTATCGTTATGCATGTTACCTGCGTGTAGCCTTAAGTTATATAATGACTGAGTTAATTGTCGTAAGTATGATATGGATTGTTAAATACTAAATTTCGTCTACAATAGCTTACTTGTCTACAACGTGTTTTGCAACACGTAAATGTACTGTATCAAAATTAATAATTATATATTTATTTTAAAAAAGTACAAAGATTATTTATGAACGGATGTTTCTGAACAACTTTTAATTCAAATATAAATACGTTTCTATATTAAGATTTTAATTTTAAACCTTTTTTTTAACTCAAGAAAATTATTTTTCATTCGGACCATTAAACTTCTCTAAAATATTGTGAAACGAATAGTTTTAAACGTGAAAAACTCGTAAAAAATGATACTGCGTAGAGTAATTTTTATACCTCGAAAGAAATTTATTATATTTATTCAGAATTTGCCATTTTTCAACATAAAAAATACAACAACGATTTGCATATATTGTCTACAGATATTATTAATATAAAATCTTCATCTATAATACTAGATATGATCAGCACTTAACTTAATTGTTATCAAGAGAATACTGATAATAACTCACTAATCACCGGTACACTTTTCTTTCACTGCAATTAATTTATGAATATATAAGCATATATATATATATAGTTTTTTTTTATTTTTAGATTAAATTAATTTTCTTTTCTATAAGATAAGATCTTGGATACTATTAGATAATTCATGAAAACCCCATGCATTCATTTCAAGATAGCGAAGATTTGTTTGATAAGCAACCGATATATTTTCTTCTTTTAGTTGTTTTGAATTCTTGAAAAATTAATTTAAGATTGTCTATAAACAATTTTTATAATTAAATTATTAATTAATTTGTAGATTGAAAATATTATCGTTGAGAGAATAGCTATTATTTTAAATTATTGATTATAAGAGACTATTTTCAACGTATAATCATTGAGTGAATCACAATAAATGCTAATTTTTAATAATTAAGGTACAAGATTTAGTATGAAAGACAAAATTGAATTTTTAAACAATTTATTCTATATAGGCCTATATACAGTATATTAATTATAGATCTAATACTCTTCTTTAATATACAATCTTTTCCTATGATATTATATTATATTATACTGTATTATAGTGCATAAATACTTTTCTTAATTTATATTAATTTAATTTTATTCTTTTTATATTTAATTAAAAATGTTAACTTAGTAAAGGACGAGTCATTTATAAAGTGTTAATAAGTACAGATTTATATAAATCGCTTTTGTAAATAATTGAAAATTATAAGATATTTTATTAAAATTTATTTATACTTTACAGAATTAAATTTTAATTGGAAAAATTCGAAAAATATATACGGAAATGTAATTAACAGAGATTAAATTGTTACGGATCTGGTTAATAATTAAGTATTAAATTCTATACCTTATGTAATCGGCGATGCATTTTACATAGACTCGACACAAAGAAAACGAGTGAAATATTTTTAATTCGATAATATGTATAGAATAATTAATTTTTTGATAGTTTCGGCTCAATAATTTTACTCAAATTTCATTTTAATAAGCGATCTAATTCGATAAACTATCGTTTATTATTAATAAATAGCATTCTATTAACTAGAAAATAATTATACGTAACAATTAATTAGTTTCCTCTCGTCGTTATACTTAGATAAATTCAAACACTAAAGATCTTAGAAACATTATATATTATTAATTAATACTATTTCTTACGTAATAACATCAATTATAATAATATTATATATACTTTTATTTTTTATATATCTATAATAAAACAATTCATGTTTGTTTATTTTACTTCTCATATATTAATATTCCTACCTTCGCTTTGCGTCAAACCGAACCGAAGACGTAATAATTATTATTTATTTAAATGGAAAAACACGTTATACATTTATACATTTATTATATATATATATACAGTCGAGTCCGCATAAGTCGTCATAGGTATAACTCGACACCGTCGGTTAAATAGTCAGTTTTCTGTGGTCCCGGCCGACTTACATAGGCATTAATGTTAAAAAAAAACTCTGGTTTACTCGACACCGTTTAACTCGTCATCACTGGATAAATCAACATACTTTTGCTGCCCCACACATGAGTTCACACCACACTGCACAGTGTGAACTCATTTTTTTCCGGAGGGGAGTCGACTTATTAAGGCATTTTTATTAATATGTATATATTAACATTTTATGTATTTTTATATATAAAATAATAACAGATAAACAGAAAGAAAATATACAATCTACATCAACGTCACAGCAGAATCCGATTTTGCATTTTCTCACGTCAAGCGTTATTTGTAGCACGTGTTTCACATTTCTGTTAAAAATGAGTGTCCAAAAACTAACAACGTTCCGCTGAAGGAAAAATACGAACTTGTTTCTGAATTTGAATGTATGAAAACTTCGCAAGCCGAATTTGCAAAACAAAAAAACCTTCCAAAAACAACGTTGGAGGGAATCCTGAAGAAAAAAGAGGAAATTAAGAAACGTTTTCTTGGATTTTCTTCGCGACTGCCTCGAAAACGCTAGAGAAAGTCGCCGTACAAAGATGTCGAAGATACTCTGGTACGTTGGCTAAAGCAAATTCGTTCATCGAATCTTCCTGTTTCGGGACCGATACTGAAACAAAAGGTGATGGAAATTACTGGGGTACTTGGAGTAGAAATCAACTTTAGTGCCAGTGATGGAAGGTCAGAGAGGTGCATTGCACTACTGAATTTACCTAATTGTGGTACAATATTGTAGTTTTTTTCAACCTCGCTTTAGTCGTCATATCGGATAAATCGATACATTTTCACTTCCCATTGGGGTGTTGACTTATGCGGACTCGACTATATATATATTATATATATATATATATATATATATATATATATACTGACATTTTAATTTTAAATAAATTATATCTCGTGTTGCAAATCTCTGGTAAAGATTTTAAAATTTGATATAAACGTTTTCGTTAATTTATGTGATGGTTTCAAATTAAAAGTAAAATTATCTAAAAGAAACAAAAAACACTTTGGTAAGTCCATGTATAAAATATCTCTAAATATATTTTATAAGATAAGACGATCAAGCGTCGTATTATATTAAATTACGATTAAATTAATGGCCTCGAAATATTTTTGCACAGATTACTTAAATCTTTTCGTCCTTTAATAGTGATTTCGTTAGAGTTTAATTTAGTAAATTGCATTTCCTAAACATCAGTTCTGTGGAAAAACTGCTTAAGTATCTCCAAGGTGAAAGACAGTATTCTTTATATGTCCCGAAATGTTGAATTTACTAAATTTCTTTTGTGTAGATAACAATCAAAATGTTCGATTATTTTGGTCATTTTTTAAACTTAAATTCTTTTAAATTTAAAAATATTCTAAAAGATTTGTTCATACTTTTTCATAATTAAATATTAATAATTGTATTTAGAGTTTTGTTTAGCTAATTCTATAAAACGGAAATTAAAAAATATTACACAATAAATTATAAATCTAAAATCTTAAAAGATATAGTACAGTAAATATTCGATTTAGATAAAATAGTTACATAAAAATTTAAAGCTATCGGGTTCGTTGGTTTCCGGATGTATTATTTATTATTCCAAAAACCGATTGGATCTACTTTTTTATTATATTTTAGATAAATTTATCAAACAAATTGGTTTGTTATTTGTTATCCATCGCTTTTGATTCTCTTTCTAACCGCGATCCGTTGGCGATAACCTTAATCTTAAATATTTATTTTTTATCGATAAGTAATGACACCGTTATTAATGGTCCGGAGTTTTCCCCGTAACAAATTGCCTTAGTTTTATCAGAATGTAAATCGAGAGAAAATAGCAACAACAATCACTAAAAGCTTATTTTATTGAATAAATATTTATTTAAAAGTTTTCAAGTCCTTTGTTCGAGCAATTCTCTGTCTCGTTGCGCAATAATAATCATTCGTCGTATTGACCGAATAACTTCAATTTATATAAATGAATAACAAAACGAGTGAAACTTTTTTGTATTTATATAAAGATAAGTAATTATATTTTTCCAATATAATAGTAGAATAAAATACAGAAGTACAAAAAAGGAAGGAACTTCACTAGATAAGACTAGAGAATGAATGTTTTACAGAAAAGGGAGAGCTAAATCTATAAAAAATTTTACGGTATGACTTATTATTTCATAAAAAATAAATAAGTTTATTTAATTTTTATAATATAAAATATTAAATTTTCGCTCGATAAGCATTGCTCGATGATAAACAAATGGAGTTTTTCGCCGAAAAAATGTATTGTCAAAAATTGTGAAATTTTATTGCCTTATTTTTATTTTTAAAAACGTTAATACGAGGTTTCTTATTTCTTAATTGTATTAATCTATAAATTAGTTTTGGTTTTTTTACGAAAAACATTTTCATAATTGTCTTTGCCATATTTCCAGAGGCAAACAAAAGACGAAACGAGATTTAACGATGCCACATTAACGTTCTGTTTAGACTCGATCCAGGAAGTGAACGAAACGAGAAAGAACACGCTACACCCTTCACGTCTCCACAAAAGAGACGCCCGCGTGACCTCTGAGGTCATCATATGCCAAATGAAGTAATTTGTAGACACGTTAAAACGTAGATGGTTATTACCAATTTTCGAAATTTCCATTATAAATTCTTTTTCTAGAGGTTCGAACAATAGACTTTTTCAGGAAATAAGTTGGAGTTATCATTAACATTGTTACTTCGGAACAGCTTAAACGGGTTGGTTTTATCTAGTATAGGATCGCGATCGGATACCGATATTATTTGGAACAAAAGACATTCAAACGAGTCGACGACAGCGCCAAGTGGTGACCTTGGAGCAGGTTTTTCACCCGAAATAGGGAGCGTCTCTATACACCTCAAGGCTACCGTCTATTTCATTTATTTTTTCCCCTATCTTTCACATATACAGACAATTTTCATTCAATTTTTCTCCGTTTCGACTAAATTTTCGACGTAATTTCCACTTTTTTTTTCGTTCCAAAAGTTTACTAGAGGAAATGATAATTTCCAATACGCCAAAATATTTATATAATAAGGTATTTCGATTTAGAGATGACTATTGGCTACGAATAGCAATTTGGAAATGTAGTTATTGCACGGTCGGAACGTTATCTTTTACGACGAGAATATCTGTATATTAGACTCTTATTTCTACAGTGTGATAAGCACTCGTTTCTCTCGAATGTCTTTCCAGCTGCATCTGTTGTCGTGGTGACGTCATTCATCCGGGATCCGGATGCTAGGAAAGCTCGGTATCGATCGACAAACGGTTAGCTATCAAGTAGCGAGAGAGAATCAAACAGAAACCATTCCTTTCTTATGCTCGATATAACTGCACAAATCCGAACGGACGCCAGAAAAATTCTCCAAATCCTAAAAATATTTCACTTGTAAGCAAACCCATAAAAGACCTAACTTTCCTCCCGTCCCGTTTTTGGTTTCTCGTTAATTGCGTTTTGTTAAATAAGCATAAAATATTTATTACCGACGATACAATTCCAATAACGTTAGCAAAACCGTATTAACCGATCGTCGATATCTTTAAGGAGAGCGATGCTTTAACATTCAAATCGTTAAAATTACGCAACGTTTTAATATTTTAGCAATTAACGTTTCGCAATTAAAAAAATAAACGATGGTCATTAAAACAGAGACGAGCTTGGATTTTGCTATTTGACCTAGTGTCACTAACAAAAGAATTTTTTCTCTCCCCCTCTGTATATTCCAGAAAGAAAGAAAGGAATTTTAAAAAGAACGACAAGAATGCGGGACAGGTTAGCGGGGAGAACTTTTTTTTTTACAAGGAAAACCGACTCAATTATAAAACTGAATCTGACGATTTATTTCGTATCGTTCTACGTCCCGTCCAAACTCTTTGGGCACCCGCCTGTAAATGGTTCACCATTTGAAAATTTCGGTCGCGCCAAGGCACCGGAGGACGTCCGGACCTCTATTTCACCGATGCAGGTGTCAGGTGAAAGCGACCTGCTAAGCGAGCGCGCTACGGTCTTTCCAATAAAATATTCGATAAAACTAGAAAATGCACGCGTATTTCGATATCTTTCGCAAATATAACTTTGAAGGTTTAAAATTCCATCTTCGTTTCTTCCATAAAAGGAATGGAGCAAACCGTCGAGGTATGCTTCGATACGAATGCCCTTTGGGTACGGATCTATTTGGATTCGGAGGTGCCTTCTAAACCATCTCCGATCTCCGTTTCCCCTTTAACCTTACGATATCCGGAATCCTCCCCAGCCAGATTTCTCTTAACTTAAACGGGTAAAATTTAAAAATAGAGAGAGAGGCGAATTACATTTAAGACGCGTGGTTAACGAGGGACGAAAAAAGGAATAGTTTCCGCTTGGAGTATTTCTCCAAACTAATTGAAGGAGGGAGGCGCGAATTAATTTTATTTACATTCGAGCGCCGCCGGTTCGAAACAATCGATTAATCGCGTTCCCGCCAAAAGGAGGACAAAAATGGGGATTGGTGCCACGAACCGTCGGAGGGCGGAAAGAATAGCGTCGTTTAATTTTTGCGGATGTGGAAGCGACGGAAAACCAACTCCGGCACGTTCCGTCGGATAATGGGGTTGGAGACGGCTTTTCTCTTAAAAGAAGTAAAGAAAGGACTGACCGTAAAGTTTGATCTTCTTGTCGGTGGTCTCAACCAAGATGATGACATATCCGCCGAGGTCCACCATGGCCGTACGCGATCAACTCTCGGCCATAACCGACGCCGTAGAATAATCCAGCGGGAGTAAACCACGACCGCTACGCCGACATTGCTAGGCCTACCAATAGGCGCACCTACTCCGCTGCGCGGTGCAGGTATCCACCGCCCGATCGATGCCGCGACTAGCAGCCAATCCGCCCCTGGCGGACGTCGGTCGAAGCTCCGTAGATGGCGCCAGCGAATTAGAGTAGGTCCGGGGAAAAAAGAATGGAAGATCAGGTGCGGAACGCCAAAGGTCGAATAGGACGTCAGATCGAACGGAAGTGGCCCGGCTTATTGTTAAACAAATTAGAAGACCGATTACTTTTATTCGTTTATACCTTATTAGATTTTTTTCTTCCTGGATAATAATTAAAGTTTTTCGATTTGTAAATGGAAGGGATGGCCGAATAAAGCGTTATTTTTCGAATTTCCTTTCAATTTCTAAGGTTGTTCCAAAGAAAATGAAATAATCATTTAAAATTACGTCGTATCGATTTCTATATTCCTTATTCAAATTTAATATCCGACGAAATTATAACCAATCGCCCGATTTTAATCGCGTGTTACATTGTAATAATATATTTTAAACGTTTCGAAAATAATAAAATATCTTCCGATCGGATTTATTTACACTCGGCTGACGAATTCGATCATAATCCAACAATTAAATTTTTTTTCTAAAGTATTATCGAATCGCTGTAAACATGTCAAGTTAAAATATAAAAGCCAGTTTTTTTTCTTTTTGAATTAGAATACTAATTTTTTAATTAAGAATTAAAAGTGCTTAAAATTTTTATCGCGGGTTACATAAATTATTCTAAAGAATATTTAAATAAAGAAGCCGGGATTATTCTTATAAATATTAATTCCGTGGCAGAAAAAAACATGTATAAAAACTTATTGGGAAGAATTTTTGTTTTAAAAAGTAAATAAAATTTTCCGTAATTTTATACATTAAACAATTGATAAATCGTAATTATTTTCAAATTTTGTTACAAAAAATATGTTTAAATTAAAGAAAATTAACCATTATAAGATTCGAAATCGAATTTATAGACGACGTACACATAAATAATCGAATATAATTTGAAATTATAATCGATTGATATCTATATTTACTATTTTTCTTTTTCTTTTGTTGGAAAATTCTTAAATTTTAAATAATATTAAATATATATATATATTTATCTGATAATTTTATATTCTCTTTCCAAGCAACTAAATGAATTGAATTATTAAAATCGAAAGAGTCGTAGCCGAAATACCCAATATTGAATTATACAATACTGGGCATTTATAAATTAGATTAATTTATCCACTTTTAAAATAGATGTCCATTTATCTTCTAAAATAAAAAAAAATGTAATTTAAACAGAAAATTCGAATAATTATATTATTTTACGGTTTATTCGCAATAGGCGATTATTTTCGATCAATTCCGAATCTAATCACTTTATACAAATTCGGAGAATTCGAGTTTTTTGAAAGAATATAATTTATTTACTGTTTTGATTGAATTATAAAATAATTTTACCTCTTTTTTTGAAAATTCGAATTTATTCAATATTATTTCGTTTAAAATAATTAAAAACTCGGAAACTGATACTTTAAAAATTTGTTGTCGATAAAGAAAATGGAAAATGTTTTCGATATTGGAAAGAATTTTAATTAAGAAGTAAACGTTGACGTAAACGATACTTAAATATGACTTATGTTCTATACTAATGCAAATAAACAAGATATTCGAGAATATAATAAAACAATACGAAGATAACTAAGAGTACAGTACAATTAAAGATAGGAAGAAAATTTATTTACTTTTTTAAAATGAAAAATATTTATGGTTCTTTAAATCGCGAAAATATATTTTTCAATTATTTTTAAACATTCGTAGCTTAAGATTTCTTCTCGTATAATTTCAAACAAATTAAAATTATACGAGAAGAAGTATCAATCTAATCCTCGTGGTAGCAATCCTCATACGTTTCTCTCTTATTTAAATATTGTTTATTACTATGATAAAATTCGTAATCCATCTAAATCTAGTCATTCTTCCGCGCCATTTTTTCTCTTTTATTTTCTTA
This sequence comes from Centruroides vittatus, assembly GCF_030686945.1. Lineage (NCBI taxonomy): Eukaryota > Metazoa > Arthropoda > Arachnida > Scorpiones > Buthidae > Centruroides > Centruroides vittatus. Next base: position 1,221,510 of record NW_027122637.1, read on the forward strand.
AACATTTTTAAAAAGTGTCATATTCGTTCCGTTAACTCCAAATTATTTACATTAATCTAATAAAATTTGTTATAAAACATTTCTAATTAAATTTTTACGTACTTGATATTTTTTTTTATATTATCATAATGCTTATGGCATTAATTAAAAATGATCCATTATTTTTTTTTATCTCGTAGATGAATTACTATTTTCAGTTTGCTGATTTATAATACAAATTATTCAAAAATGTTTTCTCTTTATTTTTTGTAGCAGTATGAAATTGGAAAGAATCCATCAAACTCTTTGCTGCCTTCATTCCATTCACATTATAAGACCACTATTCACAAACTGGTATTCCCACGATAACTTTTATTCTCGCACTTACTCAAACACCCACTTTTCCAGCTCGCATTCTCTTTTACATTCGATTGTATCGATACAATTTCTACCAAAAGTTTTCGTTGTCGCGATTATTTCTTTCATTATAGTAATAAAACGATCGTATTTCTTACATTTTTTCTTTAGAAAAAGTTTTCGAACTTTTTTATTGCGCATCCATTTATATATAGCGGTTTTGATTTTCTAGATATTATCAAAGGAAGATAAGTTTAATAAATAATAATGGTTTATTTGATCTCGACTAATCTAATGATATTTAACAATGACTACAATGATCCTTCTATTGAATTGAAGGACATATTATTTGTAGAAATTTAACAGTTTAAATCCGAAAGTTCACAATTTACTTTATCTGTAATCTTTTGATAAATATTAGGTCTATAAATAATCTTTAAACGCCATTAAGATTATCATAGTGATGCTTTATTATTCGACAATTTACGAAATTTTACCCTAGACTATTTCTGTCGAAATTTATCAACAGTATCACTGTCGTACGCATTTTTCGTTAAATCAATTTAGAAATGGAAATAATAGATTCTCTTATGCATTTTTATTCATTTAGAAAAAGAAAAATTATTTATATTCATTAGAATGTATTAATACATAAAAAAATTATTTTAATATATTAAACTTTTATAAATATTCTGTTTAACGTTACCTATATAACATACTTATTTATTTTTTCTTTCACAAATGACTTATATCAATTGCTACTCATTCATAATACTATTAGATATGAACATTTTATTTAACTTTAATTAATTTATTATCAATTCTATTATTATTGTACATATTCGGTACGAGTATAGGCCTATATTATACAATTTTCTCTGTAGTGAGAAATTATTCAAATGATCAAACAAACTATCTATCTAATTGTCAATCTGTATATTTGCTTTTATAATATACAGCATATCTGTAAGGAATTGTGAATTTCTATGTAATTCGAGACAACGAAAAAGCAGTCGCCTTTGTAGGAACACTTAAAAACAGTGATTTATCGAGGACGTGTCGCAAATACGGCCGCTTCGAAAGATAGTATCACACTGCGTGTCGGAAGCATCGCAGAGAATCATTTACAGCCGACCGTCGAACATATTCTTCGTCGACATTAGGTTTTATACCTTCAAAATTTCATACACACTGAGCGGGAGATAGGAATCACATCCAGCGCTATACCTTGCATTGCTAATATCTCTCTATAGAACGAGTATCTGATACAAATAAAATATTTGTTGCTCGCAGCGCCAAAACTGCTATAGTGATAAGTTTCGATACTAATTTTTTATGGTAATGTGTTCCGCATGTCCCGAAACATCACCGGTTGCATTTGGACTGTTAAATATGTCTCTACATAGCGCTGAATAGCCATACTTTAAATACGATCACCCGGTATTTAGGTTATAATGCTGTCTACATTAAAGATATCTGAAACATATCAATATTAATTTATTTTACGTTGTTTAGAAAATATTTAAAAATTTACTGTTTTAGAAGAATTTTTCTAAGAATTTAGAAATTTACGTTACTGAAATTGCAAATCTTTTCATTACGAACATTTTAGTGGGCAAACAAACGGAGTGGGTTCGCGTCAGCTGTTTAGTTTTAGGCAAAATTTATCGAACACGATTAGATATGGTAATCTTTCCTCGAAACAATATGGCTACCCCGTGATAGTAGATATTTAAAAGACCTTCCAGGCACTACAAATTGGAATGAAAAATTACAATTAAATAAATACTTTGGTGAATTTATCCATGGCTTCGAATATATTATTATTAAAAACTCTTCTTAATATTAAAATGCATTTTAAAGATTTAAGAATTGCATTAAAGAACGAAAGAATATATAATAAATCTTATAAAATTTTCATTAATTGGGGATTATTTAGGAATGTGTGTAGTAGATTTTCATGTTTGATTAGAGAAAAAAACTGTTATACATAATAAGATTACTTTGAAAACGTATTAATTAATAATGGCAACAATGTTTAAAAATCAAAATAATTAAATGATTTGTTTAAAATTATAATTAATAAGCTTAAAATCTTTAATTTTATATTTTTAAGTAATGCGTTTAATTATTTATTAATTAACGAAATATTTAATATTTTCGCTTTTGTAGAAACGAAATCAAATTAGGAAAAATGAATAAAAATTTTAAAATAAATATTTTTGTGTAAAATTTTTGTTATTTTCAACTAATCGATAAAATATCTGGTTCATTACTTTAGACACTTGATAATATTTATATATTTGATTATGAGGAATATTCATAATAATTTATTTATTTACGTTTGTAATTCGTGTTTATTAATATTAAATAGTGATTAATATGTTGGATTTTGTTTCTATGCGAATTTTTTCCCTTTCATATCAAACATTTAAAGTAGTAATCAATTCAAAATGAAAGGATTACTAAATACTGTACGACATGATTTTTTTAATGAGAAATAGTAGATGTTTAGTTAACAAATTTATTTAAAATATTATTTAATCTTTATTAAGTTGAACGTTTGCTAAATAATAATGAATTATAAATTACCACGATTAAATAATTATTTTATAAGCAACTCGGATATATATATTCAATTAAATTTGATAGATTGAATCATCGAAATAAATTCTTTACGAGTACTCAATTTATTTATTTACAAAGATGTCTACGTATAAAAATAGTGTGTGGTAAATTAAAACTAAGATATGACTAATATTCATAATTGTTCTTCAATATAATTTACATATTGTAAACGAAAAACAGATTATAAATCAAAATAAAATTTTAAAATGTTTAATAAAATTCCATTAATCTTACGAGTTTAAATAATGAAATTTTTCTAAGATACTTTAACATTCTTCTTTGACACTTTTAGTACAATTTAATCGTCTAATGATTGTCTAGACTAAATAAAAATATAAATTGTTTTCCAAGGTGTTGCTAGTATTTTAAAAATAAGTTAATTTTAGAATAACGAATGATAACAGAATTTATTCTACGTGATTAATAATTGTTTTAAAACCTTATTTAATATCAATTTTTATTAAATATTAAAATAAAAATCAAAAAATAAATACAAGAAAAAGAAATGTAATTAAACTGTTGACAGGAAAGTATCTGAAAAATAGACTTTTAGTATTTTTGTTTAAAAATAATTCATTCTTTAAAATTGAAGGAATATTTTTGATCATTCGATTGTCGTGTTATTGTTTTAATCTAATTTATATGTACTGTACAGTCCTTTATGACCCAGACGTTGTATGTGTCCAATAATATAAAAGTCAAGTTTTTCTATAATATCAGCAATTAAAAAAAAAAAAACAGTAAATAAAGTATCCTAACGTTGATTATTCATTTTTCTTTCATTTTTTGAAAAGACTGTTTATAAGATTAATGCATAAATTTCATACAATATCATATTAAATGCGGTAAATATTTATATTAGACGAAAATAATTAAAACTAGAAAATAATAAAACAATATTTTAAATTAAATATAATCATTTCAAGGTTGAATTACAGTAGAACCTCGCTTAACGAGCATAATTCGTTTCATTTTTACTCGTAATGCGAAACGAGTATTTTGCATTACGAGTAAGACAAACAATTTTTCCCATAGAAATTAATATAAAATACGATAATGCATTCCACGCCGAAAAATGCTCAAATGTTTTATGTATAACGTTTATTTAAAAAAAAAAAACAAATTGTACAATATACACTGTTAAGGAGCGTGAATCATCATCATTTCTTCTAGCGCAGAATGAACCATCCTGGAATGAGAATTCAATTTGCAGAAACAAAAAAAAAAAAAAATCACAGCTAATATGTTTGATAAACACTCCAAATGATATGCCAAATTCTTGGGTTATGTAAATGCTATAATTAAATATTAGAAATTAATTAATTAGACTAGAGGTAGGCAATTATGTTTCCATCTCATATTAAATTTAATAATTATAAATAGTCAATTTTTAATTCAGACATTTCTAAAATTTATTTTGGAATCGGTCATTAAATTTAGTGACTCAAGAATTTGGCATATCGTTTGGCGTGTTTATTATATAACGGACTATGGTTGTTGATGTATATATTTAATATGTGTGAACGCAAGTTTGGAAAAATATGTGATTACAAGCGACACTAAGATGCTAGCGGAACGAGTGCTAAACACAGACTGATGGAGCATGCCGCATGCGCACAATTCGGGACTTTCCCTCTCCTCATCATTCGTTATGCGAAATATCGCTCGTTAAGCGAGGCAAATTTTACAATTTGTTTTACTCGTTATGTGAAATACTCGTTGTACGAGGTGCTCGTTAAGCGAGGATTCACTGTATATGAATATATTAAATATAAATTTTTAAAATGTATATTCTTATTGTAAAAATATATTTCTTTAATTAAAAGTACTGTACATGTAAGAAGAAATCCGTTTCAGTTTCCTGATATTAATTAATCAATTTTTATTATTTTACCTTTTTTTTTTTGGAAATGATCATTAAAAGTTATTGTCTGTGTATTTTAATACCAAACAATTTATCTTAAAAATAATAAAACATCTCTTATTTTTTTGCTTAATAATAGATAAAAAAAAATGATACATTTGAGAATTTAAAATATTTATTTCGAAAAGTTTTGTTTTTTAAGTAGCGATATCTGTCAAACAGTCGTTACACACTTTTAACGTTGCTATCTCAGCTAAGCTTTTCTTTTTATTGCCTAATGTACAATAAAAATTTTAAAAAAAAAGAAAATTAGCATCATTTATAAATAAATAAAAAATAAATAAAAGTTTGAATATCAAAAATATATGAATAAAAATTCGACGATTTATAGAAAAGTTTAAATATATACGGAAAGATGACGGTTTGATTTATTTATACTAAATTAAAATAACATTATATTAATTGTTAAACTGTAATATTGGCGCTGGCAATAAAATTCCACATTAAAACTTTATGATAAACTCTACATTTTCTGTTGATGAAAAATTCGTGAAAATTTATATTCATTTATCATAAATTTATTAATATTTCGTTAGAAACCAATATGTGAAAAACTTTAATTCTTTTTGAAATATTTAGTTGCATTTTCTATTATGAGTTAGCGTATCTTTTTATTATTATTATGTTGGGTTAAGTGAGATATACTCGGTTAACACCGGTGGCTGTGTACTATGCCAGACCAAAGTCAAGGCATAGTAACCAAAACAGAAATTAAAGAAGTGTATCAGTGTGTGTGTCTGTATTCAGGCATTTTCTCACAATATGACATGTATTCAATATAGTGGCCTTCTGTAGTGTGATGTATGTGTTTCTATTCAATTGTAATGTGCCCAGGCTTTTGTGTAGTGTGTGTGATATCACACCTGTAGAGGAGAGAACAACAGGTACAATAAGCACCCTATCCATCCTCCACAGATGCCTTATTTCCTGGGCGAGTTCTGTGTACTTGCTAATTTTTTCAGTGCATGCGTTTTGTATATTGTGAGTGTTTTGAATGGATATGTCTATAATGTATGTGATTTTATTGTGTTTGTCAATGCGTGTGATGTCTGGTCTGTTGTGGTAAATTGTTTTATCTGTGATTATGGTTCTGTCGTAGTACATTTTGTGCGTGTTGTTTTCCAATACTGTCTGTGGAATGTATTTGTAGTATGGTTCGTGGATGTCTACTAATTTGTGTTTCTTTGCAAGCTCTTGGTGGTTATATTTGCTACTTGATTATGTCTGTGTAAATACTCTGTCTGTGCCAAGAGCTTGCAACCAGCGGCCGGATGGCCGAGCGGTCAAGGTTAGCAGCCTGCCGCCCTGGGGGACCCGGGATCGAATCCGGACGGGTCGAAAAATCCCAGGATTTTTTCGGGGGGGTGGTCCGTCCAGATATGTCGGTCCCCGTCCCTCACCACCCGGCCGCCCCATTGTGGGCCTGGCCGAACCCATAATGGGCTTGCTATAAGAGGCCCTCTTAGTGCCCACTGGGTGGAAAGAGTTACAAAAAAAAAAAAAAAAAAAAAAAGAGCTTGCAACCAGAGGTGATGTGTTGTATAGTTTCTGGCATGATGTGACATTTTCTGCATGTGTCATTTGTGAGTGTTGCATCTTTGAGTATGTGTTTTCTGTAGTTTTTAGTATTTATGACCTGATCCTGTATGGCGATCATGAATCCTTCCGTCTCCCCAAAGAGGAATCCCCGAGCTAACCAGCTGTTTGACGCAGTTTTGTCAACAAAATCCTGGGCCAGGTCGTAAGGATGCCTGCCATGGAGTGCCTTTCGAGCCCACGATTGCTTACTGGTGTCTGTGCTTTTTATATGTTGTGTTGTGTCCATATGATGTGAGTGTAAGTTTAATGGTGTGTTATTTGAGTCTGCTAGAGTTACTGCTTTATGTAATTGTGATGTTTCTTGTTTTTTGTAGAAAAACTCTCGCAGTGACTGTATTTGTTTGTAGTGAAGGTTAACTATGTCAATCAGGCCACGTCCGCCATCTTTATGTGGAAGGGTTTTTTTTTTTTTTTTAACTCTTTCCGCCCTGTGGGCACTAAGAGGGCCTCTTTTAGTAGGCCCATTATGGGTTCGGCCAGGCCCACAATGGGGCGACCGGGTGGTGAAGGACGGGGCCCGACATATCCGAACGGACCACCCCCCGAAAAATTCCTGGGGATTATTCGACCCGTTCGGATTCGATCCCGGGTCCCCCAGAGCGGTAGGCTGCCACCTTTACCGCTCGGCCATCCGGCCTATGTGGAAGGGTTAATCTTTCTGTGGCGGATTTAGGATGATGTTGTTTATGCTTAGTAAGTGTAGTTCTTGTTTTCCTTTGGAGTTGCTCAAGATCTGTGTGAGTCCAATGTATAACTCCAAAAGAATATGTCAGTACTGGGATGACATATGTGTTTATTGCTTTAACTGTGTGTTTTGCATTTAACTCTGTTCTGAGAATAGCATTTAACCTACTTTGGTATTCTTTAATTAATCTTTGCTTTATTTGTGCATGTTCTGTTAGTTTGGTCTGTTGGAATCCTAAATACTTGTAGAACTCGCCCTCTTCCATGGATTGAATAACGTCTCCATTTCCAAGTGCAAAATCATCTTTCTTCAGGATTCCTTTTTCTATGTGAAGTGTTTTGCATTTATTTAGGCCAAATTCCATTTGTATGTCCTTGGTGTATGAATGTGTGATTTGTAGGAGTTGATGAAGTTGTTTTTGTGTGGATGCATAAAGTTTTATGTCATCCATGTACATGAGATGTGACAGTGTATACTGTGTTGTTTTTTCGTGTCTGATTTTGCAACCATATTGCGTGTTGTTTAACATGTTGGATAATGGGTTCAGGGCTAAGCAGAACCAGAGAGGACTCAATGAATCTCCTTGAAAAATTCCTCGCCTAATAAAAATTTGCTTTGTTTGTATGGAAGTGTTATGAACCATGAGATGTAGTGTTGTTCTCCAGTGCTGCATAGTGTTTTGAAAGAATTCAATGAGTGATGGATGTATTTTGTACATATGTAAAATATGTAGCAGCCAACTGTGTGGAACACTGTCGAATGCTTTTCTGTAGTCTATATATGCCATGTGTATGTTTCTGTGTTGTTTGTATGCTTGCCGTAGAATGACTGAATCTATGAGTAACTGTTCTTTGCATCCCCTGTGGTTTCTACTGCAACCTTTTTGTTGTTTCGTTAGAATGTCGTGTTCTTCAATATGTTTGTATATTTTGTTTGCGATACAGGATGTCAATAACTTGTAGAGTGTTGGAAGACAGGTAATTGGTCTGTATTGTGTGGGGTCTGTGGTATTGTTGTTTTTAGGTTTCATGTAGGTGATGCCCTGAGTAAGAAAATTTGGCATGTCTTGTGGATTGATGATGATGTGTGTTAGGTATTTAGCTAGTTCCTGGTGCAGTGATGTAAACTTTTTGTACCAGAAATTGTGAATGTTGTCTACACCAGGTGTCTTCCAGTTGTGTGTTCTGTTAACAGTGTATTGGAAATCATGTATGTTTATTTCAGCACAGGGCATAGTTGGTATGTTGTACAAGTTTCTGTTCTCCTCCTCGATCCAGCCTGCATCAGCATTGTGCGTGACAGTACTGGACCAAAGAGAAGACCAGTATGTTGTGAGTTCTTCTTCTGTTGGTGTGCCCCTGTGCTGTGTATCAGTGTTTGCATTGTTGTTAACTTGTCTGTAAAAGAGTTTTTCATTGTTTGTAAATAATTTATTTTATTGTTTTCGTAGTGTACATGTTTTGTAACGTTTGAGTCTACGTGCTTTGGCAGCAAGTTTTTGTTTTAGTGTATCAATGTATTCTGTAATGCGTGCATTGTGATGTTCGTGTTTTGTGTGTGTTTTTATTTTCTTGAAAATGTTTTAGAGCTGTTTCTTTAATTTGGGTGTTATGTTGTTTTTAGTGTATTGTGTCAGCCTGCCTAATTGCTGTCTAATGTCATTTATTTGTGTTTCTATTCTTCTCTGCCAGGCAGGCTTGTGATAGAATTGTGTTTTCTGTGTATCTGTCTGTGATTGTACTTTCAAACCATGGTGTGTCACTACTGTGACTGCCCCAGCATAAACTAATGTATGAATGTCTGCGAGTGTAGAAATTGTATGAATGTAGTGTGGTAGTAAGTGAGTGTTTACATAATTTAGTGTTTTTCCTACTTCCTTTCACGTGTTGATTTTTGGTATTCGTGGTCGTTGTGTGGGATCTGTGCCTGTATATTTAGTGAGTGTTTCCTGAAATATAAGTGAGAGCGTATTAACTAAATTCATGTCTATGTTATCAGTGATGGATGAGGAAGTGTCTGTAGTATCATTAGTAGTAATTGTTGTATGTGTGTTATTACGAATGCTTGTTGCTGGATTATCCTAACAGGTTACGTGATCTTCATTAATGCTAAATGTTTCTGTCTCTTGATGTATTTGATCAGCAACCTGTTGTTTGATAACTTCAAGTGTTGTTTGTGAGATAAGGTTGTTGTGTATAATTGTTCTTTTTTGATCAACAACTCTTTGTTCGGTAACAGTGAGGTGAGGATATTGTTGTGTGAATTTATGGTGCAGTTGTTGTCTGTATGCTGTCATGTTTGTTTTGAGTTTTGTGATGATGTAATAAGTACGGATGATAAACTTTTTCATTTCCATTGTCCATTTCATCCGTTGGCGTGGTTTTCCAGCCTTTTTGGTCTGTGGATGCATTGCCATAGAAACACCAAGGCTAGGTTGGTTCCTCACATCTGTTGAGGGCATTGCAGTAGCCATGCTTGGGCCGGTGCTACTTTTGCCACCGGTAACCAAGAGAGACTGTGGCCTATTTTTCGAACGTGAGCCTCTGCCTAACCCACGAACGCGGACCTTGTTAACCCGAGCGACGTCCGAGCCGGTATCACATTTATATCTGGTTACTACCATGATACATATCTCCACAGAATGTGTGTGTGTGGTCACTCTTAGTTTCATTTCTCCCCATAGACCTTACTGGCATGGGTGTCCCTACCAGGAGCTTGGAGCTTGTGCTCCAGCCTGTATTGCCCTATGGATCAGTAAAATTACTGGGCTCTCCCACCACGACCAGGTGGTGACCACGAGAGAGTTATTATTATTATTATTAAAAGAGTGAATATATAAGATAAAAAATTTATTTTAACGTTAGATGTAAGCGTCGTTTAATTTCATTAGACATATAAAGCGAATATTTATGTCACTCGATGTTGAATCGACCTAAATAAAAGTATTGTCGTATTTTAGGTAAGAGAAACAAGATTTGAATTAAATATCAGGCCGAGTCAACCGTTTTTTAGGTAAAGTACACTTATATTGTAAATAATTTCGATAATTTCGTAATGTCGAGACCAACTTATGATTTTGATCCGTTTTTTACAGACCCACGCACTATAATCGCAATTACGAATGTGAAAAATTAGGTTTTTAGGAAAGGAAATTTTCGTTTCTTTTTCTTCTTGAAAAATTCTCTAGTTCTCGAAAGGGTTTTTATTTTTTCAAATGTTTTGTTTTTATTTTTATTTAGGCCGATATTGAAAAATATTTTCGTCTTTACAGCAGAATTAAAATGACATTTTTGCAATAAATTTTAGGTTCAAGTTTCATATTAGTTTTAAAATGAAATAATTTATACTTTCAGACTGAAGAATAACGCAAAGACAAATCGAAATATATACAGTACAGTATATGTCATATTCAATGAAAAATCTCAATATGAACTTTCTAAAGTGATAGAGTGAAATCCCTAAGCTAATTTGAAAACACTGAGAAAGAAAGAAAAAATTATAAGACAGAAAATCCTTAAAATAAAATAATAAGAATACAGTAATAGTAAATTAAACAATATTAATTTAAATCTTATAGTCTGAAAAAATTAAAGTATTTCTGATTTTAAAATATAATTTAAAAATTAGTAGTTTTGCCGAAAAACACATAAAGACTCTACAAAATAACATAACTGGCAAAAATACGAAAAGAGAATAAATACTGTAATCGCATTAACGCGGGACACGAAAATAATCAAATTGAAAAAATTATATGTAACAATTTATAAAATTTTTAAACATTTCTTGTAGTTTAAAATTAAAAGCGAAACTAATAAATAAGTTCTCACCGCTATCCTTTATCTCATTTAAGAGAGATCAGCTTTTGTTGTTCTAGCCTTCCAGTGTATCCTAATATAACTTAGATGATAATTAGTAATATAATATAAGTGTACATAAATAGTCTATCTATCATCTAAGACTGTAATATGTCTTTCCTAATAACAGTTTCCAATATTACTTTGAATGATTCTTATTTTTCTTAAATTCTACATCTAAATTCTTACTTTTCTCTATTTCATTTTCCTCTTAATATGATCTAACCATCAAACTATTTTTTTTCTCAGTTTGTTACTTTAAAAAACTATTTCTTTTTCGATGTTTACTCCATTCATCTCTGCTACCTGCATCTTCATAGTCTGCATTGTTTTTTTTTTTATTTCGTATTATTCTAATCCGTAGTCTTATAACATACAGTAGCTAGACTTGTGAAACTTCCCTTTTAATCTAATTGGAACCCCTTATCGCATAGTTTGTCTCTATTTCTGCCTACTCGCATTTACCTAAGTCTCACCTTACTTCTGCTTGTAAATATGAACCCATATACATACTTGAATGTATTAATTTTCTATCCTACCCCGAAATTTAATTTTCTCCTCTGTTTTGACAGCCATATCTAAATTGCATCGACTCGATTATGATCATACTAAATCTTTCTCTCCAACTTCCTCATCTCATCTTAACTTCACTAATCAAAGCTATATCATCAACAAATAACACACACCACGGTTATTTGTCGATTACTTCCATCGATAAATTGTCTAATATTAATAAAAAAATTTGGATTCAAAACTGATTCCCCAATAAAGATTTTGTAATACTCTGCCACGTCAAACGATATGTATATTTTAACTGACTTAAAAATATTGTAAAAAACTTGAAGACGATTTTGTTTTACTTTTAATGCTGCCATCTGTCGTCAGAATTTAACACTTTTTCAAAGTTTATATAATTGTAAAATATATCATAGGTATACATTCTAGATTTTTTAATAATAGAGTATTTCTGTTATATTTAACTCTTTCTATATGGGACCATAAGTAGATATGTAAAATTCCAAACTTTGGATTACGTAAAACGACAAGTTTTTGGTTGGTCTTATTTTAAAATCTAGTTTTTTTTTTTTTTTTTTTTTTTTAAATTGTGGTTTCGTAGGTAGTCGCGTATTGTTTCATACCCATGGTTTTTTTTTCGTTCCGAATTATTATAATTCATTTTTAACAAAATAACTGTAGCATTTGACAGAATTTTTCATATATTTTGATATTTTCAATGTTAGAAAAGTCTCTATGCTTACGATGTGTCTAAACAATTGAATGTTGTTTTTATTTATTTTTTAAAAGTAGAAAAATTGTTCTTTGAGTATAAAACATTTAAAATTTTCTATGTTAAATGTTCTTGCATCATTTCAACAAAAACATCTTCCATTAAGTAATTCGAAGCTGTAGCGAAAGAAAAACCTTCTAAAGTATATTAATTAAAGTATATTCTAATAATTTTATAATCATTTTGAATGCTAGTGTTTTAATTCTTATCGAATTTTAATCTTAATTCCAAATGAATGTTTTTCATAAAATTAAAAACTTTTTCAAATCAATAATTATTAATTAACGTTTTATATTCGGTTCGATAGTTAATTAAAATTATTAATTAACTATTGAACCGAATAAAAACTAAAACAATTTCATTGCAAAAAAGAAATTTTAATTTAAAGTATAAGTTAAGTATAAGGCATTTTGTATTTCTTTGTTTTGGGCAAGCTCGATTAATATTTTTAAGAAATTTAACTCCATCACTTTCTATAACACCAATAATATACTGCCAGAAGTAGATTTTAGACCTTCCCTTCCTTCCGTGTCCTTCAATTGGGTCGTAGAGAGATAAAAGTCTGAAATGTTGTTTAATTAAGAAGGTGTCTGAGGAGATCAAGCTTGGCCTCGAGCTTTATCTTTTGGTCCTTTCTTGCGAACATTTTAGAAAAGTTCACGATCGACCACGGTTCTTCTTTTAATTATGTCTAGGAGTAGAGGTAATTGGACTTCCTATAGTATTTCGTCATCAGATTTCTGATTGTCCATATATATTCCAACATCTCTTCGAGACAAAATGGTATGGAAGCTGAGTTTTAGTTGCCGGATTCCACGTCTGTACATCATAGACAAAAGTAGCTCGACCAGTAGTTTGATAATGTTTCATTCTTTTCTAACAGATACAATTTTAATTTCTAAGTTTGGAAAAATTATGTATGAAAGCTTAGAGCTTTATGTTTCCTTGCAATTATGTCAGATTCTTGACCAATAAATCTAATTTTAAAAGTTCTCATATTTTCGATATGTCATTTATTTAGATCTTGTCTTCTATTAGATGCATCGTTGTTTCTTTCTTGAGATGGTTAATGTTCGGCCGTAGATATATTCCTGAAAGATATACTCTCTTCCAGATATACCTATCATCTCCTAAGATATAACTGGAAGGTATCTCTTAACAGATCAAAGTAGGTTTGAGCTCGAACAATGTCTTTAGTTTCACAAATCACATTATCTGCAAAACTCAGATCTTTCAATTTGGTTTCATCTCGGGAGTCTTTTACATCTATTGCTCAACAAGACTCTCCTGTAGTGTCCGCCCGAAACTCAAGCAATTTGAAGATATAGTCAACGCCAGTAATGAAGAGATAAGGAGTAAGAGTCACAGTAGTAATCGGGAAACTATTAGTGGTACAGTACATCCGCTGACAAGAACTCTTGCCTGAAAGTTGGAATAAAGAGCCGAAATTTATATATTATTAAGTTTAAATAATGTACGTATGTACGTATGTAATGTAATGTAATAAAGTACTGTACGTTCTGTGTTATTAGCTAAAATAATTCAGTAATTATATGGCAATATTTGCCAGTACTACTGTACTGGCTGAAAAAGAACAGAATTATATTTTTTCTGTTGAATGAGAAGTGCCTTTGTCTTATTTACCTTATTGTCTTTGTCTTATTTATCTTATTGCCTTTGTCTTATTTAACTTATTGCCGTTTTTAAGAAATATAATCTCGAGCGATATTATTTAAGCAAGTGTAAGAAATATGAAAATTTAAAAAGGGCGAAACGTTTAAACAAGTTAGCATTTATAGGAGAAAATATTATTAAAAGGCGAGCTCTTTTTAAAAAGGCATCTGTAACTCGAGTCAGTTATGTATTGTCCGAACAAGTTGCAAAAGATCTAAAGCCACGTAATGAAGATGAGTTTGTAAAGGACCGTGTCCTTTATTGTCGTTGGAATTCTATGCCCAGAAAAACTCTGTTTCTTTAAAAAATATTAACTTATCAAGGACTGTTTCTGACCTCATTAAAGAAATAGCTGAAGATCTTCGAATTTCTTTAAAAACAAACGTAGCAAAATTTCTGTTTTATTCAAAAGCTGTCGACGAGGCTACTGATTTATCAAATAATATGCAGCTGGCTACATTTATACGTGGAATAACTGCAGATTTTAAGATACAAGAAGAATAGAGGGGGTGCAGTCACGTGATATAACGTCATTGCTCCGCCAACAAAACAATTGTCCGCCATATTGGTTGCTGATTTCACGTTACCCTGCTTGATCACTTTATTACGTCAACGTGAAAGAAAGGAATTTTACTGGCTTTGCAGCCGATTTAAAAGATAATGATTTGATAAATAATAAAGAGAAAACTTCTTTTATAAAATTGGATCCATAAGAAATGAAACAAATGGATTTTTCATCCAACGATTTAACCACGTGGCCAACTATAGAACATGGAGACACAGTAAATTATTTGGAAACTCCTTTACACAAAAACTCCTGATCAGCCGATTCCAGGATGTATTAGTCTGGAATTGCTATTTATGTTAAGATTGTCTTGATAAATATTTGTGTTTATACTGTATGGGTGTATGTAGCTGATGAGGAGTTTTTGTGCCCGAAATGCATTCTACTAAAAATTTGATTGTGGTTAATTAAAGGCTAATTTTTGTAAAAATTTAGTCTATTTTGCTCCAGTCAGTTCCTGATGTGATAAGCCCTTCCAATTTATTACAGCCATATTTATTAGGCTAATTAACTTAATCTTGATAATAAAGACTTGCGCAACACAAAACCATAGTGACAAAAGAAAAAATTTAATGGTAATTATAAATACAACTTAACTTAAAATGTGACTAAATATAAAATTACATTCATCTTTATATTAACGCAGTTATGTTATAAGTAAGTCTCATATGAAGATACGTACTTTTCCTACAAGCAAAATTAAATCATTACGAATAAAATATCACGATGAATAAATCCGCTTGTTAAATCATTATGAGCATCGAGTGATTTGTATGCCTTCATCTGATACAGTGTGACAGCGTTAGTTGTTAAAACGAAATAATTTACTGCCTCCATGTTCTATAGTTGGATACGTGGTTAAATCGTTGGATGAAAATTCCGTTTGTTTCATTTTTTATGGATCCAATTCAATAAAAGAAGTTTTCTCTTTATATTTTATCAAATCATTACCTTTTAAATCGGCTGCAAAGCCAATAAAATTCCTTTCTTCCACGTTGACGAAATAAAGTGATCAAGCAGGGTAACCTGAAATCAGCAACCAATATGGCGCCTGTATATGTGAGCGGAGTCATGTGACGTCACGTGCACCCCCTCTATTACTTGCTTTAAAATCGTTGCGTGGGACAACCAAAGGAACGTATTTGAAATGATCAACTGGGTATTCGTCTAAACGATTTCGATCCACCTTGTGAAAAGTTGAGCGGTGTCGATACAGACGGTCCACTATCTTATGGTAGGCTGTAAAAAATGACTCGTACCTCTGATTAAAAAAGAATTTAAGAAACGTCAGTCGAACTCAAATACTTTAATTGTGTGCAATTGTTTCGTTCGTCGGTAAAATTTACGTGTGCGTTATAACAAAATTTTATAAAAATTAAAGGGTTGAACAATAAAGAGTTTAAAGAATTCTTGCACGACTTCTAAGCTAAATCAAAAAACTTATTGTATCATTGCTAGGTTCGGTGGCTAAGGGTACGTTTTTTTATTTCTCCGCGTAATTCCTCGCGAGCAGCATTCTTCTAAAAATTTCTGCGGAACGCGTTCCTATATTCCGGTAGAAGTGCGCGCCGTCAGACGGCAAAAACAGAGGCTTGTAGTAGTAGTTTACTGTGGAAAGCAACATGGCGTTTTCCATGGCTCAGATAGTTTCGTTTCGTGTCCATTATGTGGTTTTATGAATGAAAATTTAGAAGTTGTGAAAGCGCACGTTAGTACATATGTTGATGTAAGTGTCATCTCGAATTTTTTTTGAAATGGTAGTTGGCATTCTAATTTTTTTCCATGGTTATTTTGCCGGCAAGATAATCCATTATACGGTTAAATGTCACAATTGGGGCCCTCCTTTTAATTTTTGTCTCTAAAAATGCATACTTTAAAATCGTAGGTCCCTCTATCACAATATTAACGATATTCCTGGTACCGCCATCTTTTTCTTTCTTTCACCGTCGTTTCGAAATGCCTACAAACAGCGGCGCACTCCGGTAGTAGCGGAAACGCAGAGCGACCACTATTAACGAACACACCCTAAGTAAAGTCGAATGCGTCAGCGTTTTTACAAACTGAGAGACGAAGGGAGACACTATGAACACTAAAGGTGTCCTCCTCTATTAGAGAATTGGAGAATGAAAAATTACTAAGTGATTTGGCATTTCTTTTTTATAAATATAACTTGTTATTTATAATCCAAATTTTAAATTGCAAAGGCAAAATTAGCAAATTTAGCTTTGCATATTCGTATCAGGAGCTTCAACTCGATGCTTCAATTATTTTTGACTCGACTGAAAAGGAACAGCTTTATATATGTGTTATTTTATTAATATTAATCAAAAACATAATCTTCGGTTATGAACACGTGTTGAAAATAAATAATTAAAAATTTCACAATAAAATTTTAAACAATATTTTATACACTGCAATTACAGAGGAGATCATCAAAAAATGTTTATGAGTTGATCATAAAACCTAATAAATAATGTTTACTTTAAATAGGGGGGTTCCACTAGGTAATAGCTATTATAAAAGTAGACTAAGAGTTACTTCTTACACCACCAGAGTGATGTCGAATGTATATAGTCGAGTGTCGAGTGAACATAGCATTTATGTTTGTAAGAGTACAGTTTTAAAATAGCGCCAACAAAGAGACAACATGAAATTGCTCCGCAAGGAATTATCACTACAGTACTATAGTACTTATCAGCACGAAAACGAAAAACACCAGGAACATCAACACGGATGTTGGTAAATAGCATTCTATTAGAACGTAATAATAAAATACCCGAACACTTGTGGTGAAATTTGATGTTGATTTCCTGGGAACAATGATATCATTCGAAAATTCAAATTGAAACTACTGTATATAAAATATCATCATCCCTTCCGCTCCCAGTTCTCTCACTATCTTCTACTTTTTCTTCTCTTATAAACAGATAGACTTTAGATCTCCCTTTTTTTTCTTTATAATTTTTACCAGTACCATATTCTGCAGCTATTTCTTCACAATCTGTTTTTCCCCGCATTTTATACTCGAATGTTTCAAAGACACCCTCAATACCAGCAGAAGGTAATAAAATTTATTAGTTGACCGATCGTTGGAAATACGACCTCCGAGAACCGATTTTCGGGTATGGATCCCGTTTCTGCCATTTTGAAACAGCAGATAGTAGGAAGAGTTGATGGACCCGTAAGAAAAAGTAGAAAAATTCCTACTCGTAGCAACTTTTAAACGAATTATTCTCCGGCTTGTACTTTCGTAAGAGTGAGCACGTTCCACGTCAAAGTAAAACCTAAAACAATTACTCTTTATAACAGCTACTGCCTAGTGGAACCTCCGGTTTATACTATTGGAAGAATGTCAGAAAATGACTTCAGAATCTCATTGTTTAACTGAAGTAACAACTCTGAATAGAATGTGCATTTCCTCAAATAAACAGCATTAATATTAGAGGAAGCTGTGTACAACTTTTTCCAGCTTACTACTGCGCTGTTTATTAGAATAAATACGGCATTTGCAGAAGTATTTTTACGTATTTTTCCTATAATTTTAAAATATTTTGGATACGTCACTATTAAATCTTTACAATTCCAATCTATCTGCAGGTAGTAATCACTTTACAAGCGCAGAGAGCTCTTTAGAAATGAATTTAATGAATTTTATATTCATTTCGTAATGATCGATTAAATCAGATTGAGATAGTATTAATACAATATATTATTTCTAAAGATTTAAATCTGCACGAAATCATTCGATATAACAGCGAAAAGAGAAAATCAAGCAAAAATGGGATGGTAAGTGTAGCAAAAATCATATAAGGAAACGTCTAACTTCTTTCAAATGCTAAAATTCTGTCAACTTCCAATTGAATAAATTATAGTTCTTCCAAATTAAAAAAAAATGAAGCAAAATACAGTAAAAATAATTCACTAAAAATGTTTATTTAGCATGTAATTTTTTATTTTAAAAGAAATTCGTATAATTTTATGATTTTCTGAAAAGAAAAATATTTATTCATAAAATTTTTTATGCAGTTATTTAAAAAAAAATAAAATTAACTCGTCGGCATCTTTAGAAGAATGCATTAAGTATAGTTTTAATTTAATTTCTTTGTTCTTCCGCATTGCACTTTTCTATTTAAGCTTATTTCAATATACACGAAATTCAATTTACAGAAATCGACACATTTTATATGCATCTCTTTTGAAGTTTGCCTTTTGCTGATGGAAAGTGCATTAATATATTAAAATGTATTAAAAGCTCAACAAAACTTCCACTATTTTAATAGACTGCTTATAAAGTTTTAATTCTTATCAATCAATAATTTAGTAAGTTACAGAAATTTAAAAAGAAATCCAGCAACGAGTTGCATAACTTTCCCGGCCATTATGAGATTTTATTTAGAAAATAACTATTATATTTTTAAATAAAATATAATAAAATTATAACGCCATCTGTTATGAGATTTTGTTATAAAAATTTTCTATATTTTTAATTATTATCGAATGTCAAAATGCTTAGTTTTAAGGGTAGTGATCGGTTTCATAAAAAATTGTAAATTCTAATAAAGTAAAATATTAACATCATTAAGTCCGACCCCACTCGAGATATGACACATGACCCCTTCTATCTCCCCATTCCCTCGACCTTACACCATCAAAATTTAATAGCAACAATGCCCCTTGTACACAAGCTGCCGTGCCAAATTTCGTTTCTATATCTTCGCCCCATCTTGAGATATTAAACGAAATAGACGCCAACACATACACACATCCCATTGAATTTTATTACTGGTTTTTTGACTTTTTGGGTTCAGGAGGTATTAAAATACGGAGATTTGCAAAAAACTCGGAGGTCAGATTTGACACGATTCCAATACTTTCCCTTGTTACGTATACATAACACCCGGGAAAGTAATTAAAGTTACATTTAAATATTTATAATTTCTTCACGTTCAACATGTTTGTGTATTTTACTTCTCAAGTGCATTTTTACATTCTCCCAAAAATATGTTCATTGTAATCCAACGAAATAATTAATTCTTTTATCTTTAATTTAGGTTATTGAATGGCTGGAATTTATTTATTTAAGATGTTTGGTTATAATTCTGCTGTATTATTTAAAGATTTAAATTTAAACATAATTCCGTATACATTTATTCATTTATACCCGACAGAACTTCATTTTAAATAATTTTACTGAACTCTCGAATCTCAACAATTATACACTCGTTACTATTGATAATATTCTCTTTTTTAATCTGCGATGTATTGAATTTAAAAAATAAATAAATAAATAATAAATGTGATTGCAAAGGTGAGGCAGGCAAGGGTGTTAAAGAAAACTAAGGAGAAGTAGAAAGAAAAACTTAGTGATTTTGAAGCTTGTTGTGAATCAAAAAAGGGGTATTACTAAGAAATAATAAATGTTGAGATTTAAGACTATAAAAAACTCGTGCAAAATTATTTAATATAAAACAAAGTTTGATTATATTTAAGTATAAATGGCATATGTTTGAATTTTAATATATTGTTTGGTAATTAAATCGGTTATTATTGTAATATATATTTAAATATAACATTTCAAAATCACAATAAAATAGTTTATATTTTATCTCCCAGATGGCAATCATATTATTAGTGTTATTTAATTTATATATTAATTTCATTGTAATTAATTGTTAGAAAATTAATTATGTATAACACTATTATTTCTTCTATTAAATTAATTATGTAAAATATATTTTTAAATTGCTTAAAACAAAAAAGAAATATAATTTAGTGATCTATCTTATCAATAGATGGCAGTCAACATTTTTTATGTTAACAGAGTACTTATACCTAACTATATACACGTAAGGATCGTTGTAAAAAGAAGTTTGTAACATTCATTTAATTTATAATACGAGTAGAACGAAGTTTACTTAGGAATGTTGAAAAATCTTAAAAACTAGAGATTTGCTTATAATTAAACAATAATATAATATACAAAATTTAATGTTAAAAATGTGTTAAAGATGTATTAAAATCCCAAAACAAAAAGGTTTTATTGTTGTTGCTAAAATGCATCCATTTTCCAAGTTATTTTATCATTCGTCTATGGAAATTGTCATTCGAGTAGTTTTTTTCTTTTATTATACCGATACATTTGTTTTAATTCTACAGAATTTAGGTCCTAAATGTAACTGAAATAATTAATTATTATATTGATAACTTTGATTTGTCATACGATTTATTTTTTGAATCATAAATAACAAAACTAAAGCGAGTGATAATTAAAAAGTTGTTAACCTGCAATTTTGTATAAATGGATTTAAATTAAATATTATAATTAATCATTTTATGAAGAATATAACGATTTATTAAAGATTATGGAATGATTTTAACATATCAGACACTCTCGCATAAGCGGAAATTTGCGTAAAGTAACGAACCCCATTAATTATTAAGTATTTCCTGTACTAACATACATATCATTTTTATATACAAATAAGGCAAACAAATACTATATCAATAATAAATAGCATAAAACCATAAATCATATAAACAACTTTTTAAAATTTTTGGGAGCAGAAGTATTTTCTTTTCTCACTAAATCTATTTAAAAGGTTTTTCTTTAAAGTATACCTTTTACGGCTTTTCTTTAGTTTATCGGAGCTACTGGCATCTCTAACCTCACGTTTTGGAGTCATTGCAAAGTAATTAGTGTAAAGGAAACAAAGAGAAGCACCGATATCATATTACAAATGACAAAGACCGATGAAAGTCTCCGTTTTTATTGTAAAACAAAATGATCGCAGTAGCGTTTCCACAGAACGAGAATGAGCGAGTCTTCACTCATCTTGAAAATTGGCTCAGATTTAACGTGCAATTAAGAATTTTTATTGTACGTATTTTTCTTCATTGACTTTCTTGGCTGTTATACAATATATAGCCTAACAGAGGGAAAGCACAATTATACAGTATAACGAAACCAGTTTTATCTTAGGCTAATTGATATGAACAAGAGTCAAGTTCGTACGGCACGTTTGTCACAAAAAACATTATCAAACTTCCAAAGATCCAAAACATTTGTAATATTTAACATCGAAATAAATAATTAAAATTAATGTGACTTTACATGCATTTAAGAAAGATTAATGAAAAATGTAAGATAATTATTTACTGAATTTTTGGTGAATCGGTGAGTGAGAGCTGTCGGTATGGGCAGAATGACTTAATCCTCATCACTGGTGATGAGTAACGAGCAATTATTTATTGTGACATCGTCACAATGCCGGACTGCAATTTTTAATTATATTTATTAAAATTTATTTAATTAAAATATATGCTGCCACCTCAAATTATTAGTGTCTTGCCCCTGTACAGCGTACTATTCCTTTTAGTAACAGAGTCTTGCCATCATCCATCTAACTTCTTACAGGGGGAAATTTTTGAATTGAAATAACCTGACTTCTAGTTTTCATTGGAAGGTCATATACAGGTCGCTTTCCATATCTGGTCTCGGATTTCATCTATATAACTCCTGTTCTCGAGATTAAAAGAAGACAGACGGACAGACGGACGACAGTGAAAATTTATAGGTCTACAATTTTTTTAAATTGAAGCTCAATAAAGAATGTTCATTACCGGTAAATTAAATTTAAACATTTTTATTAAAACATAAACGTTATTTACAAATAAGATTATTTAAAATTAATTTTAAATTTTAAATTTAATAGATGAAGTTTCTATCTTGCAACATGTTGCAGATTATTAAAGGATAAGATTAAGCCGTCGATGATTATAGCGAAGGAAGATCACTAGCAGAGTGAATGAAGATAAAATTTATTTCAATATTTTTTTAAAATATTGAAATAAATTTTTAAAATATCTTCATTCCCATTAAAATACCTTTCAATTTTATTATAAAATTTGTAAGTTCGACAGGCATTCGTGTAATTAATCTGATACTGTTTGATAAAGAATCTAAAATTTATTACACTCAATTTACAAGTATTGAAAATACAATTATCTTTGGTTACATTTAAAAATAAATATGATTTTGAAACTTTATTCATAATCGACAATAGACGAGTATCGCCATTAGTTGCTCATTATATGTTGGACAATACAATAATTTGTTCTAATATTGCCAAAACGAAAAGTTAACAACTTTAATTTTATCCTTAATTTACCTTAATTTAACCGTAATTTAATTTCTATTAAGAAGGTTAACTTATTTGGTTTTCATTAAAATCATATTATAGTGACTAATATACTAGCCTAAACAATCGGCGTTACCCAGAGAATTGCTGTAATTGGATAAAATTTTGTCATGGTTATTATATAATAGTGGTGTATATTTGTGGTGATAACATAGGAAATATTGAATAGTTAAAGTTACAGCACATCACATGGTTGGTCCGCCATAGAAGTTTCAAAAATAGCTTATACATATACGTAGTATAACCAAAACCTAAATTGCTAGAATATTTTTCGGATAGTTATTTGGACTATTGACCTAGAGCGGGGATGGACCTTTTATTACAGAATTTTCTAAATCATTTAATTAAATTCAAAATTAATTTGTAATTATTAACCTTTACACAAGAATACAGCTTAGCTGTCTTCCTTTAAGCCTAGTTTGGACATTTAATTATTTAAAAATGAACTTCGAGACAGTTTAAAAATAATTTGACAAGTTTTTCAAGACAATAAATAAGCAAATGGTAAACTCCTTGTGGAATTAAGGCGACCAGAAGCAGAACGGAAATGTATGGATTACTTCACGTTATATTTTTGGTTTAGTACAAAAAAATTATGTTTTTACTTAATTTTTGAAGAATATATTGACGTATAAGAAACAAGATTTTGTTCCTTAAAAAAGTAGAAGAAATTAAACCAACTGCAGAATCCAGGAACTGTATAAATGAGCCAAATACTCACCAAATGTATCTATCATAATTCATTATTTAATTGATTTAAATCTAATTAAGTTTTATACTTTAACTGCGCGTAACAGAAATTTTTCAAGGAATAAAATTAAACCAGCCACTTCATAAGTGTAACGAGCAATTACTTCTCGTGACATCGTCACAATGCCAGGCTACAATTTTTAATCATATTTTTAATTTATTTAATTCAAAATATATGCTCTCCACCTTCAAATTAGTAGTTGCTTGCCCCTGTACATCATACGTTTCCTGTATTATTAGAGTCATGCCAGTCATCTATTAACTGCTTTCAGGGGAAAATTTTCGAATTGAAATAACATTACTTCCGGTGAAAACCAGAAGTTCATATATAGTTAATTGGGGTCTTTTGCCTAAGGTTTCCATATCTGGTCTAGTCTTTCATCTATTTAACTTCGTTCTCGAGATTAAGGAAAGACAGACGGACAGGCGACAGTGGGAATTTATAGGTCTACAATTTTTTCAAATTGCAGCCCAATAAATGTATTCATAAAACTGATATATAGCGATTAGAGGCGGAATGATCGTAGATACAACCGATGCTTTACTTCGGCGTGATACAGAAAATATAGTTCGTATTTTTGCTTAACTTTTGTAAAAATAAATGGACTTGTTAATTATTTTATAATCTTTTGAACCGAGTGAATCCGTGATAACTCACAGGAAACATTTCTATTGTTACTAATAGAGTGGAAACTAACAAGGAAAAAGAATCTAAACACAAAAATATGAAATGTAGAGATAAAGTTATGTTGTTTTAGTACAAATAGGCTGTTTTATAATATTAAAACTGACTTCAATAAAAGCTTTATAATAATATGCTGTACTTCTATTTGCATTACGTCGCAAAATATATTTATACAGGAATGCAAAGCATAATTATTTAAATAATAATAAAATACTATTTAAGTTCACTATTGAATTAAATATATCCCGTCTCATACAAAGAAACGTATATATCTAAGTGGAATTGAATTAGTATATTATACACAGAAATTGGGTAGACAGCCATTGCATATTTTAATAACAAAATGTAAATAATAATAATAAAATGTATTAAAATGTAGGCCTATTTTTTCATACTAATATTTCATACTAAAGGTATTTCAGTTTCTTTTACAATGTCAAATGACAGATCTAAATCAATTATTCTTTAATTAAATTAAATATTCAGATAAAAACGAAACGTAAACATTTATTTAAATAATTCTTATGTTTTAGTGTTGCATGGAAAACGGAAGTTTCAAAGTTACATGGGATATGTATCTATTTATATAGAAATTTGGAGAATTGTAATTTCAAAATTATTCAGGATTGTGTTCATAGTTTTAATAAACATAACTGCAGTAGAGTAGCCTTATTGTATGCTTATTACGTTTGTCTTTCCATCCTATTTGCGTTTGAGATAGTTTCTCAAAATGGCACAGAACATTTCAGATAATTGTTTTAGCTTAAATTATAGGAAAACATTTTGTAAAAGTATTTGGACAATTTTTGTAAACGTGTGAAATTTCAATAGTACACACATTTTTTCGTTTATATAATGTATTTATTCAAGTCTATAGTAAATATCGAATTTTAAGAATATTTTATGAATGCAAGTGTTTCAAAATAATTTTATTAAGACCAAACAATTGAGGTGTGCCAAACTACAGCTCAGAATTTCGACGGTCGGCTCGACTCTAGGCCAAAGTCCAGAATCGCAAATCGGCTCGTAGCTCGGCTCGGCTCTGGTCCACATTCCGAGTTTTTTGTAATTTGAGGAAGTCTTTGTCCCGTCCACTTCGAATTATTTGGACTCTACACGTTTTGCTATGATTGTCATTTGTCTCATTTTAAAATATCATTTATTACTTTAATAGTTCTTTTAATCTAAAAATTGTTTGTTATTCTATTGCTTAATGCTCAAGTAGTTTTTATTCGAATGTTCTTATTTTAATAACAGATAAACGAAAACATATCCGACATACTGTCTATTCGTTATTATTACGAATGTAATTTCAAAAATGAGATTTGCTACAACACACCACGGCTCAGTATTTCCAAATAGT
The DNA here is from genome assembly GCF_030686945.1 of Centruroides vittatus. NCBI lineage: Eukaryota > Metazoa > Arthropoda > Arachnida > Scorpiones > Buthidae > Centruroides > Centruroides vittatus. The sequence goes on from NW_027122637.1 coordinate 1,247,059, forward strand.
TGAGCCGAGTTGAGTTTTGCCAAACTATAGTAACAAGTTAGAAAAACAATACAAATGCCACGAAGTAGATGTTTATCATTTTCTTCTTCATGTAAAGGGTGATTCGTTTTCTTTGCGAAAAATTTCAGGGACTGATTCTTCCAATACTTTCAAACATAAAAGATCATTGGCTATTTTTCCCTCAGTAACATATCACACAAGGAGCATTGGTTGATATAAGTTTTATTAGAGGAAATGCATTTCGGATCTTAATGACTCCTCTTCATTAAGAGGGTGTTATTAAGATTCAGTTAAGAAAAAAAGTCAATAGCTTTTAATTCCTTAAAAATATACAGCAAAACAGTAACGGAAGATTTAATTGAATAAAAGTTCATATAAACACATATTCAAAACGGCATAGTTTTAAAATTACAGGATGTTTAATCAACAGGGAAGACGATACCTCCACGTTGTTTGCTTTGCCCACGTATAAACATCCTGTAACTTTATAACTATGCAGTTTTGAATATGTTTATATAAGCTTTTATGTTTGAAAGTATTGGAAGAATCAGTCCTTGAAAATTATCTAATAAAAAACGAATCATCCTTTACAATAGCTTCTTGTTTTTCAGTTGTATCTTGGGAGTATTTAAAACATTAAAAACTAGTCTAAATTAAACGTACTGTACAGTACGTTACCGACAAAGCTCGATTGAACCGACGTAAATTTTGAGAAATAAAACCCTAATTTTTATTATTATTATTATTGTGTAACGCGTTAGACGGCTTGCGATGACTTCTGATTATTTTGGACTATGAATGTAAAACGAATGTATGAATAAAAAAGTCCAGCAACGAGTTGCGTAACTGCTATGAGATTTTATTTTAAAAAATTAATTTTATATCATTAAGCATAATAAATAATATTGTATGTTGCGGCGCCATCTGTTATGAGGTTTGTTATAAAAACTTTTTATATTTTTAATTACTATAAAATGTCAAAAAGCTTAATTTTGAGGGTAGTGATGAATTTTATGAAAAATTGTAAATGTTAATAACGAGTAAAATTATTTTCCGACCACTCTCGAGATATGACACGTGACACCAAACATCTCCTCACCCCTCGACCTATAATTACCAAAATTTAATAGCATCAATGCCCCACATACAGAAGCTACCATGCCAAATTTCGTTTCTTAATCTATACCTCATTCTGAGATATTAAACGAAATAGACCCCAACACACAAATACATCCACAGAATTTCTTTCCATTTTTGTTTTTTGTTCAGTGGGTCTGAAAACGTGGAGATTTGCAAAAACTCGGAGGGTCCAAATTTAACACGATTTCAATACTCTCCCTTGTTATGTATGCATAATAGCCGGGAGAGTAAAATCGTAAACAATTCAACTCCTATTTGTTAATAAATCTATAAGAAAGGGGTCCGATCGTCGAACAGCGATCTGCAAGAAAAAGGCAATGATGCAAAATGGGCAAAAAATATTTGATACTAATACATCGTGGTATATATGCAATGAACTGAATAGCCGTTAGTAAATATAGATGGAGAAAGGCCTTTACCTCCATCTATATTTACCTACTGTTCGGAGGAATCCTGATTAATTCTAAATCGGCTTAGAAATTTTCGCGAGTTGATTTATTCGGATATGTCGGTGTCGTCTTTCGTAAGTATCCCTCTCCATTGTAGATCTGGCAATCCACGATGAGCACAAAGAAAAATGATTTTTTAGTACCGTAGGGAGGAAATAAATACATATGAGTACAGTATATACACGTAGTAATATGCAGAATAAACCGATTCAATTGTTCAATACTTAAGCTAATAATATTGAAATAGAAAGTTGTATAGTAAGGAAAGAATGTTAGAAAAACCGTATTATATAATTAGTCTAACAATTAAATATTAGTCGTGACGTAAACATATTTAAAGTGCATTGACAATAGTATATTTTCAGAGAATCAAGCAAAATACAAACGAAGAGTTTGATAGAATTGCTATAGCAGTTGATTGTCTTTAATCTACTGATAATTTTTAAGCCCAGATGATGTAGACTGATAATTAGAACCGTTCCCCGCCTTAAGCTTGCATTTATAACCGCAATATATATTCTGTTTCTGGTAATATTCTTGCAACATTCTGCATTACCTGGAAGTGCGATAACTTGTAAATTGTTGGATATTTAATTCCCAAATAGGAGTTAACAGGCAGATATAATGACTTTATTTTCTCTTTTGTTGAGCGTGTATAGTCAGTGATATTGCATTTTTATTACTTTCTAACGTAAGAGGTGAATGATAAGTGTGAATTTTTTTGTTTCTGACCTTTGATACTAACAACTTTTTAGCGCCAAGAGTTAATAACGCTAAGAGACTTTCTATTTTACTCAATAAGGTTATAAAATTTGATTTTGTGAAAAATCTCATAAGATTTTAAACTTATACCTTTATTTTTTAACTTTAGTTTTAAATAATTTAATTGTATACCTCATATTATCTAATCTCGCGTGAATTTAACTTCGTATTAAAAATATATTATTCAATTTCAATAAATCAAAGATATTTTTCTAGTTGGTACGCCGAGATTGGACTGGATTGATAAAATTGGCGAAGTTACGCGTGCCAAGGAAGATACTTCCCGGGAGGACTTTTGATGAAAAACTGCTCCTGTTTAGCTGTTACGCGGGTAAACCCGAAAAACTCTACGCGACCAGCTCGTTGATCAGGCACGAATTCGGCACCAGTCTTCAGTAGTTTATCCACTGGTCGGTGATATTCTCAGAGAAAGTTAAAAAGATTATTTAAGAAACTATCAGGATTTTAATATGTAAAATCATTTATAATTAATAAAAACAAACATTAAAGTATCTAAATATTAAACTGTAAAGTAAATATCAGTCTCAATATTTATTTTCGTGGTTTATCTTATATTTTTTTCTATTCTAATGAAAAAGAAAATTATATGAAATTTTCATTTCAATTAATAAACTATAAATCATCCAATATTTTGCATTACATTATTATTCTATTAATAAAAACAAACAAATTAAATAAATGATGTTAATTTATACTTCAAAGTTATATAATTCGTAACACATATCCTGTATTGTACGAAGTATTGACAAATTCATAAAGCGCTTAGGCTGTATCTGGATTTATTATATTCTCTTATTTTCAAATATTATTATAGTCTCTATAAATCATTTTTCCCATAGGATATAGAAATCTGATTATAAAACTCAAGAAAATTTATATCGGTCTGTAATTTAAAAGTACTCGGATCGACATTCTTGACATTATCAATCTTGATATTAAAAATGGATCCAATACCAAAGGTGTAAACGTTAAAAAAATACAAGAAGATAACGCGTAGAGTTTACGATAATTTATGTATCTAAAACAAATAATTATTTTCGGTTTTGAGGAGATATATCTATAAAATATTGATGTTTATTAACGCGGATTTAAAAATATCATGTTTCCGCACGAAGTAGCGGCTAAAATATAAATTTCTTTATCCTCGCCGATTGTATCATTGATAAAGAATGAAATTCTAGCGTGTTAACGAAACGTCATCGAGAGCGACGATGATTAAAACAACGTGTACGAGTTTTTAAAATAGGTATATCTTTCGTGAAATATAGTTAAATTAACGGATGTACAGTACAATAATTCTATCGTCGTATCGTGTTTTAACATCGTTTAAATTTATTTCCAGTACTAAATTTTAAAAAAATAGTGTTTTCTAATAGCTGTATTAATATTTTATTTAACATTTAAAAGTTAATATCATAAATGTTATAACTAGAAAAAAAATTAATACCGGTAATTTTATTTATTGCCAAACTTTGAATTTTATTTCTATACTTTTATTAAAAGGTTTGCCGAATTTCTTAGTAACGAAGTTTATTAATTCCAAGTGATGTAGTCATTAATTAGCTGAACGAGAAAATTATTGTCAGTTGCAGAAAATAATGCTCGGGAAACGTTTATGGACGACGGATCAATGACCTAATTTTAAAATTCTAGATGAAAAATGTAAATGACGCAAACTTCATTTTGTTTATGAACTATTTTATACATTAATATACTTATCACGATCGTTTCTTAACGACCGCGGGGATTAAAAGCGCTACGCAATAGACAGTTAGTTATGCCTAACTAGTATTAGTTAAAGGTAGTTTAACAATTAATACTCGCATTCGTTGTTTATTTATTTATAATGTTTAACGTAATTAATAATCAAATACGAAAAATTTATTAACAAATATAACATTTTAATTTATTATTTTACATATAGTAATTTCGATACTACATTTTATATCTTTGAAATTATTCGTATTATTTCACAATAAATCCTCTAGTATATTCTAATAAATATAATTAGATAATTACATCGTCAATCTCTTAGATTAACAGAAAATTCATTTTATTTTTATTTTTCGCTGGCTTAAATAGACATTTGCAAAGTAGATATTATAACCTATTTCATTCAATTCCAATCAACGAGTTTTAAAAGTACAACATGAAATTAAGAGCAGAAGAAAAATCTATTCTCCCTTCTTTCTTATAAAAGAATTATTCAGAGAGATAATTTAATCTTCTAATTTTAAAAGTTTCTGAAACTTAGCAATTAGAATCATTGTAATCAATATTCTCATAAACTAAATGAAGGTAATGGTGTCGATCTCATTTCCACAACGAATTTTATTGTAAATTTTAAGAATTTTCTATTGTCTCCGTACAAGATTTTTACCAAAAAAGTATTTAATTTTAAAATGTATAAAATATCATTAAAATTTTATGAGTAAATTAAATTTATTGTTTATTTTATTTAAAGTAATTATAGACAGATTTCGTAGCACTTTCTCTAATTAACTTTCAAGGTGATTGTCAACGCAATGTTCCAAGGACTCATTACTTAGATGCTCTCATATTAATTGTAGCTAGCCCCATCCCACGAACTAAATGGCCACTCCACCCAATTTTGCTTATTTGGTACGGGTACAAAAATACAAGTTGTCATTTTTTCATATTTGCATAAGGAATTCTACGAATTGGATAATCTCCTGCCAATATTAATCAGTCTATTACGTTTTCGAACGAATGTTGAGAAATCGTCTTAATTGCCGTCTGAATTGCGTTTGGTATTTTACAGGATTTTACAAACGGATCGTAGAAATTCAATAAAACCGAAGTTCTTGAATTTATACAAATAAATTTTTTGTACATAATTCTCGTCGTATCTATAATAGTTTTGGGTCGTTACTGTTTAAACCAAGGCCACAACTCATCGGTAATTACAGTTATGAGTGGATGCTCGGCCAACGGGTGTGGCATTCCCCGGGGAACCACTTCAACCATTTGGTGTCTTCGATTCTTCAAAAATGGACAAACCTACAAAATTTTGTCGATAATATTTGTAAAAAACTAGATTTTTATTTGATAAAATTTGTAATAAAATTTATTGCAGAAAAGATTTTAAACGAAGCAAATTAGCTTAAAATGTTTAAAGAGATCAAATTATTAGTCTTTGTTATCAATGGATTCTAAGTAATCTGTTCTTTTAGAAATGGAAATTATATTAATTTCAAGAAAAAATTAAATCCATTTCGAGAAACTGACAGCATATAGAAAATTTAACTAATGTCTATAAAAATATAAAGCAAATTGGCAATAATAATTTTTTTTAATCACGAATAAATTAAACATATAAAAGTAATAAAATAAACTGATTTTCAAAATCGTTTTCTTAAAAAATCTAACTAATAGTTTCCAAATGAAAGTGTTTCTAAAAATTGAGAAAGTTGGTCAATCTATTTTAATAAATACACGAATACGCAATGTTTATTCTTGTTCATGGTCAAATGGTTAATTGTTGGACCATCCACTGACAAAGAACATCATATTTCTCTTTTTAATGGAATACGAAGAACTTTTTTGTATTAGATTTGTCCTAGAATGAACAATCAATCAATTAAATCGTTTCTTTAATACAATTTAAAGTGATTTAATGCACTCAATTAATATAATATCTGTTACTTTAAGAAATAAAACATGTTTTTAAACTTTATAGTTATATGAACAATACTTATTTTACAAAACTTTCATATATATTATTAAAAAACTGATTTTACATTAACTTTATCGAAAAAAAATAATATACAGTAGTAAGAATTTGCGATTATTTGTTATTATTAAAGTGAATAAATGTATTTAAATTTTATATAAATACAAAATTATGTAAACATTTTAAAACAAATTTAAATGCAACTTCTTCACGATTCAATTTATTTTAAGACTTCAATTAATATCGAATAGGCTAAAATGTTAATAAAAATCTTATAAATTTTATTATTTTTAAATTATATAAAAGAAAATTGGATTAATTTTGAAACAATGAATGATTCATAACTATTTAAATTTAAATTATCATGCATAGGTAGAAAGGATAATAATAAGTTTGATTAATTAAGTTTTAAAAATGTTTTATGATTTAAAGAGCTATCGATTTAGTATAATCCCATAATTGAATGTTGTTAAAGTATATACTCGATTACGGAATGTTGTTGAATCAATTCACAATTAAGATTTTTTCCGTTAAATTGTGTGCAAACGTAAATGTATACATTCATCTCGTTTGGGACGATTTTGAATACGAAATGTTGCTTCTCGATTATTAAAAACCGAAACATTATCATCTTTTCAAATCACGTGATATACGTTGAATGAATTCTGTTTGATAATCAGTTCCGCTACACAACGCTTCAGCAAATATCCTGGATGGTAATTTTCTTGTCTCCACGTGACACTAGTTGACATTGCGACAAGTGGTTGCCCAATAACGACTTTAAAAAGTATTTTCCAAATATTAACTCCCGAAATTTTCCTTATTTGGCGATTTTGACGAATGACGATGCTCGAGACTACGTTTCGACATCAGAGATTACTCAGCCAATCCTTCCGACATTCCGAGACACACTTTTCCACATCTTAATGTCAGCAACGAGTTAAAATCGATTATTTAGTCTAAGAATTGCTCGAAGAATAGCAATTACTTATATAACGCATCTATTATTCATAAACTTTCCACCCAATTTAAGATACGACCTTGATCGAATTGTTTCCTTTTATATTAATACTACGAAAGAGCCTGTATGTGTTATATCACACGTTTCTACAGGTTAAAGTTGTGAAAATATTTGTGATTTTAAAGTTAAATAATTTTGGTTTGGAGTAGTAAAAACAGAAAAATAAAAAATGAAAATAAAATCATGGACCTAGATATAAAATTCGGTCTATTTAAAAGTTTGTTAAACTTTCTAATATTTTACTATCTTTTAATTGGATCACATTTTTTTGAATCTTCCAATCGTTTCCTGCGTGATTTTTGAAGAACATTCTATTCGTTCCACGAAAGATACTCGAGGACAGATTATAGAAATCCGCAATTTCTAATCAAATAAAAGCGAAAATACCTTTCCTAATTCCAATTCCATTTAAAAAGTACATTCTTTAGTCTTTTCGTCAGCTGATATTGATTCGCGGGTGAAGTTTTTTTTGCTATAAAAAATTCGACTTAATGGTAATAGTGAGTATGACGTTTTCTCCATCTACATAATTTATCCAGTCGTATCCACCAACCGTGACCTCCTCCTTTTCCGTCGTAGACGTGAGATCCAAACAGCTGTCTAGCAATAATGCTCAGTGCTTCGACCATGTCGGAACCCCTTCATAACACATTTCTCGCCAGAATGCCCAGAAGAATGTAAGTTTACTTTTAACCTTTCTTATCTACCAAGGACACCATTTATACAGCTACTAAAATGCTATTCTAACCAAAATTGCTTTTTTCGACCGTATCGGATTATCAGAATAAAATCAAATCAGATTATTTGTCGATAAAACTCCATTTTTCATGCTGAGATATTTAAATCGCCACTCAAAACACTACTTTTTCGTATTTTAAATACATTTAAAACGATAATTTAAGACTTACAAATTTTAAAACATTAAGTATAAGTACTGTATTTGTTAATGATATTTAATACAAGTATTAAAACCAAATTATTTATACATTCTCGTATTATGAACTGTAAATACTTTTAAAATATAAATATATGTTAGAATTTAGAGCATTGTAAACGTAATGTCTTCATTAAAAATTGTAAGTAGAAATATAAATATTATATAAATATCATATTTTAAGAAATTCTACATAATTAAATACAACTGTTCTAGGTATTTGGCATGCATAGACTTAAATATTTTTATATCGTCTCTAAAATAATTGATCATAAAAAGTACATATATATAAAATATAATATTATATATATTAATAATACTTTAAATCGAGCTAAAGAACTAAACCATTAATCTACAATCTGATTAATTCCTTCTATTAATAATCATATTCTTCTAATATATTTAACAATAAAATTAGAATATAATATTAAAATAATATGCAGTTAATACCATAATCCGGATATATGTCATTAAAAATAAAGTAAATTACATATGTGTTCTTATATGTGCAATAATAATAATAACAACAATTACAATAACAATAACAACAAGATACATTTAATATTATTATATGTAATAAATAATATGTTTATTTAAATGGAGCATATTAATTATTAATTAAAATAATAATCTACACATATCGTACTGCTATAAGCGTAATAATAAATATATTTATTTGTATATTTATATAGATAAATTTATGCATTATGATAGTTTATAACATTGTAATTAACAGCTACTAATAATTCAATATTAATTTTACAATGTAAAATGTGAAACGAACATATACTGTTATTTGCATTATTTATATATAATTAAATGTAGACTCGATTCAATATGTTTACAATATAAAAAAGAAGCAAGCAGAATTTTCAATTCTGATCAAATTTTTGTGTTTATAATAGTTTGCAGAGTATTTTAAAATATTGATTTCGATGACTACTTTTAGTATGACTATATTCTCTGATATTTATGTACGATATTGAATTTTTAAACACAGTTTTAAGTAATATAAAATATCATATTACACGAGTAGTATCTTCTCTGCAAATCAAGAATTTCAACAGTAAAGTCAGCTTTACAGGTAACTTTCTTCACTATACACAGTATATTGAAGGAATTAAGGTAATGAATTCATAGCAATTCTATGAAATTATCGCATCAATCAAATAGCATCGTATACATATTTTATCTAGTTATAAATGTTTAAAGAGAAACTTAACCTTTTAAAAATATTTTTAAAAATAAATATATATATTTTTAAACTTAAATTTTAAGTTTAAACCTTCAAAGAATAATAATAATCCTTCAATTAATAAAAGTATATTATTAATTAGGAATAGAAAAAAAATAAAGAACCCGATTTGATTTAAATTTTTAAAACTTTTTCATTTTTATTGGCAGGGTTTTTAGATTTTAACATATCGATTTGTTAATAGAGCATAAGGATCATTATACAAAATAATAATTAGCTGTTTTTCCATTCTCAGAACGTAGAAGTTTTAGATAGACCTATATTGTAAACAGTTCTATAACCTATATCCTTCTCCTAATTATAATTTTTTTCTTTTTGGATAAGCTTTCATCGAGACCACGCCCAAAACTCCACTTCCTACTTATTATTATTGTTACTTTTTCATTTTTCTTTAGTAAAAGTGAAACATTACAAATACATTTGTTAAGTCGATACTAATCGTAAGACATCCAGGTCATGAAGAAACTAACACCTGTCGATTTGGGCATTTTTATGTAAGGCGAGTGAGTCACACCCAGTATTGTATGCACAGGAGCCATTAAAACTGAAATCTGAAATAAATTCATAGAAAAATTAAGTATGTGTCGTTTTCATAGAATTCGAGGATAATTTCCAGCATTTGTTAAACTTAGAACTGCATTTGTAAGGAAAAACACATGTCTGTTGTATTGCGAGTTTAATCACTTTTTATAAATAATTCTCCTAATATTATTTCTGCAAGAAGCTAAAATAATTAAATTTGCTTCACCATGAGTTATGATCTAATTTTCTTTTCACAGAGTATGGTAACACCGTAATAAGTTTTCGTAGAAGAAAAATAAAATTATTTAATTAGAACCTGTACGTATACAAGTAAATGAAATATTATTAACATGAAAGAATTTATGCCTTTAATATAAAATGCAGTAAATTTAAGTTGTAGCGTGATACATTCTAACAAACATTATCCTACGTCGAGTCAATTAAACATAGTATTTTTGTCAGAATTCCCATAATTGTATTGGTTGAATTATGTTGGCGTCACGCGGAAATTCACGAGGGGAAGTTCTGTTAACACGTCACGAGAATACTTCGGTAAAATAGAAACGTCGCTAAAACGTTTTGATGATAATTTCGTTAATTTAGATATGACCCAGTACGAGGTAAATTCCTTGGAGATTATATATGTATGTCATTTGTGATGGCTTCTGAAAAGATTCCGAGAAATCGATACGAAAAGATAAATAAGTGAACTCGGTTGTTTTCCACTCTTTTATAACGCGTGTCTCAGTTTGAATACCTTTGTAGTGTGAGCCGGCTCGTTCATCACTCCAGTAGACGCCCCTCCCATAGTCAGCCTCGTTGTCACCGAGGGACGTTAGTCACGTGGTTCGGCTCCCCTTCTTCCGTCACGTTGTCATGACGACAATGACGTTCAAACAGACTGAAGAAGACACGTTATCGAAACGCAGATCATTGGCCGAACTTCCGTTAGACAGACGTTACTCCGTTCGGATTCGATGCTTAAATAAATTATATTTTTGTTTTTTACCGGGAATGTATCAGTATATAATTGGGAGGTAAGACTTTGAATTTATTAAGAAATATCGAAATTTAAGAATTTTTCAAAATTTCATAAAGTAATTGCGCAGTTATTATAATAATTTGGCCTATAACTATGGTTTTACAGCTTTTCAGTTTTAAAAATTATGATATTAATGAAATAGGAAACAGATTAATCTTATTCGCTTCCGGCTCGATGACAAGTAAAAGATTATTTGACGTACGAGCCGTGACGAAATAGAATTAAACCAATTGGATAATAGATACGAACGAAAGGAAAAGTCACGTGGTGAAGCCAATTAATTGAAAGAATTTTCTATAAGCTTACCCGTAATTGGACGAATTTTAACCAATTATATAAGAGAAAGTTAAAGAAGAAAGTAAATCGCTGTCGGTAAAGAATTTACCAGCTAATTTACGTTGTCTTTTGACGTAGGATGTCGAGTGACAAATGGCGGGAGAAAATTTGGTCGAAAGGACATCTTCCCTATTAGAGAAGAAGACGTTTACCGATGTTACCTTTATAGTCGGGCCCGGCTCTTCTGCTAAGAAATATACGGGGCATAAAGTTCTCTTAGCTATGACAAGTCCCGTTTTTAAGGTTCTTTTATCGGGAGATATGGCAGACAAGGCCAAGGTCGTAAGAGTCAATGATATTTCGCCCATTGGGTTTGAAAATCTTTTACGGTAAGGGTTATGCTTATTTATAATTAAATTAATCTATGAAGTAAATAACTCCTCTCTTTAAATATTTCATTTTGATTGTGTTCTCATTTCAAATCTGATAATTTTCCATTATACCATAGCTGTCAATATCAATGTAATATGCAGGTTAATTTTTATTTAAAAATAACCTTTCTCGGAAAGATATTTGCTTCCATATAATTATTGAAATTATTGTTTATTTGTCTATCTTCTATTAAAATTTTTATAAATTATTGTGATAATCTATGTAATTATAATGATTTTAAATAGATAATTCGTACGAGATAGTTATAATGAATATAGTGAAAAACAAATTAAAAAGTTTATAATTGAAGTAATGATTATTCTTACAAGTTAGTCATTTTAATTAATTACTTAATTCAATTCATTTATTCTGTATAATTACGAGGGGAAGTTCAGTTTTTCAGTTCATTAAGGTAAGCAATATTTTTCATGTCTGAAAAATATTGCTTACCTTAATTAATTAATATTTTCTATAATTTTAATTCTTTGCAAAATTGAATTGCTAAACCTTTTTCTTATTTTTTCCCTCTAAAAATTGGGTAAAAATCAAAAAATTGTTTTAAAAATTTCAGTATTTAGGAATCACATCAAATTTTATAACCGAAATTATAAATAAAACATTTGCATTAATTTATATATTTTTAATACGTATTTTTCTTGTTAACATATAAAAATTTCTTCTTTATCCCGTTTTTCTTAATTTATTTAAAGAAATAATTTTCCTTGAATTAAAAAAAAACTTTAATGTATAAAATCTTTTATAGCATTTTACAAATTAACACGATATGCTTATACTAAGAATGTTGTTCGTGTAAACTTAAGAATATTTTAAGTTTAAAAAATGTAAACTTAAAATTCGTAAGATAAGCTTAAATAAGAAATATTAATAATAATAATAAAAAATTGTTAACGTAATAGATAACACAGAATTTCATTATGCCAATAATTTAACTCATATTTTTTATATTAAAAATAATGGAATATATCAAATTTTTATCAATTTCATAAAAACTTAAACGAATTTGTTAATAAAAATATCGTTCTATTAGTTGAAAGTTTGTATAACATTTTAATTAACATAATTATACAGAATAACTCTAATAACAATGTTGTTGATAGACTTTAGCGTGTAGTTTTAAAGGACTCTTCATTTAATACGATATTTTAGAATATAATTTGGCAATGCAAATTTCATCTATCATTTAAATTCTCAATAAAGTAAAATTAGGAATTTTTCTGTGTTATAAATTATCACAAATTTTGAATTTTTAAAATTTTTAATTCTTCGGATACTCAATTCACAACACAGAATAAACAATTAAATGCATGTCGTGGTTCATTCTTTACTTTATTCACTTAATTCATTCTTTTCGTGGTTTTAGAATTTCTACAATTTCATTTTAATAGCATATTCAATATAAATAACTGAAATTTTGTTGTCTTAACACTGGTATAAATCTTTATATAATCTCATCTGATTGTAATTTTATGCTACATTATAAGTATGAAAAATAATATATGTTAATTATTTATTTCTTCGAATGTAAGACTATAATATATACCAGACATGGATGCAACTCTTTTTGAGTTACATGCGGCTCTTGCTGAAAGTGTTAATTTCTGTTTTTTTATTATCGTTTTTACAATTTTATTTTTATAATTTTGTGAAAATATGTTTGTTAAAAAATTCAATATTTGTTTTATATTATATTTATATTATATAATAAAATCGCGCGCCTTACCATACTATCTGCCACGACAGTACAGTACTGCGGCTCCCATGCATTTTGCAAAACCTACATTTTGGCTCCGACTGAACTCTTGCTTGTCCACCCCTGATATATACTATAGAATACTGTAATCACTACTTTATCAAAAGAATGAAAAGCTGAATATCCGATATTAAATTAATTTTCTACAATTTGTTACAAATTTCATAAATTTCGAGTAGAAAGTATTAAAACAAATAAACAGAATAATAATTAATATTTTTCTATGAAAATACCGTAAATTTTACGACTTTTCTATTTTGAAAATTATATATAAGGGAGTGGCAAATTATATAGAATTACACCAGAAAGTAATGCGTTATGTTTTGGCATCGTTTAAATTATTTTATTTATAGAATTTTAAATTATGCTTTAATAAAAAAAAATCAGATTTACAATTGACCAAAAATATCAAATTCTAAATCTTATTTATGTAAATTTAGTTTAATTTATGGATAATTTATTTTTTAATATGTATATATTTAAATTTTAAATATATATATATATATATATATATATATATATATTTCTATTTTGATTATTTTTAGTATATACAAATTTTTAATAATTAACAAACAGTTACTATTAAATATAATTGCATAAACTAAGAGGTCGTAAATCATATTTTATTTAAATAATTAGAGCCAGTAATATTCTTACTTCTAAACACTTATTTATTTTCCTTGAAATAAATTTAGGAATTGATTTATTGGTATTGCGGTTAAAACAACTCATAAAATTTTCAGTGAATGCTTTATAATGTATTAATATATTCGGTATTTAGTAACCTATTTCAGGTTCAGAAAGATTTAGCTTGCGTCAGAACGTCCTATTTTATTTAATCGTATCAGCCACGTTAACGTTTTCTTACACCATTACTGCGTGTATGAAACGCTATAATAAATGGGTCACAACGTAATAGAATTCTTATGTTAAATAATAATCTATTAGCATTAAGATTTATCTTTTATAATATGGACATTACGGTGATTATTCCAAATGTAATTTTCGTGGTTGAAATGAAAAAAGTATTGATTATTTCAGCTATTTGTATTGACTTGAATTTGTTTTATTTAACAGCAAATTCAAATGATTGTTTTAAACAGACATAAATATATTTCAGAAAGATCTTTCTAAAATAAATTTGTTTTAACATATCTAGAGTAGGCCTATATTATAATGTTATTATAGCGTTGATAATATCTCATTATATATTTATTATCGAGTATTATTTAAACTAACACAGTTATTTCTTAATTCAAATGAAGAAACATAGTTATAAGTATTTTAATATTCATCATAACCTTAGTTATTTTTCAAATAAATGTCATGTTGAGGACTGGAAATGATCAATGTTAGACATGATTTCCAGTTCTCAACCTAAGTGCCATAATTTTGTGATTAAAATTTCAAGATTCTCCTTATGTTTAAAACAGATTTTAGTCACAAAATCCACGTCTTTGGGTTCTCCACAAAAAATCTCGTTTTCCCACATTTCACATAGATCCTTGGCGTTTCCAGTACACGGTTTATATTAAATTTTAGCTAGAATTAAAATAAACTCCTTGGGATTCCATAGATTTAATTTTATTCTTACGGAAAATTAATTTTATTTATTACGGTATTATGGTTATTCGTTTATCATCTTTGTACCTAATAACTTTTTACATTTTCTTGTTGTTTTCAGCTATTTAATGTTTATTTGAATTAAAAATTATGTCACTTTAATTAAATATTGTGTTTATGGATATCTGAAATCAGGTAAAATTTTGGTGTAAAAATTATAAAAAATTGCGTATCTAGTTTCATTTAAAACACAAAAATAACAAATATTAACATAATATTGCACAATTTTAGAAAAACCTGATCAGAAATGTGGAATGATACTTAATTCTAAGAGTAGGCAAGAACGAAACTTGAAACGAACCGATTTCTATTTACTCATATACATACATAGAAATTTTATATTCGAGTTTCTATATATACACAATATATCCTATATAGGAAATATACAGGAAAACATAGAGAAAACGAGAACCACTAGAAGACGATGGTGATAATTTCGTAGAGATGTGTTTTCGAGAAACGGAATGTCAGACAATTCATAGGGTACGTAAACGATTCTAATTAAGCAAAATTATTATGCTGAGACACTGTTTTTAATGTATAAAGCATTACATATACTATACAGATACAATATATATTCGAAAATGTTCACTTTAATTTCTCTTTTAGGCTATATGTAGTTGATCTCTCACTGAGCATATCGTATTCAAATCTTTTCTATTTCTAATGGAGAAATAGCTGTACTTTCCTTTTCTACCTGCCTGAAAACTATTATAAGTTTTATCAAATTTAATAAATATTCTTTTCATTGTATTATTTAACTTACTCTAGCAAGTGCATCTATTTCTGTTCATTTTTTGCGCGTGTAAATTTTTGTTCAATTTTATCAGTTCTCCTAATGATTAAATACACATCCCTCGTATAACAAGGTAGTTACGTTCCGAAAAAGTGCCGTATTAAATTGGTCTTCTCAATTTTATATAAAAATGTACCCACATTTTTTAAAATCTATTAAAAACGTTTCCAATTAACTTGACCCACTTTATATACAACTATCTTTTATCTATAGATTTATACAGAATAAACTATTTATTTTATCTTTTAATTTAACATATATAACGTATTCACTGTACATTTTTCATGAAACGGTTTTTTTATTTTGATTAGAAATTCTTATTATTGCCTTCTTTAATTAAAAAACCATAAATAAATAAAAATAGCATTAACTAATGGAAAATCAACAGTAGGAAAGCTTCCAATTTATTTGATTTAATAATAATTTTTATTATAATCTTAAGGATTACTTAATGTACTGTAATGCTTAAATAAGCAAATATTTATTGTGTCATCGCCACAATGCCGGGCTGTAATTTTTAAATCATATTTTTAATTTATTTAATTTCAAATATATGCTCTTCACCTCAAATTAGTAGTGGCTTGCCCCCGTACATCGTACTTTTCCTTTAATAATAGAGTCGTGTCGATCATCTATTAACTGCTTTCAGGAGAAAATTTTTGAATTGAAATAACATTACTTTTAATGAAAACCGAAAGTTCATATATAGTTAATCGGGGCCTTCTGCCCAAGGTTCCCATATCTGGTTTCGGCTTTCATCTATCTAATTCCGTTCTCGAGATTAAGGAAGGACAGACGGACAGGCAAACGGACGACGTCGGGAATTTATAGGTTTACAATTTTTCAAATTGTAGCCTAATAAGACTAAACAAATTTAGTAGAATTTCTTAAATAATTTTCGTTCGTGTCTTTATCGACACTTTTCATTAATTCTTAATATAAATTCTTTTATCAAAGAAAATTGTTTTATTATTGAGAAGTTTATATTATTCATTTTTTTTTCTATTTTGTAAGTTTATATTAAATTATTTTATTTTATTTTTTCATTACTTATTTTTATAATAATTTATCTTGTGTTATTTATTTTAAAACACGAGATGTTTTGTCGCCCTTGTTACTTACAAATAAATCAAATACAAATATCATAATTTCGTTTATTTATTTATTTTCAAAATATTTTAGCCGAAAAGCAAAGAATAGAGACGCTTAATTTTGATGGAAAGAGATAATTTAACGAGAAATTATTAATTACGTTCTCAATTTATTAGAATGAATTGTTAATATAAATTTTAGATTAACTGTAATTACTTAAAAGTCAAACATTTCATCCGAATTTTCTCTTTCATAAAATATAACTTATATATATGCAAATGTTCTACTCGAATCGTTAAAACGAATATTAAAATTTCAAAATAACATTATCTTGATTTCTTCGAATAAGTTGTTGACAATCTTTCTGATTTTCATCTGAAATAATAATATATTAATGAATACCTATTTATTAAAATTTTTAAATATTAAAACACTTCATAAAATGCATTAAAATTCCGTTTTTAGAAAAGAATATATATATTTTTAATAATACATTTGGAGCTATTTATTTTTACAAGGATAATTATGTTACAATTGGAAGTTTTCTGTCATTTTAAATATGCTTTTAAAATTCAAATATTTTAATTTAATATAGAGAAAATGAAGTAACGATATCTACTGATTCAATTAATCCCGATAATTAATTGAATTAATTAATAATCGGGTTTAATTCAATCTATATAATTATATATTCTAGCAATTTATATTAAATACATTATATCTGTAATAAATAAAGTTAAATTTAATAACATTTATATCTGTTTTAAGTTATTTAAGTTAATAATGTAACGCGTGTAAACATCAAAACATCATATTATGCAATTATTTCAGTTAATTTTATAAAAGTTTGTAAAATGTGAAAAGACCTTAATTATAACGATAGAAATATGATATTTCGCAATGATATTTGCTAAATAAAAAGAGACTTAAAAATAAATATTTAAAGTAAAGAAAAACATTTTTAAAAGTCAATTTTTCCTTCTTAACTTTCAAACTTAGAATAAGTTCAAGCCATTACTGTTTATATCATCTTTTATATTATTAAAAAGAACTTTCGATTAACATGTAAGTAACAGAAATATGCATTTTATGATTGACTATCGCACCATCCCTGATATTCTTGTACACAATTTAACTGTTATTCCAATGGTTATTTTTGTGAAATTCAAAGCACGCGAAACAAAATCAGTAATCACTATTAAATTTAATTTCACCTATTGTTTAGCCATTTTTCAATTTTATTGCAATAATCCGTTTCTTTTTCTTTTTTAAATTGATCGAGCATCTAATGCACAAAACACTTTAAAGTTGCGTTGTTTGAAATGATCCAAACTTATTTGTATTTCGTTAATAAAGTTGAATGTGTAATCAGTCATATTCTTATAGTCTACCTAATTTCGATCAAAGTGTTTTCAACGTTCCCGCTCTTTTGGAAAAGGAAAAAAAAAAACATGCTATGTTTCAAATACAAATCTATTAGTTAGCAAATAACCTTCTGTATATAATAATCCTCGCTTCAAAGCCTTACATTTTTATTATGATTGTACGAAATACCATATTTATATACTGTATTTTTTATGATTATTTTAAAGTGATATTTTATAGCTTAAAGTTTATTATTACGAAAAAACACTTTTAAAGTCAATGAGAAAATAGAGTTAAATTTACAACGAACCGTTTAACAAGTTTTCATAAACTGATTAAATCGTAAAATCATAGTCTATGATATACAGTATTATGAAAAATGTTTAGTGATAAACCTACTTTAACAAAAATAGTTTTCGCATATTGTTTATTTATTTAACTAGAACACTTACGATAAAAGTAATACATGATTAATGATTAGAATTTATGAAAATGTCATATGAAGTTGGTTTTTAAATTATGTTTTAAAGTCTACTATTGTATTTTTTAAATTTGTAATTCTAAATTTTGAGAATTCAACTTATAACAGCGCAAATTTCAGATGATGTTTCTGAAATAAGTTACTTAAATAATATTTTTAGTTTCATATAATCAAATTTTTTCATTAATTAACGTCACTTTCATTAACAAACGTATAAATTATTTCTGATTTTTTATGATTGTATGTTACGTAGAGAGTGAAACTGAACTCATAATACCAATAATCATAATTAAATCGTTTTGGTTAATATTCTGTACGTGATTCATAAGCAACCGTCGGATGAAAATATTTCCAATGTTTTTTATATTAATCGTTTAACTTCACTTTTTCTATATTTCATTACAGAGTAATAACATTATGCACTTAAATAACTAATTAAAGATACCAATTCTGCATTAAATTTTGCAAAAGCAAATAATGTAAGGCGTTATTCCAGTTTATAATTTATTATAATCCAATATGTATATTAAATTGTATTCAAATTACGCTGATGTATTTCAGTACAAACTATATTATAACTTGTTATTATTATTATATATAACACACTATATTTACCTTAATATACTTAAACGTTTTCTATGTTTCGAATCTATTTAAACAGTTCTCTGCGCTTCACCAATTATCACAGTAAAACATAGTCTTGTATTTGTATATCTCATTGTAAATCAATTTGTGAGAAAGACATTCAGAATACTAAAATCTGACCTTAATTAATCAAACATTATCTGCTAATGTATAGCAATTTATCATTTATTTGAATCAAAATCCAATATACATATTACATTTGTACAGTACATTTTCTGAAAATAAACCTTTCACTAGAAATAAATTGGATAAAGAAATAGATTAAGCAAAACATTTCAATGAAGTGATGTAAATAATCCTTAATTTTAATAAAAATAAACGCATTTCTTAAAACAAATTAAATAAGTAATTTTTTATTCTTCTTTGGCTAATTAGTTAAAAAAAACTTTTTTATATGATAATTCTTCATAATTGCCTTTGAAAAACACACATTTTAGTCAGTTTTCTTTTAAAATATATTTTACATTTATTCTATAGTTTTAAATTGTTTGTCGCTGCAGAATTTTATAGCTCTTTCAGATTAATGACAAATGAATATAGGCTAATCCTTGATTTTGTTTTTTTTTTAGTTTATCCTGCTACAGAATGAATAGTATAAATGTATAATGCTGGTTGGATTCGAATCCAACTTCTATTTTCATGAATTTCCGTGGGAAAATTCGGATTGGTATCATTTTTCTATACCAATCATTAACAGTCGACCCTATTGAGATTTAGATCAACTTACAAATGATAGACAAAACAGCTCATTTAATCCAAAGCGATTGACACTCTTGCAATAATTCATAAATAGAGTTAAGTTCTAAACAATTCAGTTTACATTAAGAATAATTACTTTAAATCATTTTGACTATTGAGTTATAACATATATCGCAAATTAAGAATGAAAAAATAGAGATATTTCAGATTAACTAATTATTCAAAAAATTAATTTAAAAAATCTGTTACAGTTAATAAAATAAAAATTAAATTGTTGTAAAATATCTAGGTAATTATTGTAAAGATTGTATAACACGACTGATTAATTTAATATTAATTAATCTTTAGAAAAATAATATAACTCATTTATTATTTTTGAGAACTTAACAGGATCTACCAACTAAATTATTTTAAATCACAAATTAAATAATAATAATAGTTAAACTTTATTATAAAAAGGAACGGGTTCCATTACAGGGAAGTTGACAAGAGTAGGAGAGTTGACGAGAACTTAAGCCTATATATTAAAATTGTTGTATAATAAATTTTGTATTGTTCCGCCATATTTATACCGAAAAGTCAAGTTGCCTCTCTATTTAGGAGAGATGACTTATGAAGGGGGAGAGATGATGCTAATTTCATATATATATTAAATTAAGGAGAGTACAATAAAGGAAAGAAAGAAAAAAATTAAAGTAATTTTTATGTTTCAGATACACTAAGATTTATTATATTACATAATCTTAGAACCTTTCCGTTTATACTTCTATTAAGAATAAAAATGTGTTTATTTCCTGCTGACTCATTACTCTTTTATCCGAAAAAATATCTACGGCATTGATAAAAAGATGTATAAAAATGAAAAAAATGTTTCTTTTTCTTTTAACACATCGTATATATTTATATTTAACTTGTTACTCGCATTGATATCTCCATTTGGTATATCTCCTACCCATAGTGCATCATCTTACAACCATAGTAGGAGAGATGGCAAAAACAACTACCTTAGATATATTTGTTATAATTAATTTCCTATTATCATGATTTTAAAAATAACATTTTTTCTAAAGAGATTGACAATTATAGAATAGCTTACTATAATTCATTCTTTGATGTGTTCAGTATTATTGGATACAGAACGATTTCCCGAAATGTGCATCCTCTTCCCTCGCTTTATCTTATATAAAAGTGATTGAACAATAACAATAAAAACAAAATTGCCATGCCACCAGAACACGATCGAAGTAACTAAAATTACCGAAATGGCATTACTACGAAATGTCAAAGTTGTTATTTCGTAGACCAACTTGTCAAATTATCAAGACGTAAACTACTACTTAGATTATTCGTCTTGTTATAGATACAGAGGATGTGAAAGAGTGAGATCGTTTCTGAACACAGTCCACAATTTTTTACTTATATAAGAAGAATCTGCTCCTCGTTGCAGATCGATTGATTATCGAGTCTAATTTGAGCAAGGAAGGCTTTAAATCTGTATGGAATATGGGCGAAGAATAAATTGTTCTCCCTAGGGAAGTCTAATAAAATATCTTATCCTATGTGTCGGGTAGAGAGATGTTTTCTTTGAAGGTCAGAATCAACCGCGTTATTAATCATGTTTTCGATAAGGATTTCGGACGTCATTTTCCTTAATGTGTCATCTTGGATGAAGAATGATAGAGATAAACCATATCGTAAATCACGGATTAAATAAAACTATCTTCGTATTTTTCCTTTTATTAGTACTTATATTAATTTAGATTAAGAAATAAAAAATACCCATATAACTTACATATTAAAAAAGTTCTAAATAAACACAAGCAAATCCTATTAACGTAGATAGACTTTCAATCTTCAATTAATTTCACAGCTTTATTGATGATGGACAGCTATCCTAATTATATCAGCTGTAAATCGATACTGTACATTTAAATAGATTAAGTTTCATTTATAATCTATTTCTGAATTGATATGTAAATAGTTCACTTTGATTAATAAATCGCTTATTTTTTTAGAGCAATTTTCTCGATTTCTTCGATTAATAAGACAAACTTTATTAATTATTGTCTTTCGTTACTATTATTACTTATTTATTTTTTTAAAAAATTATAATTTTTATTTAGAATTTATTAAAATTAAATTCTGAAAAATTAAAACTAATAATTCAAAATTCTTTAACATTTAGAAGTTATCTTATTCTTATTGCATGTAATAAAGTGAAGACTATGTTCAAATTGAACATTGAATAATGTATACTAATTAATTATATATAAATTAATTGTGAAACTAACTTTATATTTTAAAATTTAATATTTTTAGTTATATATTACTGCTCAATGCTATTCTTAAAATTGGTAAAATAGGCATTTAGTTAATATTACCAGTTTTAATTAGTCTAAAAAGAATTTTTAAAGGTATTTTCCATAGAAAAGTATATATATTCAATTTTTATGGACATTATTTGATATCTTATAATTATTCGTATATTACACAAATAATCAATTTAATTATTTAAAAAGTTTATTTTTGTTTTAAATTAATATATAAAAAATATTTTATTGAGTTTTCCATAAGAGCTGATTAGTCCAAAACATCTTATGGGAAACTCCTGTAAATTAATATCAGAATGCAGTTCTAGGATTATTTTTGAAAATATTTTTATATAAGAACAATGTTATTAACACAGTTCTTATATAAACAGTAGTAAAAAAAATTATGTGAGATTCTTTTATTATCTTTCGATGAAGATTTTCAGCATAATTTAAATAGTAGTTGAGATTTTATCTAAACAAAACTGGATTAGTTTTCTTATTTAATGACTAAGTAATGCGTATGTCCGTGCAAATAGAAGTTTGTATTGTAAGCTTAGAATTACAAGACAAAAAATAGAAAAATCTCTAAAGTTACTAAGCTCTTAATACGAGTAAGCTATTTTGAGAGAGTTACCTAGGAAAAATCTATTTTTAACAAGGGCAATTCTCGTATGATTGTAATTTCTTATGTTTACATAAACGTTGATACTGAAAGTATTCTTTTGATTTTCAATGGAAATTCAAATTGTATCTTTCAAAAAATTTAATTTGTTCAATTTCAAACTTAAATGGGAAGCGCAGCTTACTTCGTATTCAATTTTAAAAAGTTTTTACCATCCAATCCAAAGTTTTGCTTCATTTCTCTGCGAAAAAAGTTTGGGTTTGCAAAATGAATATGAATACAATCAAATCTCGTTCATCCGGATCAAACGAGAGCAGACTCTACCCGGATTAACGAAAATTCGGATAAGCAGAAAAAAATGCGGGTATTAAAATAAGTATAAAATTTCATACTGAAAATACTTTTTTAACAATTGGATATAAACTTATATGCTTTACTGACTCGAAAACAATAGGATCATTAACATTACATAAATAAAGCATAAAAATTACTCAGTACATACAAACAGTAGACCTATGTATTTTTATCCTTGCAAACGTGAGAACGCTATGTAGGTAGATTATGTACTAATGTATAAAATACTTTAATGATCTTACAAATATTGCAAAAAATAATAATTTTTTTTTTACAAAACTTGTAAACATTGTAAAAGAAACTTCTATTCAAATAAATCCGGATAAAACGGGGTTTGACTGTATTATGAAAAACCACAAATTTCTCAATATACATAATTGATTCAATAATTTTCATCGAATTTTGCAATATTTTTTATAAATAGATTAAAAATTATAGGCCTATATTAAAAATATTCTTTTTCAATCTGCAAAATTTTGTATAAACGAAAAGTCTAAATTCCAACATTAATCTTACAATATTTTCATTTTGCTATTATATCTTCGAAAATATTTTAATTTAAGAAACTTGATATAAATAATTTAAAATACATATACTGTACGTTTATATTAGGTCATCAGAGGCATCTTGGAAATTCCAAGTCTTAATATAACTAAAACATGTAACAAGTATACAAGTATGTATGTTTATAACTTATGCAGAATAATTAGTTTCTCTACAATTAGAATGTAGATTGTTTGACTATTGTTATATCTTAAAGGAAATAAATACACAAGCATAAATGATACCACAAAAACGCGGAAAACAAGAAACTTACTTTATATAAATTAAAAAAAAAACTTTTATTTTTAATACCATGACTATCTAGCATTCTAAGCATTCTATTTGAGCTCTCCGTTTTCTCTTTTTGCAATTTTTTTTCTTTTTTTTTTCTTTTTATGTATCAGTGGTTATATAGTTCAATGTGTACAGAAACTGAATCATTTCAAGTAAATATACAAATTTCATATATTCTTTTGTACAAGAATTATTTCTCCAGAAAACAATAAATCTGAAAGATACGTAGAGAATCAAATTTATGAATGCCTAATTCACTTTCTCCCGGATAATTTTATTATCGTTCTATATTTTTGTTTAGATGAATAATCTATGATACAGCTGTTATATGCAACAAATCAATGGAATGATACTAAACACACACTTCCCTAATGCACTAGTCTGTCCCAAATTTCGGTGTATAAGTTGTGTTACGTTATGTCGACTGTTTGATATTCTGCAGCAGTCTTTCACCCCAGTACAGTTCTAAATCGAAGGGTTCAAAATTCTTTAATCTTTGATTTGAATTTCTGTCTTGATAATATACAACTCTAGCTACTTTCCCATCAACAGACGTCTGTTTCGTAGACTCGTATTCACGGAAAATTAGTTTCCAAGTCTCATGAATGTATGTAGTGATTTCCTCGTGTTGTGGCGTAATCGTTTCTTGATGATTTCTATGCGAGTGAGATCGTCTATCATTAATTGGTTGAAACACAGGTTTCAGAGAGCTACTCATATCAGCAGTAATTCCAAAATCGCCAGATTTTTTCCCAGGATGATCTCTAGGGTTTTCAAGGTTGTCTAATTTCTGGGTTAAACCTCTTCTTGTTCTGTTTAATACATTATAAGGACCTGTTTACTTGTTATTAGTATATCATAAGAAATACTAATAACAAGTAAACAGCACAGAATAATCGAATCTCTCATTAATACTAGTTTAAATTTTCGCTTGTCGAACGAAAAAATAGTTTATAGTCAATAATATTACTGTAGTATAGAAGCAAAGAAATATGTTGGAAACAGTTTGGAAGAAAAATCTCCATTTACCAGTATCACATTTACCGAACAAATAAAATAATTATCTCGTTTCTACATTCACGTCCAAAAATAAACATAATCGCCCAGACAGTCTTTTTAGATTCTCGTTGAATCAGAATCTAGAAAGAGCAAGAAACCCGATTCAGTCCCATGAGAATCACAGAAAGAAATTATTTTGCAGGTGATGGTACTGTAAAGTACTGTACATGGTACTGTACATGGCGACATTGTGCTTAATGGCCTCTCCGAGCTACACGTTTTTTCAAGGGGTGCCATTATTGCAAGAAGATATATAGTTGTGGGTTCGTATTTCATTTTCGTGGACGATAATGCCTGCGCGCAAAGAGCTACAAACAGGTCATTGCAAGCACACGGGTAGTCAATGACTTTTTTAACAGTGAGATATTTGTCGATTCCAGGACTTAAATCTCTTAGAACACGTGTGAGATGCTCTAGGCTTTAGGGAGACTACTCGTATTCCCTCAGCCTCCACCAAGAACATTCAGAGTGATGTTTTTGGTGGAGAGTGTCTAGTCTTGAGTTATGTGAGTAACAACACGAACGTGTTAAGAATATTACGTGGTACTAACAGATTCATTCAGACCTCAGAAGGAGTTCGTGATACGTGACACTCTCAACACATTCGTGTTGTTACATAACTCGAGATTAGCATCCAGGAGTTTCGAGACGCTCTTGTTCGAGATGGACGCGTTCCAGACAGAGTTAATAAACAACGTTATTAACCAGCACGAGCTGTGCAGCATGCGTGCGAACAGGAGGCAACCAGTTTTTATAATTAATGATTTTCTGTGCAAAAAGATCTACTACACACTTATTACTTTTTCTTTTGTGGATTTTTTTGTGTGTGTGTGTGTCATTTAGATTAAATTTTTTGCTTTTCGGTTGTTTTCTTGAATGCAGAATGTAATATTTTGCGCTTGTGTGTTAAGTTTCATGCTGTTTCAATCAGTAATTTTCGAGACATCATGCGCCAGATTAATAATTACGATTGGTTTATGGACACGAATATATAGGCTATATCCCGCAGTAATTTGCTTTTGACACATTTCATTATAATTATATTCGGTTTTTTCTTATATCTCTAATAAATTATTCCTAAATTTTTATAGTTATAACAAAGTAGAATTAAATTTATCGTGTTTTAAGAATTAATTTTATATATTTTCATTTTTTGAATTTTGAAATATTCTTTAAAAGGCCAATTTAACTGGCTGTTTTGTTCCTATTAAGAAATTAAAAGGATCTATTTACGGATCGATTCTTTATGCTTATCGCTTCGTTGTACTGTACTGTACGTCAAGCCGTGAAAAACCACTCATCCAAATCCTACTGTAGATGTCTCGTGTTAAAATATAAAATAAATCTATTCTGTTTACGACTTGGATTTCATTCCTTACTTTAGTACTTTGAATTAACGTTAATATCGAGTAAAACAACGTAGATTTGCCAATAAATTGATACGAATAAAGACAAGCGAAAATCAGTAAATAGATATGACGCCAAACTTAAGTTATTAAAAAGAAGTAAAATAAAACAAGTAAAATTTAAAAATTATAAATTAATGGAAATGAACAACTGATTTTTATAATTTTTTTCTAAGAAATAAACTGCAAAACTTACTGTATATTCAAGTCGTTACAGGTACTGTACAGGTAAAAGAGAACAAAATATTTTAATCTTTTCAATAGAATATAATAATATTGAATGTATCGAATTTATAAATAACCAATTTTATCAACTTTTTCATTATTATTTTGGAGTTTAATCAGTCTTTTTCGATCCTTCTCTGCAGAATCCTACATCATAGGATTGGCCTTTAGGCTTGTCATTCGTCAATTTATACAATTTTATTCATCCTAGGTGTCGAGCCTGACCGTCTCAATGTCCCGTTTCTGGCGATCGTGCCAATTGGGTTCTCGTACGATCTCAATCTCTTTAGGTGTGAGCTTTGAATTTAGAGTTTGTGATACGAGCAATATGTCGTTCGCGCAATACACCTTAAGCATTTTATTTCTCAGTGAATTATAACGCTATCAAAAGCGTTTACACATAATTTTTTTTATCGATTGATGCCTGGTTAATTTCTCTGTAATTATTTTATTTGAGATCTTATTGAGACACGTGACTTCACTGAAGCTACCTCCTCTATGTAACGTGCAACATTTTTTTCTGATCCATACTTATCGTCCAGTATTACCTAGTATTACCTATTATACTTACCTAATATGTATGCTTTATACATCTTGGATTTTTATTTCGTCCTGATCCTTTTTTGAAGTTTTAATCAGTAAGTATATAGTTTTAATAATACAATATTAAAATAAATCAAGCCTGTTTCTCTGAATACTTTACAAAATTGTGTTTTACAAATTTCATATTATACTAGATAAGTTTCATGCTTACAAATTAAAATTTTGCCAAATACCTGTGTTTTGTGAATATTTGTTGGGTTTCTGTGACACGAAAGATTTAATAATTTAAATACTTCATTTATTTATTTATTACAAATTTTAAGGTTTTTGAGTTTTGTGTGTGAATTAACAATATGTAGTCATACATAAAGAAATAGCCTCTTTCAGCAACTATTTTTAATTTATCTAACGTTTTCGGCTATCTATGTACAGTACATAGATAGCCGAAAACGTTAGATAAATTAAAAATAGTTGCTGAAAGAGGCTATTTCTTTATGTATGACTACATATTGTTAATTCACACACAAAACTCAAAAACCTTAAAATCCGAGAATATAATTATTGTCTGTTAAAGATATATTTTAACAATTACCTGGATCAGTTATAATATATAAACCTGGTATGATTGTTAAATAACTGATTTTGTAGTCAAAGGAGAAACTAAATTGCATTATTTTGGTTCCTCGTTTGATTATAAATGTATTAATGATAACAGTGGCGTAATCAGAAACTACAAATGGACAAGACAAAACATTTTGCCCGTGTTTTATTATAAAATGTATAATAAAATCAATTACTTTTTATAATATTATTTTTACATACAATTTTTATAATCTTATATAGCCGACATTAAAATCAATTACAATTTTTAGAAGATTGAAAATAACATTATAAAAAATGTTATTTTCAATCTTCTTTTATTCTTGGCCATTATGTTGATCACTTTGTTGTTTTTTTTTTTTGTTTTAACTTTTCTTTAGGTGAGTATTCTTCATTCCCCGGATTGTGCCATTAAAATGATAACATCAGTAAGCTTATTTGGATTTTATAATGCGAATGATATTCTTTTATCTATAATATATTAATATTTTCTTAATGGATATATTAAAAATTTTCACTTTTTATTTTCGTAATTATTTAAGAAAAACATAATATAGAAATTAAACAAGTTTGTTATTTCCTCCGTCATTGTTTTGATTTGATCGCAAGTAACTAATAATTACTTTGTCCACGAGACATATATATTTGTGAAACACGTCAATTTTGAATTTTGTATACCACCCACGTTTAACATCTTAAATGTCACTTTTATATAACAGGAAATCCATTAGCCCAATTGTAGATTAATGAGAAATTTTGTTGTTCTGTTTATTCAATGGAAATGTTTTCGCTAGGATTGATACATTTTAAAATATTGAATTATTAAATTAATCGCAGTTAACTTGAGCTTCATACTCTGAATTTCGACTACTAGATTTCAAATCCTGCACTTCATAATGGGAAGCTTTATACTTTTATTAACTGATTTATTTATATTTTTATTAAATTAGTTTGCTTAATTTTAAAACTTATAATTTTATAGTTAATTCAATATTTAGAACTTCCTATCAATAGCAAAATTGATTATTAAGTATTATGACAGTAAAATACGTGAAACTTGTTCCATAATTAATTAAAGATTAATATTTGCTTCTTAATTTTTTATAATTATATCACTCAATTTATAATTTTAACAAGTATATAGCTACTTAGGTAGCAATTTGCAGGCCATAATTATTTTTATAGAAGATAAGGCGATATAATTTCGGGATAATTTCGAAGACGTGACTATAATGGCTTGATTCATATTAAATTGCAGTCAAGAATATCGTTGTGTAAAGTTTCAGTTACCAATTAGGCGGTTGCCAATTTTTTTTTATTTGAAATAGTTTTTTCAATGAAATAAAAAAATGAAGTTTTGTTCTTCGCTTCTTGAGAATCATTTTAAAATTTTTAATTTATGATATATATAATAAATTAAATATATAAATCACATATATATATATCGTTCGTAAAGATTATGTGAATTATTTATTGAAAATATGCAATTAAGCGAGTATAACTTATAACAGTAATCATTATCAATTTACGGACCAAAATTGTTGGAATTTTAAATTATTCATAAGATTTCATTCAAATTACATAAAAATTTCATTACATTTTTGGAACGTCTGAAAATATCTGAACTGATAAATACGTACTGTAACCCCGAGACACTTATTCTTTTATTTTCAAAAAAGAATCTCTAATTTCTTATTTCATTTGACGAAATAACGTCAATATCTATTAGGAAAATTGGGAATCAGAAAATATTGAATTAGAAATATAGTACAATAATAAGCTTATGTATTATTGTACTGTATCCTATCCTGTGTCAAAAACGAATTACAGATAGACGATTTTTAAAAAGTGTGGAACGTAAAGATGTAAACATTTTGATCTCTTTATGTTATATTTCGTGTTGAATTTTTATATTTTTATTTTAATATTGTTGAGATTATTATTCAATATGAGAATGTATTTATTTTTAATAAATTTTGTCCAATTTTGACAATTTGATCAAATTATCACGTATCTGAACTTTTTAGTTCTAATCACTTCTATATGTAAAACGATCCGAAGATAATAATCGGCAATGGTAATAAAACTTGCAAAAGATGATATCCACAAAGAATTTTGATGGCAGAAATGTTAAATAATCTCATAATTTAAATGATTCTAGGTTACCACTCATGTTTTGTTTTAAATGAAAGTAAGTTTGATCTTTTCGGTAATCAGATAATGGAATTTTTGTTCTAGTTATATCTAGTCAAATTGTATCATTTATCCTATGATATAAACATTATAAGATTTTTTAAAAAGTTTTAACGAAATGTGAGAATTATAATGTGCTCTTTTTAATCATACGGAACTATTTATAAACAATTTTTAAATTTTATTTATTTATAATACCTTAGTTCTTCGATTCAAAGATAGCATCAATTTAAGTTTTTTCTTCGATTTTGTTAAATTTTATTAAGTAACAAGTTAGAAAAACGATACAAACAACAATTCCGTGATCCAAGGCAAAAGACTCTATCTCCAAAAACATTTAAAATAAAGCCGTCTACACGAAATCATACCTAAATACATCGTTTATTGATACTGCCAAATATCTAGAATGAAAAAATAAAAAAAAACATTCTGTAATTTTCACGCTAAATGTTGGGCGCTATCTATAAAAGGGTGCAATTAGGTATGATGCGCGTCTTTATTTTATTTTATTTTATTTTTTTTTTTTTTGGAGATTCTTTTGCTTGGGGCTGTAGAATTTCCAGGCTCTTTTATATATAAAATAATTATTTGTTTTAATACCTTATCATAATGTCGTCTTTAAATGTTAAAGAGAGTTTAAGTGCTCGTTATTAGTAAAAGCTTATTTCAGCTGATACTGTATTTAAGTTAAATAATGTATGTGAAACACGGTATACGTTTTAACGACTGCCGATTCTTATTTTTAATGTAAGAAGATGCCATCGATTGTAAGACGCATGAATATTTCAAACAAGTAAAAATGGGTGAAATTGCTTCTTAGAAACGAGGAAATATAGTACTTACACTATTTAATTTCGTAAAATGTCAACAAATAGAACCATTTATACATAATAAAAATACAAAATAAATTAAATAATTCAATATATGATTAAAACAAAAGTCTTAAATACATGAACAATTTCAAAATTAATGATGAAAAATCATGAACATGCAAAATAATGTTTAAATGCATGCGAGTCTTGAGAGAATTGAATAACCTATTTATTCTCTGCATTAAATCATTTTTATATATTATTAATTATAATAAAACTATTACTTTTTCATTCCAAATTTTAAAAAGTTAATAGATTTCGTGTCAGTTATTAATAGTCAAATATAATTATATTTACTGTTCGTATTTAAAATTCACTAAATTTCGAGTTATTTACCAACATTTTAAATTTTATTTTACAATAGAATCTAAGTATTAAACTTATAAACATCGTTTTATTTAAAGAACATTAACATTTTGCGTAGGATAAAATAAATTCAATAATTCAGAAAAGATGATAGAAGATAGTAATTAGATATAATTATACTAAGAAGACAGAATTATAGAAGATAAAAGATAAAAATAATTGTATTTGGCAGAAAACTGTATTCACAAAGATTTGTTGGAAAACAAATGAAAGCTTATCTATCTACTTTCTCCAACGAATTACAGTAATATTTCTTTCTTAATAATATTTATATCGATACATTAGACAAAACAGTTATAACTTAATAAGAAATTTACGACTAGAAATATATAGCCTACTAATAGAAATTGCAAATGAAAATCTATTTAGAAACTATCACTTTGTATATCACAAATATACTATGTAAAATATATTCCTAATAATAAAAACTAATATAAATGCCCATTATAATGTTTTTACATTTAATAATTCTCATTACTTTTGAGTTTGAAAAAGAGTTACTGTTTAGTTATTTCGTTATTATTCAAAAAATAATTCATATTATGATTATATTTGCTTTTATTTCTTATTTTAAAAGGTATTATATTTCAAGAAATCATAATTGTTTAATTTTTTTATAGAAATTACCTCATTTTATACATTACTTTAATGCAGAAAATGTTTTTAATAAGTGTGTTAATAATTAGCGAAGTTTTCGAAAATGTGGATTGATTCTTTCTGTACGTAATGAACTTCACAAATCATAATGTCGAGTAAATGAACGGTAAGATAATTAGAAAATTTCATTTCACATCACATCGAAATGACACTGTCAATTACTTTCGCTTAATTATATATACATTGCCTGCGTGTATCGATATGCTAAATTCTCCTTAACAATTAAATAACACCTAGATTCAAATATGCCTCTTAAGTTTAACATAATTAAAGTCCAAACTAAGTTCTACGAATAAATAGATGTCCAAAATCAAGTTTTATTATTTATATTTAATTTTTTTTCAAAAATTATTAATAAAGATTAATAAAAAAAAAAAGGAATCTTTAATCAGATTTTAAGAATATGAAAGAAAAATTACGAAAGTATGTAATAAATAATATGGAACAAATTATTAATTAAATACTTTTGTAATTTGTTCAATAAAATATAGTATAATTGATTCGTCGGATGCTGTATCGTGGGGAATTGTGAGTGAGTGATCGGAATTAGAACCCAATTCAGATTTTCACAACTTTTTATGAGTATTTCGTATTGAATATCGTTTCTCATTCTTAATTTATAAGTTATTGACCTAATCCTATAATGAAACCAATCGCTACTTCTCTCCAATCATTGTATTACATCATTCGAGTACTTATAAAATATTTAAAAGAGAGTAAAATAGATCTGTAGTAGTATATTAATATTTTTAGCGAAATTGGCTGGCATTCATTAAAACGAAATACGTACCGATGTTAGTGTAGGTTATAAGATGTAGTAAAGTTGTGAGATGGTACTGTACAGTAGATCTTAGTATAACTTAAATGAATTAGAACGGCATGAAGTATGCTTCTATTAAAATGCATTCCATTTGTAAAAGATGTTAATATATAGTAGTTATAATAACCAGCGGCGGCCTTAATGATTGCGAGGCCCCGGGCGACAGATCTTTGTGAGGACCTTGTCCTTTGTGCAAAGTATGTGAATTAAAAGTAGATATTTATGATGATTGATGAGAAATGCAAAAGTTATAAATAAATAAATTTAGAGTTTTAAAATATTATATTAGAAGATTTATAAAAGTTAACAATCATAAAAACGACAAATTAGTAATGATGATAAACTAAGGTACAGTACATAAATGCCTTAAAAGATATACGCAGGGATTTAAAAATGATGTTTGCGGCTTATAACTAATAGCTAAGGATAAAATAAAAAGTTTTAAATATCAACTTTTTTCTACTCCAGTTGTTGCGCGAGGCCCCGGGCCATTGCCCTGCTCGCCACCCCCTAAGGTCACCACTGATAATAACATTATATAAAGTTAATAAATCATAGTTCAAATATGCCTAAAAATAAAAGTACACAATTATAAAACATAAATAAAATTTCTTTGTTCTCTAGCTCAGATTTGGCGCTATTTTCTTTCTTCGTTACTGTATGAACAAAAACTAACACCTTAATAGAATAGGTCGAAAACGTTCGTTTTAAATTAAACTTTCTCAGCGAAGATAAGGTGTTAGTTTTTGTTTATATAATTTATTGCTGAGCACGTTCTATTTAATGTTACTGTATGTTTTAATTAATATTAATAAATTTCTGTGGCTTCTTGAAATTATATTTTCAATTCTCTTGCAGATTCCTGTTCATTAATCTACATATCAATCAACATTTTTATTCAATGTTTATTGGAATAATGATATGCATATTTTAGCTATCAAAAACTATGTTATGTTTTAAGATTGTGGGTGTGGATATACAGTATTTTATAATCTGTAATCTGTAAAAGATTCTTTTATGAAAGATGTAATCTTCTCTAATCAGACCTTTTATTTTTGTTATAAAAGAATACAAATTATATTCTTAAATAAAATTTTAAAAAACACTGCTTTCGATATAGTTTTGATATATCATTTATTATATTATGCTTCTTATTATTTAATCTGAGTATGAAATGTATAATCCATATATTCTTAAAGTCGTGTTAGTTTTTTTTTCTAATAATTTGAATACGAATTAGTTGAAAAAATATCAGGATTATAATCGTCTGAAAACTGTATGTGAAAATTATAATAAAACTTTAAAACTGCAATCTTTAGTTAAACGTGTTTATGGAATGAATATAATTTATTCAGGTTGTACTTTTGAAACTCCATAACTTATAAATTTTATAATTGTGTATCTAATATATAAAGAAGAAAGTTTGCAAGTTCCATTCGAGACGGTTTGAACAAATACGACGAAACTTTACAAGGATTGTCATCTCGTCCTGAGGTCAACAACTACTTTTGGTCGATTTAACTTTGACTTTTCGCTCGCAATAGGCCGGCCTTTCTATCCGACCAACAGAACGGTGGCATTCAAAAAAGAAATTTACTTAAACAAAGTTACCACCGAGCACAAAATATAGTTTCGGGATTTTCGAGAGTGACGACTTTAAATAATCGGTCCATTTTTGACGAAATTCGATCTGTTGCCCGATTACCATTTGATATGCGGCTGCGAATGATACTGTACTGTACAATATATTAGAGCTAACATCAGAAAAAATTTTGACGTCTAGAATTATATTCTCGGGCAAACGGAAGTAGACGACTATTTTCTATCGAAAAACATCAATTCCTGTCTAGCCAGCCAAAGAAATTGCACCATTTCGTAGTATCAGAGTATCGCGATAAACATGAAAACGGTAGACTAAAATAACCAAATTTTAATACGGTTTTCATTTTAAGGTTTGTTGTTGTTACATTTTGCTCGAGCACAACTGCTAGTAATATATAATTCTTAATGAGTAAAAGAAAGAAGTTATACTACAAAGTTTGAAATGTAGACTGAATGTAAACTTTGTTTTATAAACGTTTACATTAAAAATATTTTTATTCGTATATATAATTTATTATTTCATTTATGTAAACGATAAATTACTTCTAAATATATTTCTTTTATTATATTCTTTAGGATTACTTCTATTTTAATTACGGAGTTGCAATTTTTTCTTGTAATTTTTTGACTGATTTATTTTAAAAATCAATAATGTCATTTACATTGTACTGTATATAAATGGTTGTGTGAAAATTTGTATTATAGCATTAATTAAAATTAATTGTTTTTAGAGAACAATTAATTTAAACTAATTGCTTTTTACTCTATTTATCATCTAAAAATGTCTTTATCTATATTAAATTATCAAAATATATTATATCGTGTCCATACAAAATACAGCCGAAAGTAATATATTTAATAAAGTTTGATGTTGTTTGACACTTCAATCATATTGTCTATATAATCCTACTTCTGATAACGTTTTACTTTTACTTACGCAGTATAAATTCTGAAGACATCAAAAATTCAGATATAGGGGCCTACAATTATTATTTGTTTTAGCCTTGCTTATAATAAATTATTTTAAACGTATAAATATTTATAGAAAAGTAACAGATATTATTCAAGATTTGCACTATCCAAATTACAAACAATATTTGATAAACTTTAAAAAAAATTAAATATTTACACCTCAGAATACTTTTAATGTATTAAAATTAAAAAGTTTTACTAAACCTCCTTAATACAAAAAATGGTTTATCAAAACTTCCACATATCTCTGATGTTAAAAGGCTCTATATATTAATATTTATGTTTAGCGAAAAATATTTTATTTCCGTTTACTGAATTTCAGAAATATTATTCACTGAGTAATTTATACGACAGCAAATTAAGAAAATTTTAATAATAATGTTCATTTACCGTATTATATAAAACAGTTTTAATTATGTGTCATAAACTTATGTAGCTATAGTTATAGAAAAATAAAACTTGTTTTCAATTTTTCTTTATTATAATAGCCATTTTGTTTTTTCGTTATGGCATGCTTTCGAGTACATTATATTATAATTCTGTTGCCAAGATTAGGATATTCGTCGATAAAACAAAGTATTTCATATATTAAACATTATGCAATATTGAATGATTAAATTTCGTTTACTGGTCGTTTATAAGGATATGTCTAAGAATCTGGTCCAAAACAAAAAAATTCTCTATTTTATAGAAACATATCGTGAGTATACTTTTTATAATTATATTCTTATTTTAATAAGTATATTTTTATGCAGTTAATGTATTTATTTTATTTATTTCCATCGTGTTATCAATAAGGTAGAAGTTGTTGTTTTGTTACTGTGCTTATACACACAAAAAGAAACAAAAAATTCGAGGAAGCATTTTAATTTCTAGCATCCTGATGTCCTCCTCGTCCTCTTTGAATGTACCGTTCGAAGTACAGTACAGTACTTTATTATTATTTTTTTTTCATTTTCTTTTATCTATTAAGTAAGTTTTTTCCTACATTATTAACTGCAAGATTAAAAACTATTATAAAAAATGAGTATGATGAAATTTTTCGTATTTCGAGTACACGAAAGTTTTATACAATCCTGGCAAGCCAAAAATTACAACTTAGACAATTTTGTCAAATTGGAATCGAAATGTGTGGCGTCATTTGTCTTAATTCGAGAAAATTTCTTATTGGGAATCTTTCTCGAAAATCAATGTTTAACTTTATCGGATTTTTACGATGGTTTTTATTTGGAGAGAGAATAGTATACATAATATACACGTTGTTCTTTACAAAACTAGAACAATAATAACATTCGATTCTAAATTCAGTACAGAATTTTCCGCATAGATTTAATTATAGATAGTTTCAAGAGTTTTGATATTTCAATTTGAAAACTAATCGAGTGAGTTTAGCAAATTTATGTCGAGATGGAAATATTAAACATACGTGTAACTTATAATTAATATTTGTAAAGAGATATATAGGAATGAAATAAATGAAATAAAATAGCCGAATCTATAAATAATCACTTACAAATAAAATTACGTTTGAATAAATTGACAAATGACTATTGATTAAAGAAACTTTTAATCGTATCTGCCTATACGCATTTTAAATACACGGTCTATTGATTTAACCAATTCCTAATTAAATTTATAACGATTGCTATTTATTTTTGATCGTTAAATCTATATATAAAGTAACTTATTTACCAATTTCTACATTTTATATAATAAATATAAAATTATTTCAAAATAGCATATTTAAGACATTTGAGAATACTTTTAAATCTTTTACGTCGATAGGATTCAAATTATTTTAACGCCATTGTATATTTAGATGTGGTATCATTTATTTAAACTCACCCGGTATACTTGACTAAAATCGATTGTTTTATAATTAAAAAAATATAGCGAAAATCATCAGGAATCTTCAAGGTATGCTTATTTTACCAAAAATATTTTATTACAGCTATATAATAATTGCCAATAGTTTGAATTGATAGGGTGCTACGGCACCGTACTAGTTCTTTTTTTTTTTTATTTGTGGTTTAAGGCCCTTTACCACTCAAAAAGAGTATAAAAAGGCCCCTAATTTTTTTTTTTTTTTTTTTCACCGTACTAGTTCAGTTACAATTAATAAATATTATTAACTAAATTATTTAATATAAAAATATATGTCGAAATTATTACGAATAATAAAAGTTTTAATTACGTAAAATGTATTTTTTTATTGCAATGAATAAGATGTATTTTTAAAAAAAATGATTAAATATCATTTACTGTAAAGAATCAAAATAGAAAAGAATAAACTTGTAGTTTTTACTATCGAAGGCAATGGTCAAGGATAACGCGGCAATTATCGATTGACCTCGTAGCTTTATGGCTACTTTGCTGATAAATATTTTAATAGGATATAAAATCAATCGAAAGCAAATCTCGATACAAGGAAATGTCTGTATATATCGACCTTGTCATTTACATTTTGCAAAATAGGTTACAAAACGCTTTGTCTTTAGTTGCCTGTAGTCACAAAACCGCATCTAACAATAAATGGTATGAGTTTAATATTAATGATTTAAATTAAAAATTTAACCGGTGTGTTCCATCATTATATTGGGTTTGTCACGAAATAGCAGAACGAATAGGTTTGTCAAAACTTTAGTTATTTATAAGAATTGTTAGATTTTCATCGTAACAGAATATTAAGAATAGTATATTTATATTTATAATCAATTGTTTTAAATATCTCGTCAAAATCTTTTATTTGAGATAAAAATTTTACAGAAAATTTAATTCCCGTGGCTCTGTTTCAAAGGATTCACTAAAATATTTATTTTTCATTTTATAGATGTTACTTCGCTGTTATACATAACAGACAACGCAGAACACTGTCATAAAAACGGCTATAACATAAAAATGATAATCTGCCATAACTATAAACAAAAGATCATATTATTTATTAATAATGCGTTATTTAAATTTTAAGGAATAAAATACTAATAGAATTTATGTCGAAAGTTTTATTTCAAATTTAATAAATGCATAAGAAGTCCTTTTTATTTAAAAATTTATCCAAAGAAGAGAGGAAGAGAATATAGTTTCTTTAATATAAAAATATATCAAAAATAATTAATTGTAATTAAATATAATTTAAAATTTTATATGCTATTTACGAAGAATTTACATTTATTAGATTTTAGTATTTTAAAGAAGATTTTTACAACAGAATACAATCAGTTCGTCATCTTATTAGACAAATTTTCCGACTTATTAGGTAGGCTATGTTAAAATCTAAGAAGGGAAAACATTAAAAATCTTATCCTTAGATATTGCTTTAAAAACATAAAATTCATTCTGGTATTGCCGAGAGTATCAAAATATAATTAATCATTTAGAAATTGTATTTATTCAAACCATCCAAATTAACGATCGTTTGCATTCATATTTTATCATACACAATGTTCAATTTTTAAAATATATGATATGACGTTTTCTACATTATTTTAAATAGTAGTTCAAAATGCTAAATTTAAGTCGAACGAGGCACGTATTATAATTTAACTGTACTTCTAACCATCCATCTAAACTCGACTACTCCACCCAGATTCGTATTCTGACACCAATTAGGAGACTAACAACGAATTATTAGCTTTAATAAACGATATAGACGAAACTTCGTGAAAGGCATGGCAACTAAAGCGTTCTATCGTTATATCATATTGCTAAGTTTTTTAAAGGATAACCTCAAACATCGATCGAATTAGAAAATAGAGCAAGAATTGTCCATTTTTAAAAATATGTCCTACAGCTAAAATAAAAATTATATTAACTGTTTCTCTACTGAAATTTATTTTTTCACTACAGTATAGTCGAAAATTTTAATTAGATGTAAGGATTTCTTTCGTATAATTCTTGAGAGGATTCTAGATTTTGTAATTTCTCAATTTCTTCTGGATTTATGCGTCATAAAGTGTAATATTCTTTAAAAGTTTTTATTACGATTTTTCAAATATAATCTGTATAAAATTGAATGTCCATGTAATTTTAAATATAATATAATTTATATTAGTGAAATTCTTAGAATTTGTCGAATAGAATACTTTCAGTAAGACAATTTTTTCTTTTTTCAGATATGCTTACACCGATAATTTGAGCCTTGAGACGGTGGAAGATGCGATGCTGACGGCGTACGCCGCTAAAAAGTATGCTTTACCTCATTTAATGAGAGAATGCATAGGTTATCTAGAAACTAACGTTTGTCCCAAGTCGGTATGCGACGTGTACGAATTTGCGCTTAACATGGAAGCTCATCTTCTGGTTTTTCTCTGTCTCAATATCATCGATCGACAAACGTACCACGTCTTGACGTCTTCTGCGTTTCTAAAGATTCCATTCGGAATCCTGGAGAAGATAGTTCGACGACCCTACCTCAACATATATTCGGAATATACTTTATATAACGCCGTTTTCATGTGGGCGGAACAAGAATGCAAAAGAAAAAAATTAGAGCCCGAAATAGAGAATATAAGAGCGATGTTAGATCCTTTCTTGCCTCATTTGAGATTTTTAGCCATGTCGGCGGAAGAATTTTGCAAAGGTCCGGCTAAATCGGGACTTCTGACGATAGAAGAATGTTTTAATGTATTCATGAATCTCGCCGTACCCGGAAGTAGTCAAGTGCCGAAAGGATTTTCGACAGAAACAGCTAAACGCACTTCGCCCCCCGAATATTTCGTATGTCGTCGATATAAGACGTTGTCGTTTAGTTCTCCGTCGAGGCCTCTTCGGTTATTTGGTGCCAGGTTTTCGGTCATGAATAGGGACGTGTTTTTAGTCGGAGTCGGTTTTCCAGTCAGGCAAGAAAGGAGCTATTATTCCGTCAGGCAGCATAAAATCGACGGTGTATTTCGTATCTTATATCGTCCGATTGAAGGTAAATTATCGGAGCGAGAAGAATACGATGTGCAATTCGTTCTTTCCAAAGACAAGGACGTCAGAGTCAAGCTAAACAAGCCGTTTTATATAAGAAAAGGATTGAAATATGACGTAGAGCTGCACGTTCATTCTCTTCTCGTCGAAGATATTGTTGTTCCAGTTTTGAAAAATCGGAAAAAAGAAGATACCAGTAGAGGTGTGACGTTTCAGTTTTATCCGTTCCAAAGAGTAAAAATTGCGAATGTTTTAGAAATATTAGAATTCTCGGAAATACTGTTTTATTGTTGATTAAAAAAATGGATCTCGACCGTTTATAAATTGCCTTCACTGCCTCTATAATCGACTCTGCATTCTTGGTTGGTCCTAGTCCTCATTATAGACATCGACGCTTAAAATGTTCTATGAACATTTCTTATATTTTATGGACAAAATCTATTTTTATTTTGCTTTTTCTTACGTATCGTTAGGAAAGTATTTTGTTGTGTGCCGATTCCATCGATTATTCACTGCCGTCTCACGTTTTATTTCTTTTTTTATTTTATAATTATATAGGTATGTAAAGTTTCCACTGATTCAATTTTTATGTTCTCTTATTACTGATTTTTTCTCTTTATAATTTGGGAATCGTTGGAAAAACCTTAATTTACTTCAAAGAAGAGAAAAACGATTTAAAATGTTATTGAAATATAATTTAATTTTTCTTAAATTTTATTTACTTGAAATATTGCTGTATAAATTATCTAAACCGTTTATTTTATTTCACGTTTTAATACAGTTTTTAAGAGATTATTTTTGTTATTTAAATGAATTTTATTTTGTTCCATCTTAGTTTTACTGAAGTCTTTTATGTTCGTTGAGTTCTTACGAACAGAAATATAGAAAAGTTCTCATCGAAGCAGAAATTTTAGAGGTAACGTAAGGTAAAGACTTAAATACAAAATTTAATTTAATAGATTCTATTAAACTCGTTAAATATATTGCAAAAAAGAGAGAAATAAATAAATAATCTATACAAGGAGACTCGTGTCTCACTTTTCATTAATATATTGAGTCAAATGTAGTCGTCAAGAACTTACTTGGCGTAACTACAACTCCACTTATATAAAAAAGGTACAGTTTTTACTGTATATATTATATTTATACTGTTATTGTATACGCATTTTAAACGGTACATTTAACGTACTATTTTACAAAAATAGAGTACAATTTGTAAAAAGGATTTCGACAACTTTAATACCATTCATTCTTTATTCGTTTACTTTATCTCGACAATAATCAATTAAAACTTATAGAGAATAATTTAAATTAACGTGTAAATTATGATTATTTGTTTTAATATATAACTTTAAAATATTTAATATATAATTATGTTTATTAAATTAAGTTTTATAGATAGGAATACGATACGTTAAGTTTGAACACGTTGAAATTTTAACTTCTAGTAAAAGCAAATATTAAAATTTCAAGCTGTTCGTGGATTTTTCGTTTGGAAATGTGAAACACTAATTTATGAAACGATTATTTAAAAACAATTATTTATTTATACTCTCTCTACCTGCGTTACGTCGTTCGAATAAGAAACCTGTTAATGCTGGTGTGAGAAAGGAATTTGAATTCTCTGATAAATCGCTTTTAATCAAAAGCACGAAATTTTATGTAAAACTACGATGTGTTCGAAGCAAACTGCCACATTTTCATTTGTAGTCAATATTGACGTTTAAAAAATAAATATTAAATGAAACTAATTTGTCTCTTACGGCAAATGCTAAAATTAAACGTCGCATTTAATATTCGGTGTTCTTGTATAATTTTAGTCATACGAAATTTTGTTTGCCACTGTTAAATTCGATATAAAATTTTTATTTCGGATTCATTTATGATATTCTTTACGGCTTCGAAGACGAATCAAAGTACTTTCATCATTTTTTAACAGAAAAAATCTCGAGGTGATAATTGCACAAAACTACAGAATTATAAGTTACCACCATCATGCAAACTCGTGTTTTAGTCTTGTGCCGGGTTTAAATTCGAGTACTGTATAACTAGAAAACAAAGAAAAAAAAAAAATACAATTTTCATATCCTAAAAGCCGGCAATCAAAAATAACAAGGTCTTATATTATTTTCTAAAAGTCGAAAAAAATCTTTGGCCGTGATTTTTCTTTACATATTAGGCCATTACTATCGAATATTTCCGACATCGATAACACGAGATATTAAATTTTGCCAATTTTAATAACTTAATCACGAATGTTTAATTTAGGTTTTTAAATTCGAGGAAAAAATGATTACGTCTGTTCTGTTGGACACAGGATGTA
Organism: Centruroides vittatus; assembly: GCF_030686945.1. Lineage (NCBI taxonomy): Eukaryota > Metazoa > Arthropoda > Arachnida > Scorpiones > Buthidae > Centruroides > Centruroides vittatus. The sequence goes on from NW_027122637.1 coordinate 1,289,753, forward strand.
GTATCGTCGCTTAGCGACAAAAATTATCACGTGATAATCAGGGTGTGGCCCACATTTCGTCGACAGGAAATTGTGTGACTTCAGAATGGTTTATACACGAATGTGTCCAAAAAGCAGTAACCGGGTAGTCGTAAATAGGTTAAGAACCCAAAAGAAATTTTTTTTCTCTTTAAACAAAAAAGAAAAAAAAACGAAAATTTAATCTTTATTTTAAAGTTTACATATTTTTAAAAATTTACAAAATAAACGTATCTATTTTATTATTATGTAAAATTGTTTACAAAAATAAACATTTTTATAGACATTTTTCGACACATTTCATTAATGGGAAATGATAAATCTATAGGCCTAAACTTAAACGTTGCTAAATTGTATAGATAAATTAAAACGTGTGTCATTTGATATAAGAATATCAAAAAGAAGTAGTCTATATGCAATAGTTAAAATTACATAAAACGTCTCTTAAAATATAAGTAATGATATTTAATTCATAGCCATTTTCGTATACACGAATGTTTCTTTTATGAATGACTACGAAAGCATTTTCAGTTTTCAACCATCTCCTTTTTGTTCAGTTTTAATTTAATCTCACTTTTAGTCTCCATACAAATACAAATGTGATGGATAAGAATACAAATAGATTGTTTTATAACCGTATTATATATATATATATATGTAGTATTATTTAGCAGTCGTAGTCGAGGGGTCGAGTGTAGGGTGAGCAAGACAAAAGAAAATTGGAGACCATAAAAACACGTCCGTTCACACTCGAACTCTACTTTATTCTTTATTGGTGTTGTTAACCTCATTCCAAAAGGGACAAAGTAAATTACAGAAAAATATATAGAAAGTTTACAAAAATTTAAAATATGTTATATATATAATACAATTTGTAAGTTAGCATCAGTATGATGAATGTTTAAGTTTCATATCAATCCATTTAGCCTTAATAGGCCCGACCTCTAAGACAGAAATACTGTATGACTGAAACATGAATTTTATAATATATTGTAAATCAGATATGTCTTAATATAAGATATTATTTCCAGTTACTTTAAATACTCCAGAATATTTTTTAATTATCAAATAAATGACAAACATAAACATATGAATTCCGAATTCTTAAAAGAATTCACATTACAAACTTTTACAAGTCTTAAATCGAATTAAGAGAATAGATTATTCCCAACTTTTTTCTTTTGGAAGTATATTTAAGGTTAGTTCAATATTTATATCTATAGTTTTTAAACGGATGACATAGAAAATTGACGTAAAAGGACAGATAAATCTATAAATCTCGTTACACAAATACTTGATGTTCTCACAATACTTTTTTACACTTCTATAATGTATTTTCACTTTAATAATAATCACGGAATATTCGAATATTTTACGTTGTAACTAATTTCAATCAATAGAAAACCAAACGAAAACAAAAATAAGCTTAATATATTTTTATTTTAAAAATGATAACATATAATCTATTCTTTATTCTTTTAATAAATAAATAAAAAAAGATTAAATTTTAAATAAATTTCATTTATATTGATATGTTATAAGTAAATTGTGTAGTGTGTCAAAATTTAAATAATATTATTTATTAATAAAATATTTGACAATCATTTAATATATATATTATATCACAAAATTAATATAAATATGGCGTATTTATATTTAAATAATATGGAACGTTTTAAAATAAACCCACTCAAAATATTTGGAAGTATCAGGATAACCATTAATCAAGTGAATTTTGTATAGGCCTATATATATATATATATCTCACCGATAGTGTTAGGAATTTTAATATCAATAATTTCAGATTGAGAAATATTGTGATACAATATTAATTTTTATTTAATTCTTTTTTTTAAATTTGAACAAAATAAAAATAATATAGAAAATTGTATAAAAAAATTATATCTTAAATTTTAAGAATTTTTAAAAAAGATATAAGCAAATCTCACTATGTACTGCAATTATTAATATTGAACCATGTCCATGTCCTAACATTAACAATTTATTTATTTATTTATTTGCGATGCACATTTGCGTTAAAATCATATATAGACTAATATAATAATCGAAATAAGAAATCCATTAGTTCCAGTCTCTAGAACTTTATGGATGAGTGCGATTTGATTTAGAATTTTAGCTATACGCATACACTTGCATTATAATACTGTATATATATTAATAACTCATTTTTAATCTTTAATTATAAGTACTGTTATTATTTCAATTATTGAAAAAATTCTGTAAAAATTAAAAATAATAAATTATTCATTTATAAATAATAATTAATATTTATAAAAATAAAAAGAGGAATCCGAAAATTAAATTAATTCTATACCAACTCTACGTCAGTCACTCGAGAGAAACGACTGTGTAGAATTAAAATAGGCCATTGAAGTTTATGTTGATATAAAAGTAAAGACATAATTTGAATTTAGAATAAAAATATTTAAATAAATGAATATAACAGATTTAAGAATAAAATAAATTAATAAAAACTACATGCTCAATTGAAGTAAATATTACATTAGTAATAATGTTTCACTTATTAATTCTGATTATCCTGCGCGTAACCTATTACATTAACTATGAATTAATTATACAGTGATTGATAATTTCAAACAAATTTCATTTAATTCACATTTAAATAGTTTACTTCAAATACAACAGTGTCTCTTCCGACGAAAATACTAGCCATTTACTATAAAAACTGTATTTTCTGAAATTAAACTTTATGAAAAATATCAAATATTTATGGTTTATACACCGTATATATATACGAGTCGAAATGCCCGATGCAGGCATCGAGGCATACTAAATTACAAATAAAAATAATAATATACTGAGTATTATACTGTAAAAATATAAAATAAATATAAAATAATTTATATTATTAATTTAAATTGATTTAAATAATAGCTAGGGGCGCTCCTAGTGGCCGTTTTTGGCATACCGTGACAGAAAGAAAGAGACTGCACATTTTTTCAGCTTTATATGGTAGATATAATTACGTATATAGTATACAGTAAAATTGAAAAAATAATAATAATTAAATTATAATTATTATTTCAAAGATATTTTATTTTCGAAGCTTAAATAGAAGTTTATACGAATCCTACGACAAAATAAATGAGAAATAATATTCTGAAATTTTGCGATTCGTTTACGTATTTTTCATTACATTTTAAATTTAAATTATCAATTAAAAAAATCAAAATTTGCAAGTAAATTAATTATTACTATAATGTAAATAACTGCAACTAGAAGTACGAGTCTACATGTTGAATCACAACAGACGCATAAAATCGCTACTTATGTGACAAATTAAAAAAAAAAAAAAAAAACTAACAATGAGAACTGCATAACTTTCCCGGTTGTTGTGAGTTTTTATTTAAAAGAAGTTTACATTAAGCAAAAAATAAAATTGTGTGACGCCATCTGTTATCAGATTTTGTTATAAAAACTTTTTTATATTTTTAATTACTATAAAATGGCAAAAAGCTTAATTTTGAGGGTAGAGATGAGTTTTATATATAAAAAAAGTGTAAATGTTAATGAAGATTTCATTCGTTACTAAGTCCTACCCTCCCTCTCGACATTTCACCACCAAAATTTGATAGCATCAATACACAAGCCTCCATGCCAAATTTCGTTTCTTTATTTTCACCCCATCCTGATATATTAAGCGAAATAGATGCCAACACACACACGCACATTCACAGAATATTTTGCTGGGTTTTTGTTTGTTTGTTTTTTGACGTTTTTAGGTTCAGATGGTCTCAAAACGTGAAGATTTACAAAAAACTCGGAGGGTCAAATTTGACACTATTCCGATACTTTCCTTTGTACTGTACATAACAGCCGGGAAAGTAAAAAATGCTATTAGGCCAGACGACGCTAAACGAAATTGTTAATCTGACCTAGTTTAGGCTAAGTCTAATGCAAAATGTCCTCAACTTTCGTTTCACTTTTTCATACAGGAGTTCTGTCAACATAGGTCTCTTCCTTAGAAATTGCTACTTGGACTGGAGGATAAAGGTCTGGTACAGTGGTTTTTAACCGGTGTTCTTCGGAACACTAGTGTTCCGCTAAATTATGAAAACGGCATACTAGCTGAAACTATGATTGGACAAAGTTTAGCATACATTTTCAGTTTACAAAGCAGAAAAGACGCAACATGCATTTTGCAGTGAACTTCTCTTGTTATCATTGCAAAGACAAGAAATACAAATATATCTAAGCAATGTTTTTTGCATATAGAATCCTTAGTTTCAAAAAACATTGCCAGCAACGTTAAAACCTGTACTGCACCTACTAGTACAAATGTTAACTTACATTAAGTCAAGATAATTTAAGATGATTTAATAAAATTTGAATATCTATGAAAGCTCAGTATAAATGTGCTTTTGCATGCTGAAGATTTTTATTCGTAGCCAAGTGCCGTGTCCATTTTTAGAACTTAAGAATGAATTTTCAGTCTTTTTCTAGAGTGAAGGTACAGTACAAATGTTTTTATAAAATGTCTTAAAAATGATATTTAGTTTGTTAAAATGGCTTACTTAGTTGATATTTTTAATTACTTGAATAGCTTAATACAAATATTCAAAGAAAACATGACAATATTTTTATATCCACTGATAAAGGTCATTTCAAAAAACTATCTCTGAAAAATCGCGTATCAGAAAAAATATAAACTTCATAATAAAAATACTGAGGAAATTATTTCTATTATAACAGAATATTTAACACTATTGAAAGAAAAGATTGAAAGTTATTTTCCTTCCTTAACTATAGAAAATTATGACTGAATACGAAGTTCAACGCAGTTAATATATCGACTAGAATTTTATATATAATATATAGTCGAATTTTTGAAATAACAAGAACATCTCAACGGACGGTATACTAAAAATGAAATCCTCTGAAATAATTCTTGAGGAATTTTGGATTTTTGTCCAATCCGAATAACCAGCTCTCAAGACAGAGCACTAAAAATTTTGTTACAGTTTTCAACATATTTGTGTGAGCTCTGATCTCACATTAACCAGTATAAAACTTCAAAAGACGAGAAACTTACTAATTTAGATAAAGTGAGGATAGCTATATCACATAATAGACCTGATATTAACGAAATCTGAAAAAACCGACATGTTCATGTATTGCTTTATAATTGACTTAATGAAGAAACATTTTATATAAGTTTTATATTATTTTAGTTAGTTTTTACAAAAATAATTTTTTAAATTATTGGGATGCAACTTGAATAAAATTGTAGACCTATAAATTCCCACTGTCGTTCATCTGTCCTTCCTTAATCCTAAGAACAGAGTTAGATAGATTAAAGACGAGACCAGATATGGAAATATTAGGGGTAGAAGACCCCACGAACCATATATAAATGTCCGATACAAAGCAGAAGTCACATTATGTTAATTCAAAAATTTTGTCCTTGCCACAGTATTGATAAATTGGGAAGACGGTAAGCCTCCGTCAATAAAGAAAAACCTTGAGTGTCTACCTTCGTGCTGAGGCAACATGGGATGTCCTCGATTCTACATCTTTACATATTAATTAGGATTTTTTAAAAAATGAACTCCGTGTATAAATTTATGATATAAAAAGAAAATAATTAAATAAAGGTTGCTTTATTTTGAATTTTTAAAACTGTTTCTATCTAATAAAATTACATTGTTATTGTTTTTTATATAAACATTATCCACCGCTAGTAAATTTGTGAATCTAATGTAATGTGATTTGTCGGACTCACAGGTATAAAATTTTTAAATATAAATCGATTTTTTTACAGAAAAATAAAATATTTTTAAAAGGAAAGGTCGAGTAGACCAGAAAAATCCAAAATGTCAAAAAAAGTAAAACACTGAGTCTACGTAGTATCAAAACTTGATACTGGACGGCTTATCGTCCAATTACTTTAAACGCTATCTGCCTATATTAAACTTTTTAAATAATTTTCTTCAAATTATTTTAAATTACAAAATTTTCTTTTCCTAACAATTATTCTTCATTAATTCATTTTTTTCCTTTATAGTTATTTTATCTATGTATATAAATTAAAACTCAGATGTGGAGAGTATCGTGAAACAACGTAAAATACTCGGAGGTGGGAGGTGAACAATGTCAAGACTGTAATTCGCAGTAATAGAGTAAATAAAAATTAGAGAGACACTTTCCACTTCTTTAGGTTGCGCCGCCATGGATTCGGTCGAGAATCCAATATGACCGTATAGTGAGGATATTTCGAATTTGCACAATACAGTGAAACGTACTGTAGGCTACCCCAATTAATTTTGATAGGAGTTTACTTCAATTAATGAAATAGTTCAGATAAATGTTCAGCAAAGTATCGTTTAAGTGAGCTTTCTATGCAAGGGTTATAGTAATTTATTTTGAATTTTGTCTAAGATCGTAGAACGATTACGGTGATTAAGGTTCGGATACCTTATATTTATACTAGTGATGTAACGAATAGTATATTTGGCCTCAGCCGAATACCGAATATTCGGCCAGGAGTGTGGCCGAATGGCCGAATATTCGGCCAAACTATTCGGCTTGATTAACGCACGTACGAAAATTGGCGCGCAAACCTCATTATGGCAAGGATCGCGCACTCTGCTCTCTATTGGACCGCTGTCACTACGATTTTTTCTTCCAGTAGGTCTAAATTATTTAAATTAATTAAATTATAATTATTAAAGTTAATGTGAGATGGAGCCTAACGTCTACCTCTAGTGCCGAATTGGTTTATAATTTATGTAATAGCCGTAAATAGCCCGATATGATTCGGCAGTTGTTGGTATTTAGATGTAAGTTATAACTTATAAGTTATTTTATTTGCAATCGATCTTTTTAACGCTAAAATTTTGTTTTTACTACGTATTTGTAGACTGAATAGTGCCCTAAGGATATACTTTAGTGGGGACATATGGTCTAGTTTCTGCCCAGTTGTGGAACAGTTCAAATATATTATTGGGGGTTTTCTATTTGTGAAGTTTTGTGATATTTTAGTGCTATTGTTTTTGTCAATATTTTTAAAATTAACATGATTTCAAATGTTATCTTTTGCATATAATGAAAAATGCTCATTCTTTGCTTTAATTATAAAATAAATTATATATTATTATTATATTATATATACATCTTCTAGAAATAGATAAATAATTCTTTCATTAAATACGATAAGTTTCAATAAAACGTTTCGTAAATCATTTTAAAATATCGTAAAAAATATAAAAATATACGCGAATACGAATATAACATAATTAACTAAACAATAATATTAATGCCCGATACATTCTAACCTACACGCCATCAATGCCATAAGATATCGGGCTAGATAAAGGCTATAATATTATTTAATTACGAAATAATTTAATACTAGAGTTAGATGCTATTTCTTATTAACTTTAATAATTATAGTTTAATTTTCAGCATTAATAAAAGTTACCAAAATGATTAATTTACTGTGTTTTTGTTATTTCTTACTCCTGTTTTTAGGTATTCGGTATTCGGCCGAATAGTGACTAAATATTCGGTATTCGGCCGAATAGTGAAAACTAGGCCGAATAGACCGAATACCGGGTAGTAACCGAATATTCGTTACATCACTAATTTATACATTACACTAAATAATTTTAAGGTCTATCACGAACAAGCAAGATGTCGATGTTAATGTCATGAACTTTAAGACATTATTTAGTGAGACATTCTATCGGTAATGCCGTACAGCATGAGATTACCGCCGCCTAGTAAAAAACAAAGCAAAAATACGCAAATCCAACAATAAAGAATAAAGCACAAAACAAAAACTAGCAAAGAACGTAATATAAAAAATTGCATTGCTTTATTTTTTAAAGCAATTACAATTGTAAAGTATTTTTTTACGCTTAAATTTGTAAGATTTAAAATCATAATTTAAAAGGTATTCTATGTTTAAAGTGAAGAGATAACACGATAAAAAATGACCTTCTAGAGTCGTTTGTTTAGCTGTACACAACATAAATTTCGAGTCAATTTTTGATTTAAAAAGCTGTAAAATTCATTTATTAATATGGACACACAACTACGTTTATTTTTAATTGAAGGGACATTTCGTATATAAATATTAAATTTAGGATTAAGGCGTTTAGCCGTTGATACACTAGACAACACACGTAAAAATTAAGTTTTCCAATGTTTAAAAAGTTACAAGACAACGATAGACTGAGCGAGAAACGAAGCTAAAAAAAAAAACAAAAATAATAATAATATAAGGTTTATTTTTGTTGTTAGAATACGTTTAATGCGAGGGGACGCGAGAAAAGAAAAAAAGAGAAGCTGTGATTTTGTTAAGCAAGCAAGCTGTTGAAGACTGTCGAGTGCTAAAAAGTGCCTTACAAATAATAACGAGCAATTGTTTATTGTGACATCGTCACAATGTCGGGCTGCAATTTTTTATTATATTCTTAATTCATTTACTTTAAAATATGTGTTCTTCATCTCAAATTAGTAGTCTTTCCCCTATACATCATACTTTTCCTAATAACAACAGAATCATGCCTGTCATCTACGTAACTGAATTCATATGATTTCGGTTTGCACCAGAAAGTCGTATATTGTTAATCGGGGCCTCCTGCCTCTAAGCTTTCCATATCTGGGCTCGACATTCATTTAAGTGTGATAATGCACGAAGCACCCCCTACGCTTCCGCACCACTTGACCGAAGAGTCGACATCGCTTCGGCGATGACTATGTCAGGATAGAAGACACAGCACAGCAACTACAGCTGTTTTTGTTTAATCTCAGTATTGTTGTTATGAGGTCACGCGAGCGGTCGCGTGCTTGGGTGATCGGACTCGGGATGAAAAAGATCTGAGAGACATCGTCGGAAGTGAACCACTCGGATGCCAGGTTAACAAATAATAAACGTTTAGTTCCAAAGAAAAAGAGTAGCATACGTCTCGATTTTTCAAGATTTTCCCGATTTGGAACACTTCGTCCCAATTGGGAAATTTTTCCTAATTTGTCCATTTTTACTAAAAAATTATTCCTATTGTATTTTTAAAAAAACTCAGATAAGAACTGTAGGTGATCACACGCGAACGCCTGTAGTAATCTGTGGCGGACGCGTCCTATTCTGTGGTCTCATGTCTCATGTAGTACTGTGAGATAGCTTCGAAATCATCGATGATTTTGTGCAATTATTGATGGTGGATCAATCGATGGTTACGTCTGGCCACAGTCTAGCTTTTTTGTTTTTGCTCTTTTCGCCCTGTAGGCACTAAGAGGACTTTTACATTTAATTATGTACAGTACATTACTTCTGACACACGGGTGGATGTTGACCTTTTTTTTTTTTTTTTAGGTAATGGCGAGTTGAGCGAAGCTTAGTAGGAATTGTTAAATACAGCCTTTTCTGTCCTATTTCTTAAATCATTTTTAACTCCTTTTCAAACAGAGGAGTCTTCTGCACTGAAGCCGGGCCCCTCCGAATTACAGGCCCTAGACATTTGTCTACTTTGCCTGTTCGATAATCCGGCCCTGCTCCCACGTTCCGAAAAGTTTCAAATTGTTGCCTGAAGACAAGGGAAGACCAATCGGTATTCATTATTTTACGTTGCTTCTTGTGTTTGTTCTGTGAGGTGTTCATTGCCCGAACATAAAAATCTTTCATGAAAGTGTTCGTTATCCAATCGCCCACTGTAATTACAAAGGTTATCTTTCATAAGGGTTTATCACACCAAATGACCAATCTAAAATATTTTTCAAATTCTTTATTCCTCTATTATAGACAGTCTAAAGAATTTTTAAAACGTGATAGATTGGTCAATTGGTGTGATAAACCTTTTTTTTTTTTTCTTTGTGGTTTTAGGCCCTTTACCGCTCAGAGAGCACAAAAAGGCCAAGATCTGGTATGTGTTTAAGAGTGTTTGCTTTTGTTAGTAAAGTTGTCCCAGAGAGGGCTCATATTGTCCCATGGAGGGCTCACAGAAAAACTAGTCCCTTGTGAGGGCTCATAAGTTTACGTGTTTTGTGTTGTGTTTCAATATTTTATTCTGAGTGTCGTGTTTAGTGTTCTGCTATTTACTTACCATTTTCGTTTATTTAAAGAAGAAAGATAGATGGATAGAAAAGTTGCAGTTTGCGTGTTATATTTAACCAGACCTAACCTTAATTTCTGAGTTACTCAGAGTTGCCAAGGAAAAGAAGGCAGCAGTGAGCAATTCAATGATAGTCATTTCCAGCAAAAGGGGGAAAAGCTATTTAGAATTAAGAATTTAGAAAAGGGGGAAAAATACCACACCCTATGAGGGTGATAAACCCTTATGTAAGATAACCTTTATAATTATATAAATCAAATACTGTAATAAAATATAAGGTATAATAAGAGTATAAGGTAATAATTAGAAGTACGAAATAATCTAATCTTAATGTTTATTGTTCTTATTTTTTGCCCATGCAACATAGGACTTTTCTCCTAGTTTTTTTTTGTATACTGTATCTGTAATTTTGTACTTAAGTATTAAGTTTAATTAGAAATAAATTTAAAGCATTAAAATTAACTCGGTTTTTTATAATAGAATAAAACAAATTTATTGTATCAATCAACAACACGTTTTATAATTTTACTAAAAAATTAATTCATTCACATGAAAATGAAAATTTCAAATTCATTTTGATTTTTATATAATTTTGATGTATAAGTTAATTATAACAAATTACAATCTAATTAGACTAATAACAATTTTAATAAATAAGAAGAAAATTTAGATAACATTTAAAATATTACAATAACTTTCCTTACATTAATTTTTGTGCAAATCAAACTTGGTAATGTTATTTCTAAATGCAAAATTATTTCTTAAATATTTGAAAGACTCCATTACAGCATTACAAAAATGCTTTTTGTGCTGACCTTTCATATATTGCATTGAGTATGCAATATGAAAAATAAAAAATATGTATGTTTTAATTGGCACACATGTAACCTGAGATACAATTTTAAATTATTATTAAAATTTATAAATAATTAGTTTGGAAATAGTAGTATTTTATATGACTTTCACATTTTGAAAACTTAAATATCAGTTTAACATCTATTTAAAATGACTTACAATTCTGCATGAACACTTTAAATATATCTTACCATAACAAATTACTTATAAGATTGAAGAACAATAAACAGAAAAATATGTAAATAATTCATTTAGTCCATGGGCATTCTTTATTTTCTTTCCAAGTACAACCATCTTCATATATTTCCTTTTTCCATATTGGTACCTTTTCTTTCAAAGCATCCATGCACCACATAACTGCTTCTTGCGCTTCCTTTCTGTGTTCAGAACATGCGGCAACAACAACACTGGCTTCACCAACTGGTACCGTACCCTTCCGATGAACAATTGCAATATTTTTAACTGGCCATTTTTGCCTCATTTCGTTACTTATTTTTCTCATTTCTTTTAATGCCATTGCATCATATGCTTCATATTGCAGTTCCAAAACTTTTTTACCTTCTTCATTATCTCGTGTTGTTCCTATGAAAACAGATACCCCTCCACATGTTGGAGAAATAACTTCATTTACAATTGTTTCAACTTCCAATTTCTCAAATGTTATCTTTATACAATCCATGAAACTAAAACAAAGAAATGAAATAACTAAATTATTAAATTTGTTTAAAGAAAAAAGATCCATTCTAATTCATACATTAAAAAAATATGTAATTTGAAATAAAGTGAAAAAAAGAAATACATTCTATCTCATTTCAAATTCTGTCTCAATTATACTTCTATACTTGTAAAGAAACTGATCATGAAAAGTAAATTACTTATAAATTTAATTCCAGTATCTTTGTTTATGTCATCTGTCTTATTAGTTAAATTACAACTGAGAAACTGAATAAAAGAAAATATAATTAAGACAATTTTAACTTTATTTTCAGTCAAATATGTGATGAACTACACTTATGATAAAATTATAATAATGAAAACAATTTAGTTTATCTAATTGATAAAAAAAATCTTTTTTAAATTTAAAACCAAACTATTGCAATGTTTCTCTTTCATATTATTATATAATACTTTCATCACGCATCACTTTTCATAAAAGTATGAATGTCATTAAAATTAGATTTTGCCATTTAATGGAAATCATTTCATTCCAAACTCAATTTTTTAAAAATCCTGAAGATTGAATCAAATTCACATTAGATTTTGGTGGAAAAAGTTTTAAATGATGCAGAATAAGAATTATATTTAATGCAGGAATTCCTAACCTTTTCATGTATTGACTGACCCCTTTTAAGAACAATTCTTTTTCCATTGATCCCATCAATATTATATATAAGCAAGGGTCCTCCTACATAATTTTTAATTGCTATCTTCCTAAATTTATTTGATAAAAAAAATTATGTAAAATTTTTAATACTTTTTAACAATTTTTGTTTTTATTTGAAAAGTTTTAACAACCCACCTCTCAAACTTTAATTAAAATACTTTTTTGTAAGAGGAACTTTAAAATAATAAAATATTACCAAATAACTTAAAGTTTAGTAAATAATGTAGCTGATAAAAATAAAAATTGAGAGATTATATCAATTCATTGATTGGAGGAGCTGAAAAAAGCAAACTGCTGTACTCCTGCCTTTATAAATAAAAAAATTAATTAATTAAGACTAGCTATTAATTAATAATACTGCTAAATCAAGTGACCTAACATTCTGGTTTATCTGGAACAATCTTGAAATGTGTGTGTAAAATGAAAGGTAAAAATCTATCTTGGATATCAAAGAACTGTTTCACAAATTAGATTTTAACTATTGAGGAAAACTACCATAAATCATTTTTGAACTAAACTGTAATGGATTAAATGAGTTTCGAATTTGAGGAATTGTTCCAACTTTGAAATGTTTTAAATTTTTAGAAATGCATAATTGCAACAATGCTACATTGATAATATAAAATAAAATAATAAGTGCATAAAATCTTCAATCAACATGAATCATTACAGGATTATTTTACACTTTTACCATTTTATGATCATAAAGAAAATTTTTATTTCATAGTTATTATGAGTTCAACCAAGCCTACAATGAAATAACTAAGTGATGAGCAACAGACCAATACACCCAAACCAGACCATCTGTAAATATTTCTATGGGCTTGATCTGACTCAAACGTAGGTTATTTGAGCATGACTAATTTATTCATCTGATTCTGCTAAAAAATAAAAATCCTTGAAAAGTTGTCATGTTCCAATGTGTCATTTTGTAAAAATATCATTCTACTAAAAACATAACTGTACAAGTTTCAGTTCATGAAATGTTCACAGATAAATGAAAATATTTGTTAAAAGTTATTATGTAGTGAAATTTATCCATTCCTAATTACTGATAAAATAAAAATTAATATTCACAACTTCAGATCTGATTTTATTTGTAGAGGATAGAGCAGCAGTTAGGAGTATAGCCAAGAACACACTGTTAACTTTGAAAACTTATGGATACAAATTTCTCAAAATTGCACTTAAACATATTTTCAAATGTCTGATAGGTAGGATCAGAATCTGAAAATGTTTCTGAGCCCTTAAGTTTGCAAAGATATTTCAAAAAGCAATTAAGTGACTTGACTTTCCAACATGATTGAGCCCTGCTCCATTACCATTTTAATGTGCAGAAGAAATCTGAAGAAACACCTATTCCATCATTGGATTGGAACTGTGCATCAGCTCACTTTCATCTCCTGCACTGGCCTCCAAAGTTACTAGGATTTAACCCTATGTGACTTCTTGTGGACTGTTAGTGTCTTTGTGCCACCATTGCTATTAGACTTATCAAAATTACACAAAAAAATTACTTCAGCCATAAACACAACTGATACTAACATTACACCAGGTTGGTCTGAGATGGATTATTACCTTGACATTTGCAGAATGACAAAGGAAAGCCACATCAAACATCTGCAGTGCATTAAAAACATATGATTATGACTTTTCAAACAATGTATTGTCCTTGGCTAAAGCTACAGTGTGTCCCAAAAATATATATAATCAACATTTTAATGCTTTTCAAAATTGTTAAGAATTTAAGAGAAATGTAAATGATTTCATTTGTATATGCAAATTATTTTACACTGATTTTTCATAATTTTAAAATTAAAAGATTATTATATTAATAGTTTAACAACAAAAATATATTTTTGGCTGTCCCAAAAGTATAGATAATAAAACAGAATTGCAAAATTTGAAGCAAAAGAAACTTAAAATTATAAAAAGAAATAACATCACATAACACTTTTACTTTGTTGTCAAGTAGTAATTTAAATACTGAACCAAAACCTTTCAAAATTTCACATGGAAGAGAGTTTACTATGGAAGAAATTGCATGAATGTGGAAATTAAAAGCAGAAGGCTGTAGTGTCAAGGAAATTGTTGTTTTAATGTACAGATCTACTTCTGGAATTTATAAAATTTTGGAAAAATCATCACCAATACCTTCTAAACATCAATCAGGAAGGTCCAAAATCATATCTCAAAGGGATGATAATTGAATTGTGCATCTTGCATCACAATAAGATAAATCAGTTTGTCAAATTTTGTATGAAAGTGGATTAAAAATGTTAAAAAGCACTGTTCGTTGAAAAATTTCAGCAGCTCCACATATGAAATTTGATGACTTGATGAAAAAACCATCAATAACAAAACTGCAGTGGGTTAGAGATCACATGCTGTGGAATGACCAATGGCTCTCAGTCATTTTCAGTGATGAAAAGAAATTTAATTTGTATGGTCTAATTACTGGCATGATATTAGGAAAGAAGAATGTTTTTCAGCAGGCAACTGTGTGGTGGTTTTGTTATGGTGTGGGACTGCTTTGGATTTAATGGTTTATCAAATTTAGTGATTTTAACAGATAGACAGACATCTAAGTGATCAAAAAGTACTAAAAGATAATTTATTACCTATTTGAGAAGTTAATATGCATAATAGTGTAACAATATCCTTTTATTATTCTGATATTTATTTAAATAAATGGTTAAAAATAAAGAAAACGTACCTCAGAAACCTTTAACTGATGCAACAGGTATGTTTACTTTAGTAAACTCCGACGTGCGGTTGTTCGTTTTTATGGTTAAAAATAATGTTATTTATTTGTTTTGGTGAATTATTCACTTACATTAACATAATATTTAAAATTCATCTCAATTTTAAGTGTGCACCTATTGAGCATATCTTTGTATATAATTTAATGTATGTTATTTTAAATAATTTACTATGCATTCATTGATCTAGAAATTAAACTATAATATGATAAAATATGCTCATGGATATGTGTCTGAAGAAGTAAGAAAAGGACTTAAACATTAAATATTTATATTTGTCATTAAACCGAAATACTGAACAGACTAAACAAAAATATTCGAAGATTAGGAATCATTGTTACAGAAGTTATCATGATTTAAGCAAATTTCAATGTGATATGAAAGCAAGTGCTCATGAAATGGTCATAGCATTTTGGAGATACAAAAAAAGTTTGGATTTTCATGTTCAACCATTTCAAGGTTGTATCTTGAATACAAGAATTCCAATAAAATATCAAACTTATGGAAACAATGTGACCATCAAAAGAGTCTCAATGATCATGACCTGAATTCTGTTGAGAATCATTTCAAGTGATAAGCAAGCAACACTGGCACAAATAACATTGTAGCTTAATGCTGGAGTCTCTGTTAACATCAGGACTGTACAATGTTCCTGCATGATATGGGCTTTAATAGTTAACACCCTACCTGAGTGCCATTGCTTACCTCATGACTAAGGTCTGGATTTTTTGGTACCGCACCCACTCGATTTTTGAAGGGGCAGAGTGTAAAAAGACAAACTAAGTTGGTTTTAGTGCAGTAGGCCCACTCATTTCCAAATTGTTTAGCACCCAAATGCATCCAAATCACAAGCCTGCCCCCAAAACAGTGACTGGCTCCCAAACTACATATTTTGCAACCAGATTCCCTCATTTTTACATTTTCAAAGAATATGTTGACAATTATCTCTTTTTTTGGTGATTATTATTCATTCACTTGAGGGGAAAAACAAATTCGTTAAACCAGACTGCTGAGGAAAAAAATACGATAATTAGCTTACTCTCTTCTTTTGTTGAGAGAAAAAGGGTTAAAGTGGAATTTTCTGGACTAAACAACTAAGCCTTAGGGTTGTTTTAAGAATGTAAACAGATTCACTGAAAATCTGCAACATGTGTTTTCTTCTCTAAGAAAAAAACAATCTAGAAAATTCTGTATTGAGGTCACCTTACCTTGAATTGTGAGCACAACAGTTGCAATTCCCTTTGTTCGGTGTCGGCGACATTAGAAAATGGCAAAACTGTCCACATCTAAACTGAACATTTTAGCAAATAAGTTTAAAGATGAAGGCAGATGCACAGATGGAAAAGTTCTTTGCTGTTCCATTTGCAATTATGTGATTTCGGTTGATGTGAAACACCAAGAAACAAAAATCAGGCAACACACAAGTTTGGAAAAGCATAGAGAAGGCAAACAACAAAGGAGAAATTTCGAGCATATATTTATAGGGGTACCTGGACGTTGTTGGAGACAATCCTGTAGTGTTTATACTGGAAGAAACAACAGATTCCACAAAATGGTACATGCTGAACATTCTTGTTGCACCACTGACCAGGTGCTATGTACAGTACAACCAATGTTGTTCAAAATGTACCAACTTGAAAATACGAACTAAATGAATTGTAATATCTGGTCATCCGTTGGGGGTCTTGGATAAACAGTGTGGTGTTCTACTGTGAGATCTTCAAGAAAATTAATGCATTTATCAACGAACTTCCTCCTGGTGATTCTGCGGCCGTCAACAGTGTCGAGAAACTGGTCACTGATCCAGTAGTGACCACAGAGCTCTACTCTGTGCATTCGTACAAGTTATTGGTGGATAAAATCAATGAGCTGGAAAGACGTGGAACTGAAATGCAGGATCAGTGGAATGTTGTAAGTCAGGTGCTTGATGTACTGGACGGTTTTGCCCTGGACAAACTCAAATCTAGTTTATCAAAAAATCCCAATTTGAAAAATATTCTGGATTGCACTGAACTAGAATTCTGAGTAAAACTGAAACATGTCCCCTTAGACTCGGTCGACATAAAAAAATCTTTTTCCTTATATAAAGACATTCTATCCTCCAAACGAGAAAACTTCATTTTTAAGAACATTGAAATGATTACTGTTGTAAATTACAATGCTCATCTTTATGTCTAAATTGCAATAAACAATTATGTAGTTTGTAAATATAGTACATCTGGTTGGTTTTTGTCTTAATAATACAGCATTTAAAAGCACCCAAACTGGCACCCAAAACAGAGAAAAAAGGCACCCAAATGAGCACCCAATCCATTCTAAAGTGCACCCAAAAATCCAAACCTTACTCATGACACAGATTAGCTCTGTGTCATGAGGTAAGCAACTCTGTGCCTCATCTGGGTTCAGGACCACTGCTACTGAAAGACTAGAAATAAGTAGTCTGATCTGACAAATCATGTTTCCAACTGATTTGGAAATATGGAGAAAATGCCATCAATGGATCAATGAATCCAACATGTCAGAAAGAAACAGTACAGGCTAGTGTTGGCTCAATAATAATATGGGTGTGTTCAGTTGGCACAAGTTAGGATCCCTTAAGCAGTTACAAAGGTCTCTGACTAATGAACAGTGTGTTAATATCCTTTCAGATGTGTTACACCCATTTATGTCATGTGTTCATTCTGATGGGTATGGCATCTTTCAACAAGATAATGCACCAGCACATATAGATCTTCAGCCACCAAATTAAGGTTTGAAGAACATCCGAATTTGCAGTCATTAATTGGCCTCCTTGTTCATGAGATATGAACATTATCAAGCATATCTGTGATACCATACACTATTCCATTCAAAGCAGAGATGCATATTATAAAAATTGCAGACTGCTTTTCAGGAGGGATGGTGTTCTTTCTCAAGAGATTTCCTCAGAAAGCCATGGAGTCCATTCCCTGTCATATTTCTAATGTTCTATGTTCCAACATGGACCTACCAGACATTAGATAGGTGCCTCAGTTTTTTTTTTTTGTTGCTTCAGTGTATATCCAAACTTCACTTAATCCAGGTTAACCAAAACAGTCTATTTTTTAAAATTCTATTGCTATATTTAATTCTGCACAGTGCAAATTCCAGATTAGAATCAGGTATCTGCTGATGATAGGTTCAAATTTTTAGAGAAAAGCTCTCCATCTTTTACAATTGAATACAGTATTTTTTATTACTGTATTCAGGTTTTAGTCTTGCAGATTGTTTTACATTTCATTGAAGAAAGTGAGGCAGCTTCACCAGTGATATGCTGTTAATAAAAAAGTAGTGGAGGGACATCACAGGAAAAAGTTATCAAAATAAAGTAAAAACTAAGATATTTAGACTACTCTCGATACAGTACTATAATTACAGTAAATGTGTTTTGGGCTATACGTGTTATTATTTCTTTGCACTAAAAATCTGTTTATCCAAATTAAGGTCATCCCTTTATTTTGGATAATCAGGTTTCTACTATATACAGTATGTATATACACACACACACACACAACTGAACCTAGCTCAAACATGTTTATCTTGAAATTTAATTTTTCCCCTGCTTTTCAGCCTAAATTCAATATATTTTCCATGCTTATATCAAACCATCTATATCTCAAATTATGGTCCGAAGTGTCAATTACAAATTCAAAGCTCAATGACTAGATTTTAATAGGATAAATTGTAGTTGAGAAACAACTTTTGCAATACAGTAATAGTTGCAATTAATGGCCAGCCCATTGCCAAGGCATGAACCCATGATCAGTGTTCTAACAGCGTTCAGTGGTTTTATCTATTTGGCCACTGGTTCTAAAGCTAAGAGTTTGGCATGCATCTTGTTGGTTGAAGAAAATCAGGCATCAGAAACTATTGAAAACTGTTTCTGTTAAGGTATGTCAAAAATGTTTTATTTCTTCCTAATACAGATGTATGTACTGTACTGGCTATTGTATTAATAAAATAGCATAGCTCTAATCAAATCTATTACTGTTTCTTATGTATAAACATCTGTCTTGAATTTTTTTCTTGTTTCCCACGAGATTTAAGATAGACAGGTTCAATTGTTTTAAAGAGTTATTTTTCAGCTGGAATGTGTTGGTATGCCATACTGGCAGATAGCATAAAAAGTATTGATTGCCAGTATTTGCTCAGTAAAAACAATTCTGTATGTCCAGTCACATTCAGTCATCATATGGCTCCTCCTTCAACTACAGGCATATTTTAGTTTTTCTGCATTATATGCTATCCTCACTAATATTTTAATTGTATAATGTTTCAATGAATTTAATCTTAGATATTTTTTGTTAATATAATATAAAGTTACTTCATTATGATAGTTTTAATATAATCATCACTTTAAGTTGGGAAAATACATAAAAATGATTGTTCTCACATGCTAGTCACAAAGATTATTGAAAATACACAATGTTTCCTGTTTTTTTTTTATATTAAAATTGAAATGTTTCTTAGTTTAAATGCAATGAAATACAAATAATTTTTGTTTTAATTTTTATTACAATATTTTTTCCAGGGGAAAATTAGACCAAACATAACTAAAATCAGTGTCAACTCCATAACTTTTCATCTAAATGTCTATTTTATGAAGTGAATATTTGAAATGTCACACATTTTGTGTATTGCACCCAATTTAGCTACTTAATGTGATTGGAAATAAATGAGTTAACCACATTTTACCAATCATAAGTATATCTATTTAATATTTAGGTAGACTTACAACTTAATTTCTGGTCAACACCATAATAACAGCATTAACAGCTTTAATAGCTGTTAATACTGAAAAATTTTAATAACTTAATTCTACAGATATTACAATATTTCAAAAAGTTTTATGCATTATTAATGCACTAATTAATCATTTTGTTTTGTAAACCTAATGACTATGTTGGACTCAATGGTGTAAAACAGTGATTTTCAACTGTGGCACACCAGTGTGCCACGAGAGGATCGTAGGTGTGCTGTGAAAATTTTTGAAGGTTATTAAATTATTTTTCAAAGTCCAAAGAACAATAAGTATACTTGTCAAAATTAAAACCTCTTTAAATTGATTATACAAGGTTTTCATTGTTATAACAAATAAACATATACATAATGTAGTAGAAAATATATATTCATAAACAAAATTATATGTGCACTGGGTTAACACTGGGTGCACTTTGATTAAAAGAAAATTTCATTTAAAATGAAATTTTCTTTTAATCAAAAATGTATCCATAATTGCCCATATTTAGTTCAAATTATTTTAACTTAAAAATAGGTTTTTAAAGAAAATTATCATGCCACTTTTAAATGCAAATTAAGACTTAATGTTAATTGCTTTTCTTATGTAAATGAAAATTATTAATTTAAATAACTATTGTAAGTTTCTGCTATTTTAAGGAAAAACAATACTGTTTTATTTAATTCATAAAAAATATAGACAAAAAGAATTAAATTAAGTGGCAAGTAATATAATGATAGAATGTCTACAAACACAACTTTAAATCATGTGATTTATTCCGAGGAAATTTGTGCCACGGAAATTTAATTATAGGTTCGAGTGCGCTGTGAGATAAAAAAGGTTGAAAAACACTGCTGTAAAATGTCAACACAAAGTTGCCTCTGTAAGTTTTGATGTTTAATCATATTACAGTGTTGACAGTGTGATACAGAATTGACTAAAATTAAACATATTGATCAGCATTGATATGCAAATATAAATTATATTATAATAAAATAAATATAAACTAAGTAATAAATATAATACAGCTGTTCAGGATCCCATTTCAGGTTTTCCATTCCCCTTAATTCCTTTTATTTGTAATTATTATACACTTTTAGTCTAATATTTATTTATGACATTAATTTTACACTATTAAACATATTATTAATAATATGTTACAATTCTGTCTTTATTGCTGATAGGTACTATACTCTGTAATAAATTGAAGTTTCAGCAGTCCATTAAGTTTATAAAATTTAATTATGCAAATAATTAAAGTGAATAGTATTATAGGTGAAAAAAACTAAATCATGCATAATTGTTTTAAATGCTACGGCAGTTTACTTTATAGAAAAGTAAGCAAAACTTTTAAATTAAGTTTTAAGTACTAAGATTAGGAATTTAAATAAAGGAATGAAAAACTATTTCTAAATAATTAGCTACATTCAAGACTGAACATTTTTTCTTAAATAATGAATCTGACTTATAAATTTTTTTTAACTGAAAGTATGAAACATGTCAGCAATTCCAGAGTTGATTAAATTTTAGAATCTTTTCTTGTTACAAAGTTGACATAGTTTCTCATGCATGCTAATAAATGTTAAATTAAAAAAAAAATTTAGAATTAAATTAAATTTTATTTTTATGTTCTGAAACTAGACAAAATTCTTTACCTTTTCAAAAATTTTTCTACAGAAAAATAAAAAACCAAAAAACTAAAATTCAACTTCCAATTTTGGGAAGTTTACAGAGTTTAAGTTTAACTATAGTTGCAGAACAACACATACATGCATACTGGTATTAATATCTTTAGTAAAAGAGCAATGTGTGTATATGTATATGTATATATATGTCAGTGAGTAGAGTGCAAGGATCTGTTGGTTCCAGATCAACTCTTAAGATATTCAAAAATTATTATTCTTATTATTAAAATTTGCAATATATATTTATACTTCTGTGCACTGTATTTATTTCAAAGTAAAATATTGCTATAGAAAGATTATATTTTTTGGGAGGATCAAATAATATTGGGTCTCTCATCACGATATACAGTCCTATATGAAAATTTTTTCAAACTTCTCTTCTTTATCACTTTGAGATATTTAGGTATTCTGGAAAATATGATTAAATACTCATTTTTGTATTATTTATTTGTGAGTTAAAAATGTTAAAGAAATAAATTTGATTAAAATTGAATTTGAGAAAGCTAAAAATTTCCTAAATTTACAATTCTAATTTTAAATTAATAAATTCAGATCACTTTTTGCTGTATAATGAAATTCAGAAGTATTGTATATCAGTAACAATATTCTGAAAGTAAACTTATTACTGATAAAATGTATCTTATGTTGAAGATTTTCTTGAACAGACTTATTATAAATTTCAACTTACATTCAAAACATTTACTTGGGAAATTATTTAGCTTTGCAAAAAATCCTGCCATCTTTATTATAAGTATTAATCAAAATAATTAGATAAGCTTTCAGTACTTCTAAATGTATGTGTTACTTTATAATTATTAATTAAATTATGATACAGATATTAAACTGTTTTAGAAATTCTTGCCAAAATATACAGAAAGAATATGATACTTGCTAAAATTGGTTAATGTTACCTATGGTAGCGAACGTGGAGGCTCATCTCTGAAACAGTGGGGACACACATTCTAACCTAACCTAACCTAACCTATTCTAATAATTTGGTTGGCAATAATTATGGTAATTTATTAGAATAGGTTAGGTTAGGTTAGAACGTGAGTCCCCACTGTTTCAGAGATGAGCCTCCATGTTCGCTACCATAGGTAACATTAACCCTAAAATTATATTTCAGAAATAAAAACTACAATGGTGGGTCAAATAAAAACTGAAAAAATATAATAAAACTTTGATTGCTTACATAGCCAAAAATCACTACTATCATTCTTCAATGTAACTTCCTGATGTTCAGCAGGTCCTTCAACGAGTCATTAACTTCTCAATTCCACAGAAAAAAAGATCTTGTGGAGCCATTTATGCACTGCCTGTTTAACTTCATCAGAACTGAAATGATGCAAGGTATTTTATAAAGGTCCAAAAACAACAATGAACAGGAGAGAAACAGTTGATACTAATGATGAGTTGCTACATTACCTGAAACCAAAAATTTGAACAAAACATTGTTTATCCATTGGTATAACACTACAGTTTGACAATGGAAGACTTCACATGATATACTATATCAGTGATTCTCAAACTTTTTCGATCCACCGCCCCCTTTGTCCGTAAAGTTATACCCAATGCCCCCTAACTCATTTTCTCGTGTGAGAATCTCACACTTTGTGCCCTTACTGTACATTGTTCTCAACATCTGGAAACCATTAAATGCAATGTTTCCTCTTATCCATTTAACAGAGGAAAAGGAACGGCTGTCAGTGACCCCAACTTTTGCCTTTGGTCACCGTTCAGTACCCTGCCTCCAGCGCCCCCTAGATTTACTCACTGCCCACAAGAGGGCGTTATCGCCCACTTTGAGAAACGCTGTACTATATCATTAACTTTATTTTGAGATATGAATTTTGAAGTACTACCAATTCTTTACATTTGCTTGATTAACATACTTTTAGACATTTAAAAAAATGGCTGGTGGGATGACATTTCAGTGCCAGTGACGTTAAACAGGTGGTAAATGGTCATAAAGCAATAAGACAGCTTTTTCTCCTATGAAATCCAGTTTCTGACTTGTTGTAAGATATGTATTGAATATGTAGATTGTATTGAAGATTGACAGTAGGGGTTTTTCACTATATACCCAAACTAAATCTAAGGCTTTTGGCTATATACTATTTGGCTAAGTAATCAAAATTTTTATTATATTTTTCAGTTTTCATTTAATCCACCTTTGTAAATTAAAAACTGACAATAAAACAAAATATAATAAAAGAAACAAAAATATAACTCCTATATTCATTCAAAAAACTGATTTTTTGGAGTCTAGTTTATCATCATAGTAATTTCAAGTTCTTTCAACCTATCTGTAGTGACCCTCAACACAGAAAATTGTCTAACAATCAAAAACAAGTTTAAAAAAGAGGACAGTTTTTTGTTAGAACCTATACTGTATTTTCATACATATAAGAGCATGCTCACATAGATGGGGCAAAATTATACTCCACTATATTCCACAAAAAAATCAAAAAATAAAATTAAAAAAAAAAATTTATAGTAGCAGAAGTATTTTTTTATTTTGAATTTTTATTTTTGATAATTTGATATTGTAATTTATTTAGTGAAGCAGTTATCTTATTACTTTAAGTACTGTATGAAATGTTGCATGGTGGGCAAATTGTGTGATAGTTTGGATAGGCATGTTATACATTCCTTGTCCCTACATCTTAACAATAAAATGAAGAAAGACCATTGTCTATATGACTTTTTTTAAATTTGGCTTAAAGAATGTGATAGAATATAAGTTAAAATCCATAAGTTAAATGTAAGTGAAGATATAAAATTTTTAAATGAAACATTTAACAGAATGTTCAATATTCCTAGCATTTGATTATCATTTATATCATGGTTATTAAAGTCTAGTCCTTAGACCATTGCATGCAAGTGCCAGGTAGTCTACAGACTAACCTAGCAATTTTTCTAAAATGCAATTCTATGCTTTTTAGACAGAGAAAAGAACATTGTCGGGGGTGAATTCTCTGGGTTTGCTTAGCATGCTTAAGAGAAAGTTTTGACTGTCAATATATTTTTTATACGAGAACAAATATGCCAATAATAATTTATTCTAACGTGTGAACTCTTTTATCATTTGTGTTTGCTTTTACATTAGCAGCTAGCCATTTTAAATCAGTGCGATGTTTGCGGGAACTTGACAGCTTGCTTGTGTGGAGGTTTTCTGCAGCAAACAAGTGCGCACGCATGATGTCATTCGAAGCATTTAACATGGTCAGATTGTATCGAAAGCTTATGGTACCCAATCAGCATGCAGGTATTATGTACAGGGGCAGATCTACACAGGGACTAATAGTACTTATAATCCTACTAGATTTCTTTTTGTGGGATTATATGAAAGACATTATGTGACACTTTGCTGTAAGTTTCAACTACTCACATTTCAAGGTGTTGGTTTTATACAAATTTTGTGTTTGTTGCTTTAATCTTAAACACCAGTGTATATACAGGGTGTTTTTTTTTTAAACTGACAGTACTCAGAGACATCTGTAGAGCAATCTAACAGCCAGACTGTTGCCAAATTTGGGAGCGTGACTAAGGACAACATGGGAAAGAAATTTCACAAAGAAAAAATAGTAGTACTCAAATTCACTGATAGGGGTGGATTTGGCGCTGTTGTAGCGAAACAGCTAAGAATTTGCATAAAACCCAGCTGCAATTAACAAACACATGAATGAATAATCAGACAGAGGTTTCAGTGCAATAACAAAAGTTTAATTAATCAGCAAATAACCTTCTCCCTCCTTCAATGTGACCACCGTCCTGCTGGACAACACATTGCATCCTGAACACTGTGTTCTCTATGGCCGAACGTAACATGTCCGCAGGAATGTTCATCACAGTTTGAGAAATGTTGTCCTTCAAGGTCATCAAGTTCGGGACACCACAAGATAGACCTTGGACTTTAAGTAACACCACAGGAAAAAGTTACAAGGCATTAGATCCGGGAGCGAGGTGGCCATGCAAGTGGAAAAAAGCGACTGATGACCCTTTCTTCAGTGAAGTGCTGGTGCAACACATTCCGCACTGTGAGACCAATGTGTGGTGGTGCTCCATCCTGCATAAAGAATGTCTCATCCAAGCATTGTCATTGCTGAAGTTGTGGAATGACAAAACTAGTCAGCATATCGCAATACCTTTCCTTAGTAACAGTACAGGTCTGTGGTCCTGTTCGAGTGATGTTCTCAAAAAAGAATGGTCCGATAATGAAACCTGCTGTAAAGCCACACCAAACACTGAGTTTTGGTGAATGCAATGGGATTTGCACAACCTCCTGGGGGGGGTGTTCTGATGCCCAAATGTGACAATTTTGAGTGTTCACATCCCCATTTAGGTAAAAATGGGCCTCATCTCCCCAGAGAATTATCCATGGCCAAGCATCGTCCACCTCCATCCTTGCAAGAAATGTCAGCAAATGTCAACAGTGTAGCATGGTCATTTTGGTTTTAATTCTTGCAG
This sequence comes from Centruroides vittatus, assembly GCF_030686945.1. Lineage (NCBI taxonomy): Eukaryota > Metazoa > Arthropoda > Arachnida > Scorpiones > Buthidae > Centruroides > Centruroides vittatus. Next base: position 1,315,777 of record NW_027122637.1, read on the forward strand.
GTGGCTTATCTTGTATGGATAGAACTCAAGAACTTTTCACAGAACTTGCCATACTGTTGAAGGCGTCATTTCCAATTGTCATGCCACTCCCCGGGCACTGTTACTACCAGCAATGGTCCCCTATGAACCTTCAACGAGTGCAGTTGCAACATCACTAACTGTCTGTGCAGACACCGGTTTCCGCCCTCTACCAGGCAGAACTGCTAAGGATCCTGTCTCTTCAAATTTCTTTATCAAGTCTTCCAATGCATTAATTGATAGAGGACCTCTGTGCAGGTTGTTATGGGTTCTAAACTCACGAAGAGTGCCTGGTGCACTCGATTGGTTAAGATAATAAAGTTTTAGAAGCAACGCACACTGAGGTAATGAACGATGCATGTTGAACTCTGCTGACGTCCAGAATGTGCTTCGGACTTTTGTCCTTGTCTTTTAAGCTCAAATTAGGTGGCGCTGCTGTCAACCACGTCATTGTAAATTTGGATTTTGAGGTGTTACCAGCATGTTATGCAAATTCTTAGCTGTTTTGCTACAACAGTGCCAAATCCACCCCTACCAGCGAATTTGGGTACTACTTTTTTCTCTTTGCAAAATCTCTTTCCCATGTCATCCTTAGTCACTCTCCCAAATTTGGCAACAGTCTGGCTGTTAGATTGCTCTAAAGATGTCTCTGAGTACCATCAGTTAAAAAAAAAATACACCCTGTATAACTCATATTAAAAAGGGATATGAGCAACAGGATTACTATTAAAAATCTTCAGTTATCTTTTGTAAAAATTCCATCAGTAAATACAACTGAACCAAAATCAACAATTCCAATAAAATATTAGTTTAGACAACATAGTACCATGATGGTATAGTCAATTGCTAATTTTCTGTCATCTTTGGTTTCAAAAGCCTTACAAGATTAAGTTTTGCCAGACCTAGGTACACATCCTGGACAATTTATACATAACTTGTCTCTATTCTCGTATCTTGCTTATATGTATCCTTCTACCACGGCTTGCTAGAAACTTAAATTTGGAATGATGTTTATACTTCATACTATTGACATTCATATCTTTTTTCTAGAAGCCGCAACTATTGTTAAATGCAATTAAACTGTTCTAAAGCTTAACAAGCTGCATAGAATGGAGATATCACCAATAGCTGTAATGTTGACAATCCAAATGTCTGACCATTCAGTAAACAATTCTAGTGATCATGGGAATATGTGAAGTGGCTTATGTATAAAATAAAAATCTGACAACTCTAATGAAAATATCTGAAAAAATACAAAGTGTAAACATCAAAAATATCTTTCTAGTAACATAATTTCAGTATGTTGAAATTGGTTGTCATTTCCATCATAAACAGAAATAAAAGGTTATAACTTTTTAATTTTATATTTATTTTATAAGGTAATACTGTTCAAATTTCTTATTCAAAAATATTAAAGATAATGTATCCAAAATAAAAAAAATTAATAAATATGAATAAAACAGCATAATGAAAGTATTAACATAAACAGAAATCCATGTGCAAAACATAATGAATGAAAAATGCATACGATAATTATTTTTTGAGCAACTTTTGTTTAAAAAATATAGTTTTCTTTTAATATGGAAGAAAATGGAAATTTTGAGAAAATTCATGTCTAAAATTTTTTTAGAAAACACCAGTATTGAAATATAAAATGTTTAGTACACATACAAACTGCATAATGAAAATATAAACAAACAAGATCATAAACATCAATTATTAATAATATAAATCCTAACACAAGCTACAAGAAATCCTAAAACAAATAAGTTCTAATAAGTCATAATTATTGAATGAGTATCAATAAATGAAATACAGAAAAAAATATAACACTCAGATGTAATTTTGTGATAGAGCATTTTTTTACACTGCTTTCTACCAAAAACAACAAAGAATTCTTTTAAGAATGGTGTTTAATTTTACAAGGCCAAGGAGAATGTGAGGAATTCAATAACAGATATGAATCGTTTATAATCTAAAAAGATTCAATGTTACATCATTTAAAATTATATCAAAAGTACCAGTAAGTAAAAACAAATAAATCTAAACTTTACAGCTTAGAGTAGTTTGTTTATTATTCCTCGAGTTTTATGATAAAATTGCATGATATAGCTTTATATTCAGCTGTTTTTATAACTCCATATTATCCTAATCTGATAAGGTAGCTCAAAATGTTTTATTTATACTACTCATTAACTTGCACATTGATACAAAGAAACACTTTACATATAAAATCATAACATTTGAAACTCGATCACAACTCACATGATGACAGTTTAGTTAAAAACAAGAATTGGTTTAATTCGTACTTTTCCACTTGCCAATTTATACACAACTCCCTTCGTTCTCAGTTAAAGCGCCACCTGAAGACATTCCTTGTTAATAATAAAATTTTAAATTTCAATATACTCTTACAATTAATTAGTAAAAGTAAAATTCTCATATAATAATATTTTAAAAAGTTTTAAAAATAACTAATATTATAGATGTGGTTAGTAAATCAAACGTTTCAAAATTTAGCAAGGTTGCGACCGAAGTTTTCAACGCGAAAACGTGAACGTCGGACGTTCAGCGTCGCCTTTCTGTAGCCTAGAAGTTTGACAATAGTATTTGGAACATGATTCGAGCATAATTCCACTAACGTTCCAAACGTCATTGTCAAACTTCTAGGCTTCAGGAAGGCTGCGCTGAAGGTCCGACGTTCACGTTTTCGCGTTGAAAACTTCAGTCGCAATCTCTCAATCAACAAAAACGCGATTTGACAATGTGATAATATCACAACGCGTTGTGGCGCTTATTAATGCAGCCATGACGCAATGTGATAAAAATATCCAGTAAGTTACTTTACGTAGTAAGCACGTAATTTACTGGATATATAGTTTAAAAAATTAAAAATTTTTAAAAGCCGTTGATGCTGTTATTTTTGTCTTTTTTTATAATACAAAATGTAGCTCATGTTTTACTGCATTGCTTCCTACCCAAGTCAATGTTGAACCATTATTTTCAATTCTGCATTTAATCAAATCTCATTTCAGCACTAACTTGAAAGAGGATATAATGGAAGCTAGTCTTTTTTTAGAACACATTTTCCTTAATTAAATTTCGTTCAATGTTTTTACTGTTAAATTTTTTACCTCAGTATTAATATCATTATGTACGAGTATAGCATCAAATATTAATGTATTAATAGATATAAAAGAATAAATATTTGAGAATTTTTCAGTTTTTTATAAGGGCAAAAATTATATTGTTAGATAGGTATTATGCATATGCAATACCAAAAAAGTTCTAAAATTCAAAAGTGTTAACATTTTTATGTAAAATAGTTAAAATTTAAAAATTGTATTCAAAGTCCATATTTCCTGGGGTTTGTTTTTTTTTCTAATTTTACTGTCCCCGCTGTTATGTAAACATAACAAGGGAAGTATTGGAATCGTATCACGTTTAACCTCCGAAGTTTTGAAAATTTCCACGTTTTGAGACTTCCTGAATCCAAAAAAGTCAAAAAAAGCAATAAAATTCCTTGGATGTGTGTGTGTGTGTGTGTTGGCATCTATTTCGCTTAATATCTCAGGATGGGGTAAAGATAAAGAAACAAAATTTGGCATGGCAGCTTGTGTATAAGGGGCATTGTTGCTATTAAATTTTGGTGGTTAAAGGTTGAGAGGGTGAGGCGATAGAAGGACGTAGTGTGTCATATTTCGAGAGAGTCGGACTTACTAACGATTTTGTGCTTTATTAACGTTTGTACTTTTTCATAAAACTCATTCCTATCCTCAAAATTAAGCGTTTTGCCATTTATAGTAATTAAAAATATAAATATTTTTATAAAAAATCTCATAACAGATAGTGCCACACAATTTTTTTATTTTGCTTAATAATATATACATTGTTTTTTAAAAATAAAATCCCATAACCATCAGGAAAGTTACGCAACTCGTTGCTGGATCTTTTATTATTTCAGGTAAACCGTTTGGAAATCGTAAAAGTCCTATTATACGATTAAAGTATTATATTACTAATTTATATTACCATTGCAGAAGTATGTGTAAGAAAATATAAAAAATTATCTCAAGATTCTAAAAATAACTGAAAAGAGAGCTAATTGTAGAATCATAATTATTTTTTTCTACTTGTTTGGCAAAATAGCTTTGTATTATAAATTATTTTTAGTATAAGAATATTTTAAAACAATCAATTTTTATTCGTAATTTATGTATTGTATTTAACTTTAAATTATGAATTTCACTCTCTTATTCTTGCACCAAATCACAGCATTTTATAATAAAATTAATAGAAAAAACATTGAAGAATTAAAATATACAGAAAAATTTTTTAATTTTAATAATCATATAATATAAATTATTTATAGATAGTTTGAAACAATATACAAATAAAAATTAAAAATTTAATAATATATACTGTATATATATATTTCTTGTATTGAAAATTATACAGTTAATTATAAATAACTACAGATATTTTTCTAAAAACAAGAAGAAAGTTTTTATACATATAGTATATATATCTGTATACAGGGTGGTTTTTTTAATCACGGTGTGCGACCAGCAAATGCAATTTTCATTTTATTATACATTATTTACATGTTTTATTCATTGTTTTCGCGTTTTAATTTATTAATAGGTCATTAAATTGTGTTATTTTTATCTTGAATTATGTGTATTTGCTATTTTAAGTTTATCGAAATAAGTATTATTTAGGGTCTCAGAATGGATTAATTCTCTTTTCATTATTTCTAATGGAAAAATTGTTTCGGACTTTCAACGATTCGGCGTTCGAACGGCATCCAAAAATGAATTAAATTCGAAGTACGAGACACTACTGCACACACTACGAAAAATTCATTAAACCAAAAATGTTAAACTTCGAGGGGGCCACGAGTGGTTTCATCATGGATAATGCTACAATCGGCGAAAACGATAAAGCCCTAGATATAAACGTAACGACATGCTTTTGCCATTACTATCGAGTATTGGTCGAGAGAGTGTCACAGGATAATAGGTCGCAATTTTCTGGTCAAACGATAGATGAAGGTGATCTCTGTTAATTTGTGTATAGGTTTTATACTTATTTTGTGTTTTCCTGTTTTTTTTTTTTTTTTCTTTCGGGCATTAAAGCTTCAACGGGCCCAGGCAAACTTGAATTACTGGCCCCAATGTACAGTATTGACTTCAGATATTTTTCTTTGGAGAAATTTTTTTGGGGAAATACAGGTATACTCGAGTTACGTCGTTCTCGATTATACGTCGTTTGTCAAAAAAGTATATGGAAAAATAAAAATCAAGTTTAAGTCATTTTATTCAACTTTACATCCGTCCGCCACAAATATTGAAGTCGTAATATCACTAGAAAAGCGTTAAAAGCACATAAAATCATATTAAAATATGTACATTTACAGTAAATGTTAATATAATCATCATAAATCCTAGAGAACGAAACATGAAAACATCTGTGTTTCTGTGTCGCCGTCTTATTTAGCGGTCTTTAAGTGCTCATTATTGGCGTTTTTCACCGTAGTTTCGACTTACGTCGTAACTACACAAGTAAATTCGATTTACGTCGCCTCTTTTGGAACCAATTACCGACGTAAGGCGAGGTATACCTGTATTTTCTTATCAAAGATTGGCTTGGGGACGTCTGTTGACGAGGGCTCCAAGCAGTTGCCCTTATCGCCCATAGGATAATGCGTCCGGGTTTTCTTCACGTTAGTAACACCTAAATAGGGGCGAGTTTCCCATAAAAGACCTCCCGGGAGGTATTCCCCCTTCGGCAGCTCGCCCACGTGTCGCGTTGCCGTATGTGAATAAAACAAAAACAAACCATTCCCAGAAAATTTCGCAGATGCCCATGTCCACGCATAATACCATAATGCATAATTCGTACGAAAACTGCGCATTCAAAGAAAATTCATTATATTTCATTGTTTACTAGTAGCCCGGGATGCCCCTAGTGGGCGTTGTAGCAGCAGTGGTGTCATTCCGTGGTATAAATAATAAATTCATATCATTAATAAATTCCTATTACAAACAAAAATAATAATATACTGAATTTCTCATGGCGTACCCTACTAAAACGCAGTCAAAAACGCAAAAACCCGCATTTATTGTTATTTTAATATTGTTACGCAATAAATTGAATTTATTGTTAGTTTAAATACAGGCGGCCCTCTACTTTCGCACATTCTACTTTTGCAAAATTCGCTATTTCGCACACTTTTTAAAAATTCAACTTTTTAAATATTTTTGTCGATGATGAAAAAATTTGCTTCCATGCAGAACGCTCATACACTACAAAGTGCGGTAGCTCGCTCTACGTTCTAGGACACACATTACTTCCTACAATAGCGGACTTCTCAGAATCCTAATCACTACTGTGTTGTTCCGAACGAGAGGTCAAAACAGTTTCAGTCTTGCATTACGGCGTGCGTCAATGTGTTGTGTGTTTTGCCAATATATTTTTTTATGTTTAAATATTTCGTCCTTATTAATTGATAAACATGAGTGAGAAATGGAGAAACTGCAGTGTTGATACAAACAAAAAGAAATTAAGGGCTCATAAACTTCACACGATCGAGACAAAGATGGGAATAATTAAACGTTATGAAAACGGTGAATCTTTTGCTTCAATCGGACGTTTGTACGATTAAACAGATCTACGATATGTTCAATTTTGAAAAATAAGACTAAAATTAAGAAATACGTTCAAAATTGTGCAAATTTATCTTCAAAGATTGATTCCAAAAGACACGGCATAGTGATGAATGAAATGATCTTTGTCATCATGGATTGATGATCAACATCAAAATAATGTCCATCTGAGTTTTTCAATTATTCAAGCTAAGGCTCTTAGTTTGCGTGAAGATTGGAAGACTAGATTAAATGACGATTCTAACACAGTGTTTCAATCGAGTAATGGCTGGTTCGACAAATTTAAAATGAGATACGGTATTCAACTAACTCTTGACAACTTTATAAAGAAAACACCCGAAAGCACTTTAACACGCCTCGTTAACTTCATTATGTATACATACTGATAAATACTTTAAAACAGTTTTTGGTGCATATTTTTTTTTTACGTTCCTGTACTTTCGAACATTCAACATTCGCACACACTTTCAGGAACCAATTATGTGCGAAAGTCGAGGGTCGTCTGTAATAGCTAGGGGCGTCCCCAATGGCCGTTCTATGCATACCGTTACAGATAAACTGACACGCGTCAATGGCTTATATTGTTAGATAATAAATCACAATATAGTTTTATCATTAAGTCGAAATCTAAAAATATCTGAAATATTCTTTGTTGTTGGCATTATTACGAACAATATTGTTTTGTAATAAATATAGGCGCTAATTTCTAGATTCATTTGAAGAACATTCTCAAGTCCTGCTATAGCAGAAAATAATAGTGAGATTAATTCTCAGAATATCTCACATGGAATTTAAGGAACCATCTTCATACAATCTCACATTCATCATCGTGGACAGACAGGCACTACGTAATTCTTTTTCAAGATAATCGGAGAAATTTGAATTCCAAGAAGAAGAATTCCGTTATCAAACAAAGTAATCAGAATAAATTAAATTTTGTACAAATGGTTCATAAATTGGCAATACTTTACGAAGCCATACGTAATAATGACATTGACAAGGTGAAAAAAATGCTGGATTATGGAATCAATTCCAATGCTGAAGAAGCATTTTTACATAAAGTACCATTGATAGAAGCGACTAAAAGAGATTATGTGAACATCGTATAAGCTTTCTAAGCAGATGTAAACAAGTGCAACATTCAAGGAACTGCAGCTCTACACACTTGCATGAGCCCCACCAACATTAACGCCTATATAATCCGATTGTTTCTAGAAAATCGGAGGACGAATTTCAGCATATAAGATAAGATATCGTATAATACGCCTTTGCCAGTGGTGTAGCATGGGTGTCTGCCGCCCGGGGCGGAGGAAAATTTCGCCACCCCCTTATTTAGGTATAAGTAATGAAAAATTCCGTGCTCATTTCAATCGGTCCGAATCGTAGGTGCGACAAAAATATAAAATGAAATGGTTCAAATTTTCACAAGATATTATTATTATTTATTGTGAAATTTTGCCGCCCCCACTACGCTACGCCACTGGCCTTTGCACATATTAATGAGGGCATTTTGCTCTAACAAGAACACCTCCCACCAGAAAATTAAGAATATACTAAGAGATGCAATGCCGACATGTAACCTTCGTCTGAAGGACACTTGAAACAACACCGCATTGCATATCTTACATAAAAGCAGAGAAAGGTTGTAGAAGTTCTGTTAGCTGAGAAACCTGACGTAAATTCTCGAAATTAGGAGAAATGCCATAACCATCGACATAAATTACGATAGCTTCTGTACAGCTCTCGCCATTTTAAATTGCGATGTGTGATTCGAATGTGCGTTACTTCATTACGCAACTAAAAAGAACGCATGAGGAATCGTAAAGATTATTAGATAAAGGAAGTTACGTGAATGCTCACAATCCTAATGGAGACTTACATCATACGAATTTGTAGGTTTAAATTATCCTATAAACAAGTGAGTTTAAACATCTGGGAAAATTCTAAAGGATAAAGAGCCTTGTGTAAAAAGACATTATCTCCACATCGCTAACCATAATTCGAAAAAGTTTTCAATACTCAAAAGATGGCGCTATGTGTAAATGAGTTTTGGCTTTTCGTATTTTAGTGGAAATTGAAGTTAATTACGTTATAACGCTACATTTTATAATTTAAACAGACGAAATATTACTAAAAATTAATCATTCATACAGAAAAGTTTATTCTTAAGAAATAGAATAGTTTTTGTTAATGAACGAATTAAATAATCATTCTTCTCCACAATAAGAATATTAAATCATTTTTAGTTTGAATTAATAGACAAATTTCAGAGAGTGATTTAATAGTTATTACGTAAGATAACGGTGACGTATTGAGAAAAAAATTATTAACGTGATATATACACTGCATTAAGCGTATATATTTTATAATTTCGGTCTTTTTAGGTGCAGGGAAATCTTAAAACTCGACTATTTTCCATTTGTACTAAACGACCTTGTTTCATTTCTCAAACAGCTCTATTATTTATTATTTGAGCACCTAATCAAAAATCCATTAATTCATTTAGAAAAAATTCTTAGTCTTTCGGGCTGTTTTTCATTTAGAATATCTCCTGTTTACTAAACCTTCTCATTTAATTAATCAAATTTTCGATAAAGACATTGGAAACTATTCATACTACCTATTAATTCATATTGCAATTATTTTCCAATTAATTTCATGTTATTATTATTTTCGTTTTACTAGAGAGAGAGAGTAACGCACTCTGCAAATGTACAAAGCAATGAAATAAATGTTGTATAGTAATAAAAAATTACCAAAAAAAAACAAAAAATGATTTGTAAATGATGACGACAAGGAGATAGAAAATTTATTTTTTATTGAGATAACTGATATAGACTAGACGTTTGAAACTAGACAAGGGTAATAATTGTAACTATTCATCTTTAGATGGTAGTTAATTAGAATAATATAATTATACAGTATATATACAAAAATAATGTAAATAAAAATTATAATTGTAACATTTGTCAATTGTCTTCCTTTACAATTAGCTAACTGCTGAAATTAATTACAGAATTCTATTAATATATATTATATAATTATTCATCAGAAAACAACAGTAAAAATTAATTTATTGTATGACATGTTGTTGTTAATATTGCTTTAAAATATGATTAGTTTTAAAGTAATCTAAAATGTAAAAGTATTTCGTAAAAGCGAATGTTGTTAGAGAAATAATTACCGTATATTTCCGCAGTTAAGACGACCTTCAGATAAGACGAGGTATAAATTTTCGTCAAAGTTTTATAGTTTTAGCATATATCTGTCTTATAAGACGACCCCCAAACTATCAATGGCCTATGAATTTAGTTTAGATCAGCGATCATCTGGATAATAATACTGTATAATGTATACGGAATTATGTCCTATTTGTAATTTTTCGAATGAACAAATTTTATTTTCTGCCTTGCTATTGTTGCAAACGTTCACACTGATTCGGGCATTCAGGTATTCGGGCATTCACCTTGACTATTCATAAAAACGTCGTATGGGTTATTCTATTTTGTGGACATGCCCTACTCTCTACTAGTAAATAATTACGGTTTGTCCGTTTTTTTATAATGGTTTTAATTTATATAAATTTCAATCTAATTTTTTTGTATCTGTCCTATAAGACGACCTCGGATTTTGGGGGCCTTTTTTAATGATTCAACTATCGTCTTATCTTCGGAAATATACGATATTAAAATTTGAAATTTTAAACTTCTTTGAAAAACAGGAAATTAATAGATTGGGACATGAATGGTATTAGGTTGATTTTAATTGAATATAGATGGTTCCTAATAGTATGGAATTAGTTAGGACATCGCGCAATTTTCTTGTATAACGATAGAATTGAGACTGAACCAGAAAGAAAGAGACAATCCTATTGCATGGCACGGACTGGCGATTCTTGTACCTGACGGTCGCACAGGCGATCCTTGTACTTGCTTCCGTGGACAAACGATCTTTGCACCTACTGCTACGGAGGAGGCGATCCAGGAACAGAGCAATCAACGCCGATTGCTTTGTTCTTGTGTTTTGTTCGTTTTTCTCGCTCATTTTCCGTTACGTGCGCTGAATCGCATTAGGAGTATACACACTATTAATTTAATTCACTGTATCTCGAAATCAAATTTATTGACCCCCATTTTTATTGAATTTTTGGATTCCTTATTACAATTAATGGAAAATGGCAAAGTTTCATCAAAATCGGTAGATCAAATTTAGAAAACGAACACAATTCTGTAAGACACATAGGCTTCGCTAATGCTTTCGCCTCAAATATCACGTTTATTCAAAAACTTTCGACTTTTTGATAAAATTGTTTTTATTATGAGAAAACCACCAAAGTCTATGTCTAAGTAGGAAATCCGACTTATTTTACGAAAGAAACATTGCAGCGATATTAAATGAAGTAAATTCTTCATAATCTCATCACTAACCCGTAGAATCGTTATTAGTCAGTTCCGGTTTCTCTTCTGTGAAAAGTATGATTTTCATTCTCGCTGTCCACGAAATTATCGAAATGCGACTTTGTGGCGTCATCGCTTCACTTCTAAACAGGTAAAAGTTCGTTTCTCATTACTTACGTAGAATTAAATTAACGGATTATGCGCTTTGTTAACCGTTTCTGACACGCAATAATTGACGATGCTACGTTGCTCCAAAACATTCCATTTTCCTTAAGTCGGACCTCCACGCGTTCCAAATAGAATCTCCCAATTTTTGAACATTATTTTGAGTTCGACTAATTAGGGTTTTTTGTGTTTATATTGAAAACAAAGGCAGACGATGGAAGAATAAAAAAGAAGAAATTAACATGGGCTTGGAATTCATGGCTAAAGCCAAATAATCTATATTACAGGGGTGGCCAACTTTTGTATACATAAGATCTACTTTTTATCTTAAAAATATGTCGCGATCGACTTGTTGTCATAGGCATAGTCTAAGTGGGGGAGGGAAAGGTGTGAAATATGTACTATGTTTATACTGTACATTGTTTCAGTACGAGGTGCATTCCCGCGGGCTATGGGTAGATAAGCAAAATATATGTTTAAAACTATTTTTTATTTTTTAAATCACTTATTAAGTTTTCGAGGTATAGACTCATAATGAAAATAAATTTCCAGACCCAACTTTTGATATTTGCAGCTACGAGTTCATTCCGTACAGGCGATACCTAAACACTTCGATTTTTCGACTCTTACAAGATAAATTATATTTTAAGCTACTAAAAATCTAATTTTTTAAATCAATTGCAATGTATAAGTTGTGGTACTATTTGTTCGTAAATATGAAAAAGTTGTTATAAAAATGCACAGTATGATTGATAATTTGATTTTTTTTTTTTTGTAACTTTTTCAGCCCTATGGGCACTAAAGAGGGCCTCTTATAGCAAGTCCATTATGGGTTCGGCCAGGGGCGGCCGGGACCGCCATATCCGGATGCACCACCCCACGAAAAATTCCTGGGATTTTTCGACCCGTCCGGACTCGATCCCGGGTCCCCCAGGGCAGCAGGCTGCTAACCCTGACCGCTCGGCCATCCGGCCTGATAATTTGATTATAAGATTTCACTATCGAAATTTTTTTTTTGGGCCAGGAAAATTTATCATTTTTAGATTTATTTTTTGCTAATCTATTAATAGCTCGCGGGAGTGCACCTTGTACTGAAACACCCTGTATATCTACCTACGTAAAAAATAACATAATTATTTAACGGGCCAATAAACTCACGTCCAGGGAAATTAAAACAACATGAGTAATTATTAACAATATTTATTAATTCAAATTAGCTATGAATAAAGACAGATTTAGAATTTATTTTATTATCTTAATATTAATGGGAGGACTGAGTTTGCGTGTCTCTAAGCAAGGAATCATAATTAGGTGTATATCCTGACAAAGATGGTAATAATGAGTCTTCAGTATGGTAATCAGTCAGAACAGAACGTTGTTTAGTCTTCGTTAACTTTAAGTATGAAAATGCCGATTTACACAGATATGTAGATCCGAAATAAGAATAAATATATTCGCTACATTTGGCAATACTGGGATATTTTTCTCGGTTGAAGTATGACAGTACCAAATATTCAAGCTAAATGGCTGTTTTTTTCTATAAGTCGAGTAATAACTGCATGCATACTGTTGCGTTTGTGCGTTACGTTCACACGTTGCGTTCGGTTACAAATGTAACACATTAAGTCAAGACATCGCAAGCGATCGACCAAAATGTCTTTCGCTTGTTGGCCACCCCTGATCTATAAGATAGAAGATGGAATAGAAAAAGCAGTAAAAATATTTCGGGTATCAAAAATTGCTTTAATGAGGTTTTCGCACAAAAATGATACCGTCTGCATGCTTTGTGACGGGAAGTAATCATTGGACTGCCGTGATAAACTGTGGGTGAGATGTGTACAGTGCCCTGGCTGGGTTCTGATAGAATATTCGGAAGCAGAGGCAGATGAATGTATACTTGCGATTTTTGCAAATAAACGTTTTCATCCCCCAATGCATAAAGACGTTTAAGTAAATCAAATTATCCTATAATTTCTCTTGTTTTCTTTCTTTTTTTTCATAAAATTCCATTTATATTTTGGGGGTCCGAATTTGGAACACTTCTGCAAACTGTCACGGATTGACATTGTCTGCTAACTTCAAAAATGCTCTTACAAAAATTTTTTTATTGCTTATAACGAAGGTAATTCTTGAACAACTAATCAAAAATGTTTTGGCATAAAAAAATTATAATGATCTTAGCTTTAATATTATTAAAGTTATGGTGGTGAAACCAATTGGGGATTCGAATTTGGTACATTTCTTCTATTTATTATTTTTTTAACAAATATCGTTCAAGTTTTTTACTTGGTTTTATCTTATTTATGTAAACTATAAAGAAATTTTCGAAAAATAAAAATTGATATACAGTATACTGTAGCCCGGGTGATAAGCTGTTGTTAAAAAAAATTATTTTATATTTGGAATTTGTAGAATCAATTTACAATAGAGTTAATTAGATGGCCGAATAACCGAGGAACTTACGGCGATAACGTACTATTCAAATCAAATCAATTTATTAACATAATAGGCATAGCCTGTTACAAGGATGTCAAACAACTTTTGAAATAAAGCTATGAATTCTTTATAATGTCTTAACAGGTAGTTAATATTTAAGATTGCGATTTATGTTTGCTTACATGTTAATTATTGATGGAATTGTACTTACCCCCTTGTAACAGGCTATGCCTATTATGTTGATAACGTACTATTCTGGGAGACTCAGGATCGAATTCGGGCGAGCGATTCCCCATGAATTTTTTAAAGGTTTTTGAATTTTTTGGTCTTGTTGGCCCTGTTCTTCGCCACTCGATCGATCCCCATTGCTGGTTTGGCCAAACTCATATTGGTTATCGGGTGAAAAAGCCCCTCTTAATGCCATAATGCGGAAAGATTTTCTTAAAATAATAGGGTTAATTAAATAAATTTATTTTTTTTAGTTCTAAGGATATAAAATAATTTTTAAATAGTTAATTTTAATATAAAAATTATTTAATAGTTCACTATAATACTACAACAAATTTTTAAAAGTATCAGAGAAATCAATCATTTTCATAAGTTATCACAAAGTTTTGAATATATAATTTGTATAAATTTATTTAATATGTTTAGGGAAAAAAACTTTGAAGGAATTAACGAGAGATTTGCGTGGTCGTAGTTTAAAAGACAATTAAATGAAAATTGGTAATAAAGGGAAACTTGCACGCCTTTCACGTGATATTTATCTTCTAATTTAGCAATCAATGAAAACAAAAAAAAAAAAAAAAAAAATTATAAAAACTTTTGGTGAAGGAAAGTACTAAATACTGTATGCTATACAATATTTAAAATTTCAAATTTATGTATCAACTAATGTCAAAAGAATAACAATTTTTCATTTGTTACTCTTCGATTATTAAAATCCGATATCAAAATTAATAAATCTAAATTTTAAAATTATTCATATTTTAAAAAAATCATTACAACTAAAATAATATTTTTATTTCTTATAGCAGTATTTTTAAAATAACGCTTCACAAATTGAAGATTTCGTGAAGTAAAGATTAAAGTTTAACTCGGAGTGCAACAGTAATCATTATATTTTCTATTCTTACCCTTATAAATATTTCTCTGTCCATTCAATTCTTACAGATAGGTATAGATTGTTAATACGTCAAGTATAATTATTTCATTAGTAAAATTAAACTTCTGTAAATAAACTTTTGTTATAAAAACTGATATAAAACATTAAATATGCCAATACCACAGATACGTATCGAATCAAATATAAAAATGCTTAGCAAGGTAAAAAAAAAAAAAAAAAAAAAAAAAAAAGCATCCTTTTCATTGAAAATAATTTAAAATTAAATAATTCCTTTATTACAATATATAGTACATAGATTATTTTAAGCAAGAGTTATTTATTTATATTTAATTTAATTTTTTAAATATATAAGTAGCAAAACAAAATGCTGATTTAGTATCTTTAAGAAGAATATTTTTGACATAAGCGAATATCTCTAAAAATATACGTGTCAGAATTTCAGTTAAAGAAAGTCTTTTAAAATAAAAAATAAAAAATAAAAATTAAAGCTACTTCGTCACATCAGACTAGAAAATGCTTAGCTATGAACTTTTACATTTAAAATGTTATTTGAATAAAGTTTTTATATTTTTAAAAGTTTATAAGTAAGGCAAATATAATTTATTATATACAGATAAATAATACATTATACTTTGTATTTTATTAATAGTACTGTACGAACTGTATATTATATAACTTAGATATTAATATTTATTAATATAATTAAAACAATATAAATATATTAAACATAATAAACTTTATAACGAAATGAATATAACTCATGTTTCTACAGTAAATGATAAAAAAAAAATCGAATAATATAATACAGCTTAATATAAAAATCAACATTTAAGCGATAAAATATTTCTAGAAAATATATTAATTATAAGATCACTTCAGAAAAATGTTAAATATATTTCTGAAATTAGAGATTTATCAAATTCGAAGTATCAACACTTCAAAATTATACACGAGTTACATATATAATAATAATTTATTTTATTCATTTATATTTAGGCCTATATTAGATATTTATTACCTTTTAAATTGAATTCAATGAAAAATATTATTACGATATGTGTATAATATATATTTTATATAAAATAAATATACATTAATATTAATATATATATATATGTATATTTATTTATTTATTTATATTAACATGTATATAAACTAAATTTTAAATCGATATATCTTGTCTTTAAGATCATAAAAAAATAATGAATAAAATAATTAATGTCCTTACATAAAACAAATATTCAAAACATCACAGATGACATGTTTATAATTTTTGTTCAGTAACAACTAAAATTATATAGATATATGTTCTAGATATTGAATCGATTATTTACACGACCTAAATAAATCTATGTGCAAAATATAGTTTATTACCCTTTCAATGAGATTATTTAATCAATTAAAATGATGTTACACTTTTAAAATTATCTTTCGTTACAAAACGTTTAAATTTGTAGGCCTACATCAAAAATAATTTTAATTGCGATGAAAATATTTGTAAGTAAATACATTTGTTTTGCATAAAAACTTCAGACAATTACTCAATTATAATTGCTTTTAAATTATTTCTTTTTTAATTCCGTGATTTTGAAAGTTATTTTGATTTAAAATACTGAATTTGTTAAAATGAAAATGAAAATTTGTAAAAATTCTCATTAAATTTTTATTTTATCATTTATTTTTGAATATGTTAAGTTCAAATTGGTACAATAAATGTTTAATTTTTCATTTCAACACCGGATGGCACCACTCAAACTTGTATATATCTAATGCAAAACAAATCTAGAATTAATAACAACACTGATCGAGTTAAATAGTATATTAACAATCTTAGTACGATTTATATATATATATATATATATATATATATATATTTCTTGTATAATTTAAAATTTTGATAATTCTAAGATCGCTAACTGATATTTAACTACGTTCTATTATGTAATTCAACAGAAAAATGTTTAAAAAACGCATTATATGTGAACCTTCGGAAACTCGTGGTCGATGAAGATTTGAATTGACGCGGGAATATTCTCGTTTAGAGGCGGTAGCGCCACCTTACCACGTGACTTTGCGACCCAAATGTCGGAAGTTACGAGCCAGCGAACGCATCCAGTGTTCGTCATGTCGGTATCTAAAGACAAGGAACAGAAGAGCGAGTGTCGAGCCAGCGATTTCGCTTCAAAAGAAGAGAAGCTGATTCAGTTAACTCTCGATAACAAACCAGATAAAGAAGATGCAGTGAAAAAAACGGAGAATGGAACCAATCCAAATCAGTCGGCGACTGCAGGGGAGCAACCAGTCGGATCTAGGAACGAACGAGAGAAACAGACGACGTCAAAATCGACCATCATTAGGACAGTTGTTTCTGCTGTGCCAGTTGTAGACCATTGCGATAAACCCATGTCGAAGTATGAGATTGTGACGGTCAGGGAACGGCATGGCTTTTTCAGGAAAGCTATCCCCCTCATGCCCGTTTCTCTGTCCGTTTTTCTTTGCATCCTAAACGTTTTAACGCCAGGAATCGGTGAGTAAATAATTATTTTTCTTTTTAAAAATTATCTTCGTACTCTAAAGAAATTTTTAGACTTGCCAAACTCGAAACCGTTTGGCTCGGTTATTTGCGCCATTGTTTGGAACGCTTAAAGTTTCCATTACGAAATGTTACATCCGAGATCAGAAACCTATTGTTTAATGCATTCCCTTAGACTAAATTATTTCTAAGTATGCCAATAGAGGTGTATGATTCAGTTAGATACCTGTTGCAAATCTGTTGCCATCGTCACGCTCGCGCTCATTAGTCCACCTCTTTAAAAGGATTAAGCTTAACTTCATAATAAAAAATATCTTTGTTTTTAATTATATTATTAATAAAAACAATATAAAACATTAACTATTAGGAATATTATAGATTTAAACAATATTATAATAATTAATATTTAAAATTTTTTTCGTTGAAATTATTTATAAACAGAATAAAATGCAAAGTATAATTTCAATTATTTTTTTAATAAAATAAAAATTTAAACAGAATTTTTTTAAAGTTTTTATAAATTTTAAATATATTTAGAATTATAATTTAACTGAAAAACTTAAATGAAAATGAGGGGGAAATATTTAAATTAAAATTTTATTTTTACCCGTCATTTCCTAGTCAAAACGAATTTACGAATTTGATGCGATCATTTACTATAGCTACGTTTCAGGTTTTGATCGTTACCAATGCTTTCAGAAAATATTTTATATTTTTTATTATTATTATTTTTTAACAATTTACCATTTAATCACGATGTTTGTTTTATGTCTTCTTCAAATGCAACATCCATTATGTTGTTGTAAAGTGTATAGCTGCTGAGTTTTTCGAGATACCGTTAAAATCGGTAAAAGTCTGTATCGGAAGATTTTTGTTTAATTATCCGAGGGACGTAAACTATATTTAGAAATGTTTATTAAATGAGGATATATTATCTGTAGGTTGGCCAATGAACTGTGTTTTCATAGATAAGCTAAAATATCGAAAAATAATCGCGAGGAAGCGAGTTATTTTTCAATCTTACAACTAAACTGTTGCAAAGAAGGGACATACATGAGACTGCATTTCCTATTGTCTGACGAATCTTGGCAGCGATCTCATCTGCTTTTGTGTTCATCCAACTGTTTTAGGGATAGATTGAGCTCTGCCAGACTACTTCAACAGTTTTCACTTTTGAAGTTGCTCTGTATCTATTTAAAGAATCACAATGACTTAGTTTCGGAAGTGGCGTTCTTATATTGACTCATTAAAATAGTTAAAATTTATATTATATAAAACGAATATTTTACATACTCTGAACGAGCGCGAATTTTAACTAATATTTACGTGAGGTTATCGTCGAATTTTTTATACCCTTTATCACTACAATATTTAAATTTTTGTGACTTTTTTTCGTATCGCGTGATGTTTATTTTAATGTATGCGACAATAAATCGACAGATCTTCGGTCTACAAAACATTGATCGAGCTATACATCAAATATTATAGGTTATTTTAGTCGCAGTTTCTTGCATATTACTCGAATAAACACAGTTATTTGAAATATTTCTTTATGAATGTAAAAATCATATCGAAACCAAATTTCCAATTACTATTATAAGTCGCAAGTAATTTAAATTAAACTTCGAATTCGCATAGTTATATTTTCGTGCAGAAATAGCTAATACATTTACAGATAATTATGTTTTACAGAAATTAGGAAAATAAATTTAAGAGAAATCATGTGATCACTTTGGCACATGACAACCAAGGTCGGATGACGTCATAAATACGATATTTGTAGCAACCTCCTGTTTATATTGTGCATCTAACAAACAAACTGTTTTAGTTTTTTTTTCCGTCTTTCTGTTCCTTCGAATACAGACCTAGTTTATTCTAAAAAGGTACAGGTTTTAGCCTAATAGTTAGGCATTTATCTCCTATTCAAGAATATCGAGTCGTTGCAGTTGCGATGTATCGCGTATCAACTTTAAATATTTATTGCAACTTACAGTTATTTATTTATTATATAATTTAAGTCCTTTTATTATGCATGATTTCGTTTATCAGATTGTTTCTACATAGTTAAATATGTGTTTATTAACACATATGCAACACGTAGACTATATAGCTTACTTAGCGTATATATATGCCTCAAAAATAAATTACACGAATATTTATGTTCATAACCAAAAAACATTAGAATATAAAATATCTTTTTGGGCAATAAGTATCTTTTTGAAAATAGTAACCACTAGCCCTGTCTATATTCATTGTTATCTAGATTCTCGATGTAAGATAGTTAATAATAGAAAACAGGAATGTTTCGGCTTCTAGTTAAATGTCTCGACTTTCTAGTTATAACTAGAAACACAAAACTATTATATATTAATTAAATGTATTCGATGAAATTGCATACTTTTATCAGATATCGACCGAAAAGTATAGTTTGGATTAATAACTTTCTTCGTTATTTTTACTTATAAAGTAAGGAAGAGGAATTTTAATGGAAATATTAATGTTTATAAGCATTTACACAATGCTAAATAATGCATTTAAGCATTGATTATAAATTTAGTTAAAATTTGGTGGGATCGCTTTTACCGTATTATCTTGTCGGCTCGTATAAATCCTAAACTTTTAGATACATAATTTGATTTATTTATCTTCATCTATTTCTAATATAAAAATAACAATATTCGTTTTCTAAAATGAATAATTATAATCTATAATTTTATTTATTTTTCTTATACAACGTCAACGTCAACGTCAATCGACAACTAATGTCTCCCTCCGTTGAACAAACCCGAATTAAAAATAAAGTACCAATAATAATACAATAAAACAAACAAAAGTTACGATACTTATCCTTTTCACAATATCATTAATTAATTCTTTTATTTATTAATGAGATTGTATGTACTGTTTGTTAATTCTGTAGGCCATATACTGTATATACAGTTAAATGAAAATATATATTTAAATTATTTCTGTCGATATAATTATTACATTGTAATAAGTTAAAATTTTAATTTATATAAATTTATTCGCCGTAACAACGATCGATATTAATTCAAGGTATCGTTAAAATATTAAGATAAATATATTTAATATCATTTCCATATCAATCTTTTTCTGACACGTCTTACCACTTATGTGGCGTTGCTCCTAATAGTTAACTCTTCATTCGAGCCTTTACCGTTCTTCTTGGCGAAATGTCAAAATCAACGTGTTTTAAGCTATCGTTTCTAGATAATTTGATGATTTATCATCTATGTATGAAAGCGTGTTTTATTACCAAGCCTTTTTTATATATATAATTTAAAATGAAACACGATAAACCGAACTATAACTTGTGTACAAATCTCTAAGTTTTAAACTTAGAGATTTGTACAAAAGTTATTTTGTTTCAAACGTGATTTACTTAACTTCGATCTTTCTATCGCTTGTTTGTCGACGATATACACACTGGCTTTTCTCCGCCCTATTTAACAAGAGAAAGTGTTCTTCCCGCTCATTTGGAACTATTACATCCATAGGAGTCGTGCAAGGTCGTACGACTCGGGTTTCTATCCAATATTTTGGGAACAGCAGCCAAGGGCGCGTTCCTTTGCAAAATAATATAAGCTCGATTTATTAGAGGATAATCTCTACATAATAATGTATAAAGTCTCTTTGGCACTTTTGTAATTCTGTGCTTTAAATATTTTTCACTTTGATGCGCAAACTTATTTTTAAAGCCCGTGTGTATTTTAATCGCCATCTCTTCGCATAGAATCGTGTACTTCCTTAATTTTTAAATTGAGAAAATTAGCATAATTTTGTAAATACTTGCTTTCATTAAATAAACAAAAACAAATTAACTGAAACGCGAAACAAATTCTTATCTGTATTTAATAAGAAAAAGCCCTTGTTTAGCAATATGCAAAAAGTCATAGATATAAAGATTTTTGCTTGTGATTATAATTAATGATATAAACTAAGATTAAATTTTAAAAAATGCAATCCAGTCAATGTTAAAAAGTGTATTTAAGTTGAAAGAAATAAATAAGTTTATCAGTTTCAATAAAACAAAATTAAATACAAATAATTCTAAAATATAAGTTTAATTTTCTTTTATTTTTTAAAATTACCGGTATGATTTATTGGAAAGATATAATAATTCTATTTTAATCATTAAATTTTTAAAAATTATTATAAAATTATATTTGATAGTTGTATTGTATTATAACCTTTTACAATATTAGTAGCTTCAATTTAAAAACAAATACGGTATTCATTGCAGTGGTCAATAATCATCATATTTCTTTACTACTGTAAGAATAGAATCCTAAGAATAGATATAAATAGTCTATTACAATTCTTAAAATGACAATATCTAAATTAATTTATTTGTAAGAATGAAAGAAAGCTCAATATTAAATATTTAAAAAAGTTTATAAGTATTTCAGCTTTAAAAAACTTTATAATTGAGATGAGTAAGACTTTTGAAGTAATACAAAATTATATATTTGTAAGAATAATATAAACTCAAAATTTTTAATTAAGTTTATTTATACGGAATTTCTTATAACTGAGATATTTTAAATATATTTTTGTGTACTAAAAAGACATCATTGTAAGAAAAGTGAGATTTGGTTTCAAAGATGCGTAATACTCATGTATTGTTATTGTTAAACAAAAGGTGTTGCGGGATTAACACGAAATTATCGATTTATAAGAAACTCATATCTAAATTGTTCGGAAATAATATATCCGTCTGTCTCTTACTCGCGATGGTAAATTCGTTTCAACGCCTAGTAAATTCAAAGTTTCGTTTTTAAATTTTGTTTGTAATTTTATAAAGTGAAGGGCGTTTTCAGTTTTCTTCTAACAGGTGGCGCCATGCATGGCATTCGACGCCAAATTTTGTTATTTTTTTGTTAAATTTCGTTCTATATTTTTCAATAAACGGAAACTCGTTAATGAACGAACTTAGATATTTCGCTGTCACATGATTACGCCCAGTCATTTTAGTGATACGCTCCTTTTATCTAAACATAATACTTATTTCACCCGTCATTTTAACCTTTAAATATTTCGCATTTTAATTTCTCAAACATTCTTTTTTATACGAACGGAAAGAAAATATGTTTTATTTATAGATCTTAATTTGTTTCTAAGTTAAGGAAAGAAAATTAATTTTCTTTTCCGCCCGTTTATAAACTCTAAACAAAAGATCGCAGTCACTACTTTATATTTTTAACACTTGAAAATCACTCTTTTTAATACAGTTCAAAATGGTAAAAGTTTTAGGATGTTTCCGATCTTATTATAGTAGAGAGTCGAAAATCGGAATCAATTGGGGACTGGGGTTGTTCAGATTAGTCATTTGTTCCGATTACCAATTATGTACGAAAAAATATATTAACCTGTCCGATGTTCAAATTTTTCTCCATTGCGTGTCGCTTCGTGTTGAATTTTTCTCCGTTGCATGTCGCTTCGTGTTGAATTTTCGTCGATTTTAAGCCTAACGAAAATTTTTATAATAATAATCGAGGCTATCGTATCGTTAAAAATTATTTCTGCATTTTGTACAAACAAAATAAATATATTGAAGAATATAAAAACATGAAAATTATACTTTAGAAGTAAATTTAGTATCAAAAACGTTCGATTCAGCACGGCACAGTCCGACTGAAAATCGTGCCGATTACCGGCGATTCCGATTACCAATGTTCCGATTAACGACTCTCTACTGTAATTAAAGAAGACGGAAAGAGAAAAAATATAAGAAATTTTATTTATTGAATTATTTATTAATGAATAATTATATTTTTTTTCCGATGGATTCTGAAATTAGTTCCATTCAATTCCGTAGCCAGAAATAAATCATTGGTGGGAGGCTAGATTAACAAATGAGGGGCAAACTGATAAAATGTATAGACATATAAATCGGCCTGGTAAGATTTATTTTAAGTATTGTATTATTTTAATTTTGTCACTTTTCCAAGCCTGTTACGGGCGATTATTATTAATTTAATCCGTTAAAAATAGATTTACATTATCCTATAATGCGAGGAACAAGGGTTGAACGCGCAATAAAAAAATTAAGACGTGAATACAACACAAAGAGAACGAGGTTGTGACGAACGATAGGTATTTCTCTCTTTTCCTGCCAGCCCTGTTAGTTACAGCCTGTGTATAAAAAAAGTAACATTTCCCTAAGTTTACGTGACAAAGGAAAAGCGTTCTGTGTGTAGGCAGTGTTGACTAAGCTGGAGACTATTATATGTTTTAGGGGTTTAGCCACCGTTGTAGTTTCCCTTAGCTACAGCACCTATTTCATTAAACACTTTATTATAAAAGAAGACAATTATATTTTTCATTCATAAGTATTTTTGAATTTCTAGGTATAATGTTTGTTTTCTTAATCGAAAGTTATGATGAAAATGAATTGCAAATTTGAAAGCTTAATTGCAAATATCATTAAGAGAACAATAAGAATATTCGAAAGTAACTTTTTCATTATAATTTTAAATGTTTAATAATGATTTTAACATTAATATTAATGTTAAAATGTTTTACAGTTAAATTATGATTTTTATTCATTTGTTATTTTAACTATTTAATAGAATATCTATCGTGTTTTAATATATCTTTCGCGTGTAAAATATCAAATAATTTTATTGCCCTTTTAGTACCGAAGATTTAACTTAACGTTTTCACTTTGTATTTGTATTTTTAACATTGGTTACACTAATCCATTGTCCTTCACTTTCGTTAAATGTAATATTACCTAAAATTCTACAAATAGTTACTTTGCTGGATACGTCAGATTTGAGAAGAGATATTCTATTTATATGCTCTGTACCTTTAAGATAAAGACTTTTTTATTATATAGATTGCAAATTGGTATCAGTACTTTAATAATAAATACTATTACAAATCTATAACGTTAAAGAGTTTCTAATAAATGAAAGTGTTGTTTTCTCCGTGTAAATTTTTTATAGTTGTAATGCTTTAAAAATCCATTTTCGTCCTACTTTAAAATTTAAATATAAATATATTTTAATAGATTATTTGGAGTAATCATTACATTAATAAATTGTAATATAAACTGCCGTTTTGTCATCGAGGAAGTCGTTATCTTTCATTAAAATTAAAAAAGTATGTTTAATTTTAGCTTGTCATATCAGTTACTTCTAAACAAATTTAAAAGTGGTTCTCGAAGATATGTTTGTAATAAAGTCGTTTATACTGTATTTATTTTTAAACTCTTCTTGAAGGAATAATCTTATCTTGTAAAAATCTACCGTTTTTTAATATTTAGTACGAGCTTCATTCCAATAAATTAGCGTAAATTAATAAATAAATTGCTTTGTTTCTCTAATTGTTTAATATGAATAAATGCTTTTGTTAAAGTAAACGAAAATAAATAATATATAATCTCGAGGAAAAAATTGAATAAATCTTATTTTTAGATTCGATGCTTTGGAATTCATTTATTTTCTTGTTAAGACATATTTAAACCTGAAAAGTTCAGTTCTATTATAAAATCCAAACATTTCTTCGCGTTTACAATAGAACAAAGAAACTGTTCTTTTCGTATAAAAGAAACAAAGTTTTTGCTAATCACTGAAGAAAGGACACACAAACGAAGCTTTCTAAAGGTAAAGAAACAGCATATTTTTTTAATTCCCTGCTGATTTTTTGTTGATTGCAAAAATATTTAAGGAATAGTGTTCCATCAGTTTCTTGTGCATTTTTTTTCTTATCTTTAAATATTAGTATTATTGAGAAGTAAAAACGCTAAAGTTAAGTTAAAACATAATGCTATTTTTATTTTAACAGGTTATTATTATTATAAATATTTAACCAAATGTTATGTTGAACAAAATGCTTCGTATTATTTGTATCAAAATGAATGAATTAATTAAATTATTAAAATTTAGATGGCAATCAAATATACTTAAAATATGGAATATTAAAAAAAATTTTGATAAATTATTTAGCCAAATTATTTGTTAATTTAACTAAGGAAAGATAATATATCTTTAAAGTGATTTTACATCAGAATACAACAAAAACAGTTCAAAACTACTCTGGTAAATAGGTTAAGAGATATTTGATAAATATTAGTGACTTTGTTTTAAATTACAAAACAGGAATTTAAAAAATAATTTTTAAAAAATGACGAAACAACTCTCGTAAAAATATAAATATAGAAATTATATCAAATTTAAATATTTTGTTAAAATTTGTAAACAATATTTTGTACGTACAGTACCTGGAGATTCACTAATTCACTAAAATTATTAAGATTACGAGATATAAATGTAAGAAAAAATAAAATTAGATTAAATAACCGAAGCTGTTAATTTTATTAATATTTATTTAATGTTAAATTTATTAATTAGAAGAGTGCTTGAAAAAAATTGTAGCAAAAGTCTCTCAAAATCGCTATCGCCAGTCAATACTTACTAAATTATACATAGGGACTATTTTAAGGTAAGTGTTTAGTTTCATTGATAAAAATTTGTTTATTTTTTTATGAATTTTAACGTTTATTCTAAAAACATTTTGAGTTTTCACTTGTAACAAAAATATGATGTATTAAAGACTCGATCCCAAAAATTATATTTAGTGTATTTTCGGATTTAGTTCTGTACGATATTGATCGAATCAGGTGGAGACATTTTCGACTTTCCAATGAGTCATTCAGATACCCACTTGCCATAAAATTGCAATTTATTTTATGGCTTTTACCATATTTTTTTTAACAAAAACTATCCGAAAGGTTATATTTAAAGCACGTGCGTGTATAATGAAAGGATATATAGAAACTTATATTTAGTAATTATATTTCATAAATTAACTTTATATCCTTGACAATTTATTTCATAATTATATCTTAAAATATAATTAAGACAATTCTATACTTTTACGTAAAATTAATATTAAAAGCTTATTTCGAGTTTATATTAAAATAATTAATAATTAAAAATAGTAATTATTATTGGAATTTATCCTTTAATCTTTATCCTCCGTAAAAACTAATTTTTAGTGGTAATTAAAATTTTTATTTTAAAGTTATTTATCACATTCACTTCGAATTTAAATACACGATTTTGCATTTTATTTGATGATTTGTATATTATTTACATTTTTTTACGATTTAATTTATGTAAAATTTCTTGTAATTGAATTTTAATTTTTACCTAAAACTATTTTCTTAGTTTATATAAGTATAATATTAAATACTGAATTATTATTGATATAATATTTTCTAAAAATATAGTTATTCAAATGGAACTTAAAAGTTTTGTAAATGACGAAAGACAATATACAAAATATTATAACGAACGTTATTCAGTCTGCCTTTTAAATTAAATTTCAAATAATAAATTTTCTGATAAAAAATCAAATATATTCAATTTAACTAATAGGCATTGTCGCACTTTAAAAAATGCGTAGAGGTACAACCTAAATTCTATTTAAACAAATGATCTCGTTTACAGTTGGCCCTGTTGTAATATTCAAGGATATTTTCACATTAAGGTACCATTGTGCTTGTCAACCATTGTTTCCTTCCTTTTTTCTCTTGTATAAACATTGAAAAGAATGCCGTTAAATGTTGATTGATCTATCTTAATATTTTTTAGGAAAAAAAAATGATAATTTGTTTTTCTATAAAAATAACAAAAACTTTAATAACTGTAATAATTTATTTTATGTAAAAAAACCATCACCGATGTCATTTCACACTAATTAATCATTAGATCTGATAAAGCAAAAAATGGTGGGTTTTTTAAATAAATTTTAGGATATTATATCTTAGTCAATATTTCGAATATTGACTAAGACATTAGAAACTTTCTAATATATAAATATTCGAAATATTGACTAATAATTACAGCATATTATAATATTACCTTTTTCAAAATTTAGGCAAATTTTTAGTAAGTGAAATTCAATTTAAAACTAATGAATATAGAAATAAACTTTAATATGTGTGATGAAAAACAATTTAATAATTGTAATTATGCCATATTTTAACAAAAAAAACTTGTGAATATTTTTTAAAGATGATATTTGATCGACAAATCAATCTATAAAATAAATTATGCACGTATATAAGCACACAGCTAAACAAATATTTACAAAGATATATATATATATTTCAAATAAATTTTTACGCAGTAATTTCTATCATATTTTATAAGCAAGAACTATAATAAATCTTTAGTTCTGTAGTAAACATTTTTTCCCATTTTGAAAAGAAAAATCCAATGTTTTTCTAGATCAATATCTTTTTCTTAAAGGAAAAATCTTTCTTTCATACTTATCGATATTTATCGATTATTCCACATATAAAGTTAATCTATAATAAACGGCTTATAATGGATTTTTAATAATAAAATTGGAAGCTTAAATACTAGAGTGACATATGTTAATATGCAATAATAGCACAATATAAATTAATAATAAATTTTCGGAGGGGAAAAAATTCCAAATATAGTGTTAACGCTCTTAGACGTCAGTATTTTAATTTAAATATTTTTTAGATTAAATACTCTTAATTTTACTCTTAAACGCAATACTTTTAAATTATCTTGTTTAAAAACATTCTTTGTCTAAAACCAACGTTTTAATCTTTAAAATTATAATTAAAATAATTTTATAGATTAAAAATGAAAAAAAGTGTTATAACACATTTTAAATAAGTAGTTTTGCTGGTTTGCGTGTTACGTCGCCGTATGAAAAATTTCATGTTTTACCGAGAATTTGTATGATGATGTCAAACCGAGTAAAAGAATTATAGAATTAGTATCGGTTTCGTGATCTGTTTTCAAAATTACCTACGCAGTTTATGGTTTCGATTCAAAATATTTATCACGAATCGGATATGAAATGGTGTAGAGTCCTGATCTATCAATAAAACATGCATCGATAGATCTCAAAATAATCGTTAAATACAGAGAAGCGTTTCTTTTTTTCAGTCAATAATTTCGTATTTTGAATCTCATAATTCGCGAAGCTGTATAAAATTAGAAATGAACCTTAGCTTTAGATTTGTGTTTAAAAAACTCGTTCTTTCCGTTTTATGAATATGAAAAAAAAATAGATTCTGTTTATTCGCTTCGTAAAGGACTTGAGTTTATTTTACAGATTACTTGGCAGTGACATCAAAACATTACGTAATAATTTCAAATTGGCACTTTAATTGTTTATCTCTCTGCCTGATGAACACGGTGATGTAATATTTCATTCCTAACACTATTTTAAAAATATATCGATAAGTAATATTAATTACCATTATATAAATATGAAAGGTTTTTGAGTTTAGAGTAATAATAAAATAAAAACAAGAAGTGAAATAGAACAAAAACAGAAGAAAAAACCTACGAGAAGTGAAGAATAGACTTGTTAAGTTTGAGTTATGGACAGTAATTCGAAACTTCAACCTAATTTCGATTTCTTTTAGCTTGTTATTTATTTAAACGGAATCATTTTACTCGCAACTTTTTGTTAATATTTAACTTAAAGCTATTTTTATCGTACAACTAAATTCAGTGAATTCACGATCACGAATTTAGTAAACTATGATATAATAGAAACTATCAACTGATTTATCGCATCTCCATTTCATATAAAATAAATATTCTCTCTCTATATATTTTATAATAAATATATTAATATTTATTATAAAACTGGTCTTTATTAAATATATTACAAATATTTAATTAAAAATATTGAACATTATAATAATTTTTCATTATTTTAAGTGTTTGTTGAAATGGTTGCAAAAATTAAATCTACCGTATTTTTTGCCTTATATAACGATTTTTGGAGCTAAAATTTATCCAAAAATTAGGATGCGTCTTATAAGACAATTTATACGATAGATTTAATATAGTTTTACTCAAAGAATAGTATAGCCCCATGTAATACTCTGTGGCTCATGGAATGAAATTTCACAATTAAATAAAAAATAAAAAAAAATCCAGCAACAAGTTGCGTAACTTTTCTCGCAAGAGTTAAAAATTGTGCGCAGGATCATCTGTTACTAGTTTTTATTTTTAAAAAGTTTTTATATTATCAATTATTATGAAATGGCAAAAGGCTTAATTAATTTTGAGGGTAGAGATGAGTTTTATAAAAAAAAGGGGGTGACTGTGTCGGGGACACGGCCGTGTGTTTTACGTGAATACGTGTACGTTAACGGGTAATATTTTATTTGAGCGTATTATATGTTTGTCATAATCATTCCTTAACAGTAAGAAGTCCTTCGGATCTCCATGTTTTATTTATGATGGCAACATTTTCAATTCGTCGGGTTCAGGAAAGAAATCAAGTAAACAAATAATTAGTGTGTTATAATTTTATTAATGATAGGTCTGTGATACGAAAAGTACGATACAAATGGCATACAGGATACATCGAGATTTCTGGTGAACGTTAAATCAATGCAGGTATTGCCTAGCGTTGTTGGAGGAGTTTCGATATAAGACAAATTAAACTCGCTGAGCATGAAGTCGGGCAACGAGCGGTCTTGCGAGACATTAACATTAAAGTCTCCGACGATCATGATTGGTGTAGTGAGATCTAGTTCGTATTCGGGTATAATCTTAATGATGTTTTTAGAATACTTTAGCAACGATCGTAACATACAGAGCTTAATTTCTGCTAACGCTGTGCCCGGATGGATGTACTGTACACACAGCCGAGTATTTTACGTTCCCGGCACCGCTTCACTCTATCATATGGTGTTTTATGGGTATCACTGGATTGCTCTTGAGAAACCCTTTCCAACCGTATACGATTTCTATATTTTGATTTGGCTTTTCGACGAGTATAGGCCGACATTGTATTAAGGTTTCTTAATTTTTAACTTTGACACCATATATATTCACCATAACTATTCCACACTAATGTTTTGTGTACGCAATCGATAAATATTGACGAAAGCTGTAAATTGAAACTCAAACGAGCGTCGTAGCTTCCTCGAGTCAAAATGTATACTAAACGGAAAGTATGTGACGCGGTGAAACGACCTCAAAATGGCGGCGCTTTCCCTTCCGCCGCGCGCATGCGTCACAGTCCCCACTCAACGTAATAAATTCTTTGATCCTTTAACTATCGAGTGGTGTAATTAAATTTTGGATTTAGATGATAGATATATAGCTGCAACGCCAAACTGTATTCCCCGATTTTGTTATCATCAGTTTTCTGAATTGCCTCCCACTACGGAAGCAAATTTAAAGACGTATTCAGGTCAAAAATTGGAAATGCTAATAAAGAATAAAATCTTCATTAAGTCCGTCTCTACTCGAGATATGACACATGACCTCCTCTATCTCCTCACCCCCTTGAACTTTAACCACCAAAATTTAATACCATCAGTCCCGTAATACACAAACCTCTCTGCAAAATTTCAGAAGTTTTCGACAAAAAAACACAAGAGTTAAGCTTCAAATTCGTGTGAACAAAATCGTGCTCCCCCAAACATTAACATTCACACACACAGAAAAAAAACCCCGATTTTTTTCATTTTTCGATGTTTCAAGGTCCCCTAAAAATGTAAAAATCTTGGGGAGGGGGTCATTTTTTGACCGATCGTCATACTTTCCCTCTGTTATATATAACAGTCGGAAAAATACAACAGTATATTAATATAAGAATAATAATGCAATATTTGTCAAAAAAGAATGCATTTAATCTATATGAATATTTTAAATTGTATTTTATTGTATTTTTGGGTAAATTCTGTTATTCGGGGGTGAAAATCTATTTTCCATCGACAGTTCCGATTAAATGTATGATAAATAAATAAATAAATAAATATTTTTAGTTTTTAAATCGAAATGTAGTAAATTGAGTTATTAATAGATATTTTCAGAATTTATTGATTAAATGCAAGTTAAAGCTATTGATTATAAAAGCTTAATTTTATTCTGACTCAAATCTTGATTTATATCATTCAAAATTTATTTATTAATTAATTTAATGAATATTCATATTCAATATTTTAAAATTAAATAATAGCCTCGAATTTAAAATTATGTTTATATTTAAAACCGATTCGTAATTTTAAAAACGTTTCTCCACAAAACTATAAATTAAAAATCATAACGAGCAATTATTTATTGTGACATCGTCACAATGCCGAGCTGCAATTTTTAATCTTATTTTTAATTTATATAATTTAAAATATATGCTCTCCACTTCAAATTAGTAGTGTCTTGCCCCTATATATCATACTTTTCTGCTAGCAATAGAGTCGTGCCAGTTATTTATCTAACTCCTTCCAGAGGGAATTTTTGAATTGAGATAACATGACTTCCGGTGCAAGTCAGAAGTTCGTATATAGTTAATCTGGGCCTCTTGCCTCTAAGGTTTCCATATCTGGTCTCGGATTTCATCTATCTAACTCCGTTCTCGAGATTAAGGAAGGAAGGAAGGACGTACAAACAGACAACAGTGGGAATTTATAGGTCTATAATTTTTTTTAAATTGTAGCCCAAAATGGAGAGTTTGGAATTTTTAAATGTAAACACCTGAATAAAATATAAACATGTTTTAATATACAGTGTAACTGAATTTTAAATATTCGAATCCATATTTCATGCGTGACAATTCTAATTGAATGTTCCCTTTTTAATAATGCCTAATAGAGCTAGTGTTGTTGGTTGTTAAACCATTTTAGCCTATTTCAATTAAATTATATTTTTAAATAATAATAATAATAATAAATAAAAAAAGAAATTATTGTTTTACGTTAAAGAACAATTTGGATAATATTTATTTTTATTTTTTATTTTTTTAATTACTACAAAATAATATTCTTGAAATTCTCTTTTACATTATAATATAATTGACACATAATATTCATTTTAAAACATTACATATTTTCGAATAAGAATAGTAATTTGTATTTAATGACGGGGTTTGTCGTAACAATACGCAAGTAGTCGTTACGACGTGTTACAAGTGGTGGGAGTGTTTACAAAAATGTTACGTCTTTAAATCGACTGATGATGTTTGTTACATATGTACTGTACCGATTAAGTTACAGGTAGTTTTTTCGCCAAATGGAGACATTTTCTCAGATTTGGCTATAACTTTCGTTGTCTAATTCGCCAAAAAAAGAAAAAATAATAATAACGAACACGAAAGTAAGAAGTGTTTCATACCGAGTCGTTCTATTTATGTCAAACCGTTCTATTTACGTTATACATGTAATTAATAAAGTCATGTAGCGTTCGGTACCCCGTGCTGTGTATTATTCCTTAGTACAATTAAGGGAATTGATCGTGGATACCCGTTGCGTAGTTTTGGGAGTGGTATATGCGACAGCGTTAAGGAGCGTTACAGAGTAGAATTGAAGTTAAAAAGTATAGAAATGGTGTAATTTATGGACGATCCCGAATATAAAAGATTAATATTTATCTGAGACGTGTCATATGATTGTAATGTTTAAATGAACTCAAATTATATTAGATATTAGCTTTATCCGATATGAAAAGCGGGTAATCTTTTATCCTTTGCTTAGACATTTTTATTCATTTTGACTTATATTTTGAATAATTTTTAAATAAAATATATTTATGTAATATGAAAATTATACATTTGGCATAATTTAATCCGAAAGATAATTAATATTAAAGCATCATTGATAACTAAAATGTAAGATAAATAACGAAGAATATCTTTCTTTTAAGCATTAGTACTTAATAATAGTCTTTCAAAATATTTCATTAGTTTGAATTGGCTTATTTCCATATTTCTCTAAGAAACGTCATTTAAAATAATACAGTCAATGACCAGAAAGAATGCAGTAAATGAATTTAACGTTAATCTTATTCCGAACTATATTTTTATTTTATAATATAAATAACAATAATTTTGAATTAATTCATTCTAATAAATATTTATAAAGACTCCTATATTGACTCCTATATTAATCGGTTTGCTAGTATACTAAATTTGATATCTGTGAAGTAATTATCTAAATATTATGTAAAACAGTGAGAAAAGATAATGAAGTTTTTGAATATTCAATTTTATTGTGATAACATTACTTAATAATTTACAAATAAAATGTAAACTATGATTTATTATTATGTTCCTATGTATATTTTTAATAAAAACAGCAACAGATTTTTAAAACAATTGATATTTTCACTTATAAAAATATATGAAAACGTCAGAAGTTTTAAATTAAATAAATTGTTATATATCAATTTTATCTGCTATTCATGAATTACTTACTAATTTGTTTAAAAAAAATCTATTGATTTTACATTATTATGTAAAATCAATAGATTTCAATGTTAATAATGCTTTTATATATATTGTTTTTGTACATCAATTAATTTTAATATTAACATTAATTTCAGCTTATTTAATTAATATTTAACATATTTTGAGCTTTTATACATGAAACAATAATACTATCGAATAATTATTAGACTATAATTGTATGATTTAAATAGCATATTCATTCATTAATAGATAAATTATGTTACGCTGTCATGAAGTATAAGAGATAAAATATAAATGAATACGAATAAATTATCTTTAAGTTCATAATATTTCATGCGAAATTTATGAAACTGTCATTTTCAAAACAATAAAACTATATATGATATAAATTATAACATGTTCTACCATACGAAATTATTGATTTTTCTAAAAAATCAATTTGTTTTGTGTAGGTTTATAAAACATAAACTAATCTATTCCAAGTATATTTTAATGTACGCGTATAATACATATATGACATACAGTATATTAAATTTACATATTCATATTCAAGTTTGCGGCGAATATACGACTATTCTCTTTTCAACATATTTCTTGAAGGCAAAGTTTATTGTTTTCTCTGCTTGAAACAGCAAGATGCTCGTTCGAGATTCAGCTTGAAGCTGTTTATCAATAACGCGTTCTATGCTCCTTTGGTATCAATAGATCTGCAGACCGAACACGAAAATGGGCTACAAATTCTTAATAACGCGACACAGTTTACACAAGTGGGACATTTCGAATGCATTATTTCTTACCAAACCAAAGAGTTATTATCAAATATGAAATTCTTTTATTTGTGAAGCACCAATTTTGATAATCGTGTCCCAGATGCGCCTTTAGTCACGCTCGTCTGTTTAGTCCCATTCCAACATCGACCACCTGTATGTAGTCGTATGCTTGGTTGCCACGACAACATTCATCTAACACCCACCTTAAAGGTGTAGAGCACTCGTTTCACACTTTTTAACATGATAAATCCACTGTATCCTTCAAAAATAAAAAAATAGCATAAAAAGCAATGTACACAAGTCTATGCTAAGTTTCTGATAAAGCTCAAATTTTAACAGGTTAAATATATATAATATTTTACTTAAAAATTGATACTGCGTGAAGTTATATAATTTAATTTTTGAATAACAGTTTATTTATTCGATAAAAATAAAACCTTTGCGTATGATTTCATTTATACTATTTTAGTATACGTTAAAATAAGCATTTAATGTTTTAAATTCTTTATTTAATACTTGTCAAAGTATTTAATGAACAACGTTAAAATTTCACTATAACTTATTTCTTATGTATCATACATAGAATGAAAAACTATTACAAATAATAATTTAATATAATTTACTAATTATAACGTTTATTTACTTTAAAATAAATAAATAATTTTGCTTTTTGTTTTTTTCTCGTTATGTTATTATTGGAAAAATCAAAATGTAAACTGTATTGACTTTTGTCAAACGAAACCTAGAAAAAGTTACGCTTTGACGTTGCTTCATTACTGTATTATTATTATTATTATTATTTGCTTCTCGATTAACTGTACTTTTTACCTTGACTTAATAATTATTAATCAAATCAAGTAATCCTATCTTCAACTAATGAGAAAAACTATAAGGCGTAAGAACTGATTACATAAAATTGCATCAATAGATCCAGTGGGATTTAACTTTTGACGGAATCTTCCCCCTTCTTCACCTTTCCTTTTTATTGATCTAATTCTTCCATTTCGATTTCTGTTGTACTAAAGTGCGTAGTGGAATGAAGTATTGGTGATAGAGGAATTCTTATTTAGATATAATTTAATTTATCTTCAGACAAAACTTAGACTGGTATATAGCCTATTAAGTATATCACATGTATAAATTTATATGAAAAGATGTTTTCTTTGTAAAAGTTATCGATTATTTAAATAAATGTATACATTTAGTGCCATAAATTTTCTGTAATAAACCCAACAAATATTTATAGCAATCAACAGGCTTATAAAAATAATGTCTATTTTCGAAATGGATTAATGTAGCTTATAGAAACCTAAATATTATTTGTACTTGTACGAAGATGCTTATATAATTTATATGAGAACTTATGCTTTATGTTATAATAAAATTACAGTTTATATATTGCATTCTTTAATTTGGAGAAATTTTCTGTTAGAGAAATTTCCAAATCAGAATTATGTACAGTAGAGCGTCGATAAGTGGAACCAATTGGGGACTGGGGTCCTTCCAGTTAATGATTTGTTCCAGTTTCCGACTTTGTACGAAAAAATACATTAACCTGTCCGATGTTCAAATTTTTCCCCGTTGCGTATCGCTTTCTGTTGAATTTTTCTCCGTTGCGTGTCGCTTCGTGTTGAATTTTCGTCGATTTTAAGCCTAACGAAAATTTTTATAATAATTATCGAGGCTATCGTATCGTTAAAAATTATTTCTGCATTTTGTACAAACAAAATAAATATATTAAAGAATATAAAAAACATGAAAATTATACTTTAGAAGTAAATTTAGTATCAAAAACATTCGATTCAGCACGACACAGTCCGACTGAAAATCGTTCCACTTTCCGGCCATTCCATTTACCGACGTTCCACTTATCGACGCTCTACTGTATTTCATATGATTTTAGTTTATTATTCTAATAAAACTTTTTATTTATTATAAATTTTACTTCTGATTGGTTATTTTATTTATTTATTTATTTATTTTTAATCTTAATTTTTCACATAGATAATATTTTTAAATTTTTCTAATTTTTATTTAATAAATATAAACTCTAATGATCTTAAAGAAATTTCAGTATTGAATTTAATGACAAATTGATAAAAAACGCTGACGAACATTATAAATATTAAAATATATTCTTTCGATTAGGTTAATTAACTCTTAATACCTCTTATCTATAAGTTGTATTAAAATTTATTTATATAACAAACATACTTCGATTTTGTTCGTTTAATTTTATTAAAAAAGTTCTAGCTTCGTATGAATTATTGTATTTACCAGAATCAAGTTTACAATAACTTTATTTTTTAGGCTTTATAATATTTATATTTGTGCAATTTTTATTTATTTTAATGTTTTAAACACCACAATTAAAATAGCACAAATTAAATAGGCAGCTATTTTAATGATATACATACACACAGTGTCGTTATGACAATATTCAAATCTATTCTATAACTGATATCACGAAGATAATACTGTTTTTATATCGTGTCACATTACAGATACGATATAATTTTTAAAAATGGTTAAAAGTCATTTAAATAAAATAATTTTGAAGTTATTTAAGTAAAATAATATTTACAATTTAGTTATTCTGCTTTAATTTTATAAAATGAAATATAAAACAAGAAAAATATAATTATATCGTTAAATTTTGATGCATAAAATATAGATTCGATTCTCCTATTTTTCTATTTGGTTAAGATATTGGATCATCTATTATTACTCTACAGTATTTTAAACAAGTTTATATCAATTGCTTTTCGTATTTGATAAGATTAAAACTGCTTATATAAACTATTTCAGACAAGTTGATTATCGGTAATTATAAGTGAAGTTAATTTCAGACGTATTTTCTATTGTCACGTATAGATTTAGAATAGTTTTGTTTGACAAGCTTGTCTTCGAAAAACAATAATGAAATAAATAAAAAAACGAAATCTTGTAAACTGAATTCAATCGGTTTAATGAAGTTTTCATTTAATTTCAATATTATAAAGGCCAATATATTGTTAATATTCGTAAGATTAACAATGTAGTGGTCTCTATAATATTACAAGATTTATCTTATTTTTCTTTTAATATTATTTTTTCTGAAGACAAAACTATCTTAATTGTCCATAGGAAGTAAAGTGATTAATGGACTAAGAAAGAAAAGTTCACCTAAATCTTCTACTTGTTAATATAGACTGAAAATGTTGCATAGAAATACGGAAGGTTGCATGTTAAAAATTACTAGAGCAGATCGTAGAGTTCATGTATATAAGAGGGTTATTGTCGGAAGGATAAAATAGCTAAAATGGTAACAAAACGATCAGATTGTTAAAAGAAACGCTAATTTGTGGATTGTGGAGATATTTGACTGGATACAAAAAGATAGGAACCACGAAAGATGGAAAGTTGAAATCAGGAAATTTTTGGGCTACATGGAGGAGGAATAGCAGTGGATAGACGTCCTTTGAAAGAATTGGAGAGACCTTCTTCCTCAGTGGATTGCTAATGACCCTGATGATTAAGAGCTTGTTATTAGTGGCGAAAGAAAAATTGTTTCGGGTTCTATGTAATGGCCTCAATATGTTTTGTTTTATACAATATTCGTACTTTATGTTATACCAGCGGAAGATAATTTTCAGTTAGAATTTCAGATAAACTAAGATCACTTTTTTCTGTAAGATATCAGTGCTAATGGATTACATGATTTATAGTAAACTGAATCTGTGTAGATAGGAAGGAGGACGCTCTGATCCTACTTATGAAAATTATGAGGATTCAAATATATTTTGCAGTCCCGCTAGCGCAGTAAATAGACTCTTATATAACTTTCCTATTTCTTAGTTCGATTCTAGTTCATATATTACATTGAATCTGATAGATATTAACTAAACGTCTTATCCGATGCGTAACCAAAAATTCTGTGAGCTTAGAAGAAAAATAAAAATATTAATTAAGAAGCAATTCTTATGTTAATCACATTAACTTTGTATCAAATCGCTTAGTCAATCAGTCAATAAACTTTAAAACTCATTAGTGAAATAGATGCGAATTATTAAATTATCAGTAGATATTAAAAAAGAAGCGAGTAAAATTTAAAGCTCAAGATTATTAGTTCGTGTAATACGAAACGTCGGATTTTTCATGGACAAATGAAAATCGCTGCTTAAATTTAAATAAACATTTAATTCCTCAAAATAGACATTATCCAATTGTATGATCTTTTACCAACGCAATTCCAACAGTCTTCTCTCGAAGATGTCCTACTCTTTGATGAACACAAAGTTTATGATCGCAGGTTGACTTTCCTCAAAAACGTTATTCTTCAAATTGAAAAGTTCAAATTTTTGCTGCTTCTGTCGATCGTTTAATTCACGAGGAATTATCCGCTTGTAGAGATTTTTTACTCTTTGTAGTATACTTAACATGGTTAACGATGGTTTTACACCACACCCCCCGGTTCTTCTTCTAGGGATGATAAAGTTCGAGAGGAATCAGCTTCCGCCAGTATCTGGAGACGATTATCAGCAACAATAATAGATAATTTTCCGCGGGGCTTATTCTTTAAATTCGTCTCACCGGAAACGAATCATCAGTGTTCATTAACAGTTCCATCGCCACAAACACGGTTGATATTATGAATAGCATGGGCTGCATTGTGACTCAGTTTAAGCTCATACGAGCAACTAATTATTGTGATATCGCCACAATCCCGTGATGCAAGTTTTCTCCATGCTCTCTACCTCAAATTAGTACTGTAGTGTCTTGCTCCTGTACAGTACATCATACTTTTCCTTCAACAATAGAGTCGTGCCGATCATCTATTAACTACTTTCAGGGGAAACGTTTTGAATTAAAGTAACGTGACATCCAGTTTGCATCGAAAGTTCGTATATCGGGGCCTCTTACTTCTAAGGTTTCCATATCTGTCTCGGATTTCATCTAACTCCGTTCTCGAGATTAAGGAAAGACGGACATACGGACGGACGAGTAGGAATTTATAGGTCTACAATTTTTTCAAATTGCAGCCCAATAAATCTTATTTTCTCAGCAATCATTATATTAAACTCCTGCAAAAATTACAATTATTAAAAAATTAAAAAAATAATGATAACTTACCAAAATTGGTATGAACTTAACACAAAAATCAGAACTTTCAACACTCAACTAATCACTCGAATAATTAATTTGTGAATGATCAATTCAACATTTCGCATTACATACCTAATACTGTATAAAAACAAGATTTAAAATTAATTGCGGTGAATAAGAAATAAAAATAACAAAAAATTAAGGCAATTGTTTTAAATTCCTTTAAACTATATCATATTGAATTATTCTAGAAATAACTTACTCTAATTTATTAGGGGGCATTAAGAATGTAACTTTTATTTAGTGTTATGTCACAATTTTACTGATTCGTATGGTCAAAAAATATGCATAATACAGTTTGCTCTGTAAAGTTAATTATTAATTAACTAAATACATTTTCATACTTATTAGATGTTGACAAACATATTTTATAGTCGTTTATGTCTGCTTGTAATAAGTATCGAATTCATTTTTAAAATTTTTTTTGTCCGGTTATCTAATTTGGTTGTTTTGTAGTCTGTCCTAGATAAATGAAAATTCGCTATTCAGATATATATTTAGAAATATTCGATTTTATAGCTTCTTTTATTTATCAATGTAATCATTTAGTATTCAAAGTTTCTCGTCGTAGATCTTACTAAAGAGAAAATGTAAACACTTCGTTTCAAAAACTTTTTTTTTTAGACAGCTCTAATTCATTTACCTGTGCATCTTTTAATGATATAACATAGCACCATCTATTGTTAATTTATTTTATAGCCTATGCCCTATATTAATTTTCCTGGAAGTTGAATGTATTGCATTTTTTTCACAACTACATAAATATATAGAAATAACTGTTTGCATAGTGAGATGAAAATCTTTTCGAAAGGGCTGCAGTTTTCAAATTGCAGACCTATACACACCCACTGTCGTCCGTCTGTTTGTCTGTCTTTCGTTAATCACGAGAACAGAGTTAGATGAAAACGAGATCATACATGGAAAGCTTGGAGGCCAGAGGCCCCAATATACGAATTTCCTGTCTAAACCGTCAGTTACGTGATTTCGATTCAAAATTTTCTCCAGTACTGAGTTAGATGACCGGCATGTCTAGATGTTGTTAGAGAAAAGTATGATGTACAGGGGCAAGAGACCATTGAAATGCAAATCAGATTGGAAAGCTTAGAGATCTCGATTAACTATATATCTGGACCGGAAGTCACGTGATTTTTTAAAATTAAAATATGATTAAAAATTACAGCCCGATGTCACAATAAATAATTGCCCGTTTAATTTCAGCTTGTTATGATTTTCATCTTTATTTTTTAAATCTGTTTTATATAAAAGAAGCCACAACAACAGATCCGATGTTAATTTAGTATTTTTATCGAGTCTTTTCATAATATATAAATTTGTTTTAATTAATTTTAATTATTCATTTTTTTATTTTAATATTCTGTACTTCTTAAAAATGTATTTATGCAACGCTTATTGAAATCGAAATCTAATATTGTTTTTGAATGAATGGATCCTTTAATTAAAAAATCATCGAGTTGCTTAACTTTCCCGACAACATTTAAAATTTTTGTGTCGCCATCTGTTATCATATTTTATTAAACTAATTTTTTTATTTTTAACTATTATAAAATGGCAAAAGGCTTAATTTTGAGGGTAGGGATGAGTTTTATTTAAAAAAAAAAATTAAATGCTAATAACGAGTAAAATCGTCATAAGTCCAACCTAACTGGAAATGTGACACACGATCCCCACTTTATCTCCCACCCCGTCCACGTTTAACCACCAAAGTTTAATAGCATCAATCTCCCTAATACAGACATCTTCCTGAATCTCTCCAAAATTTCAGAAATTTTCGATAAAAAACACGAGAGTTATTAAGCTTGAAAGTGGGTGAAAAAAATCATGTCACACACACTAACATCCATACAAACAGAAATAACCCCGAATTTTTTTTTTTTTTTTTTTTTTTCATTTCTCGATGTTTCAAGGTGTCCTAAGTCCAAAAATGTAAGAATCTTGGAGAGTCATTTTTTTTTTGACCGACTGCCCTCTGTTATAGACAACAGCCGGAAAAGTAAAAAGGGAGAACTTAATATTTCATATGTATTTTTGCAAACTTAATTTTCAAAAATGATATTTAATATAAGATCTACATTAAATTTTTTTTGTATTTTAATCAATAATTAAAATAGCATTTAAATTTTATTTAAAAATTTTTCTCACTTTATATATTTTATCGGTTTATAATTACTTTATTTGTATTATTACATTTTGTTAGTTTTTTAGTCAGCTTACATATTTTTTCGGTTTATTAAGAAATGAATTTTTAAAGAACTTCTACTAAAGATTTCAAAGTCACTCTTAAAAGTTTTAGGGGAATATTTTTATTTTTACTTTTTTAAAGCGATTTTATCTAAAAACGTCAATTCTAATACTTGAAAAAATGATCATTCAAGTATAGCCTATTCAAATAAACATATTTTATAAAATTTGATGTGGAACGAATATATTTGTTAAAGCTGTTAAATCAGGATGAATTGCACGAATATTTATTCATTTTAGTGAAGATACGATGGTTAATTTTTAATGAGAATACAAGAAAGAGAAGATTTTCTTCTAAAAAATCAAATAAAAAAAAAGAATTCATTTATCTAAATTAAATTCCATACATTTTCGACCAAATTGTTATTCTAGTACGATGATATTCTTTAATATTAAATAAGAATTTAACGTAATACATTGTATGAAAAATCTATTTAGAATAGCAAAGCATTTTACCAAATTTTATAAAATCCCATTTTAGAGTCTACAAATTTTATAGTCTAATAAAGAAACTTTTATATTATTTA
The DNA here is from genome assembly GCF_030686945.1 of Centruroides vittatus. Lineage (NCBI taxonomy): Eukaryota > Metazoa > Arthropoda > Arachnida > Scorpiones > Buthidae > Centruroides > Centruroides vittatus. The sequence continues at coordinate 1,358,048 of NW_027122637.1, forward strand.
TAAGTTGTATAAATTTTGGGTTGAAACTTTTTAAAATTTTCAAAGCAATTTATTAAGTTATTTTAACATAAAAATATTTATTTTATGTAAAAATTATTTACGTTTTACTATTTTCTACATGAAAATTAGCTATTCTTTTCTATATTATTGGCAAAAATCTCAATATGGTTATTCTATGCATTCTACTGTATTTAACAATTAACTTTATTAATGAAATAACATAAATAATTAATTTATGTAGCATCTACATTATATTTGTATTGAATATAGATAGAGAATAATATAGTTATATAATTTTCTAACGCAAAAAAATATTTTAATGTGGTCATAATGTAAGGTTTTCTTTGTCGTTTTATAATTCTATTTATAATTTTATAATATATATTTTTTATGTAAAATTTTAATATCCTTTTCATACTTTCATATTAAATTTTTGAAAATAAAATTTAATTTTCTGTTTTAGAAATTGTTGTGATGCGATAAAAGAAATAGTAAAAATTTCTTTCTTTTAAATCCTCTTCTTGACTTTAGAATCAGTTCAGAAAAGATTTTCTTTATAAATTTATTTCAAGAGAATAGTTCAAAATTCACCACTTTTATTCTTTCATCCATTAGTTCGGAACAACTTTTTTTATATTCTCTCTTTCGAATTTAATTTCCTTTGTGAATATTTATAACTGTTTAATTATTTAACAGTCTTTTTTACTTATTTTTTCATTTTATCACTTTAATTAGATAACCATCTATTTGCTGAGAAACCTTTCCAAATATAATGAAATTATTTTTATATCTGAATGTATTTCTTATCATATTCTTGCTAATATTTTGATGAATAAATTATTATTATTAGTTATTATTCTAAAAAAATCCGATTATAACAAATAACTTATAAAAATTAATAATTTTAAGAAATATTCTTTAATATTTAATTCAAATGAATTTCTTTTTCTCGATTCAAAATGTATACAAATAGACGAAATATGGTAATAATTTTAGAAAGAAAGATTAATTATTTTAAGAAAAAATATGTTATTTATTAAAATCAGCAAAAACTAAGAATAATTTTAAAAGTTTATTTAAAGTTTCAAATACATTCAACATCGGTGAACTTTTTGGGGAAGAAGGAAAATAATAATAATAATTTGTAATTTTTTCTGTGCAGGTAAATTTTATTAAATTAAATTAAGAAGAAATGTAGGGAAGAATATTGTAATTTTTTATTATTTTTCTATTGAGATTTAAACAATGATAAGAGTTGAAGATACAGTAATAATGTTAAAGAAATGATGCTTAATCTTATTTGTATAACATAACTATTCGCTTTAACTAAGTTACTAATAAGTTTTTCACTCTGAAATATACTAGCCTGTGGTACTTAAATATGTTTACTAAACTAAAATATAATATACTCTTATATTAATAAGTTACTTTATTTAATTATATTCTCTTTATTAAATAGAAATTGGCTTACGATTTTGTTGAAAGTTATCATTTAATACAGGTAGATATTTGAAGATTTGTATTTTTTTTTATTAATAACAAATTAATTATCAAAATAAATTAAATTGCTTTCTGATCTATTAGTAATGAATATTCAACAAAATCGATAGAAGCCATGTTAATTTTAGTCAAATTTATTATAATCAAAGTACAATTGTAATTTAATAATTACAATGAACTATATTTAATCATTTAATCTACTATACTTGTACTGTACTATAAATAACATTACAAACAAATGTGAAAATTTTTTATTTTGTTCTAGTAAATATATATACTAATAGTTAAAAAACGTATTAATTTATATAAAAATTGATCTTTTAAAAGGAATAAACTGATATAATTTAAATTGTTTCAGAAAAATTTTTCTTTAAAATGAACGTTACATTTAGCTCAGGCTACCATTACTGTATTAAGTAATATTAATTTTAGAAATTAAAAACATTAATTTGGTGAAAAAATAAATAAATTTATTCTATTCGTACATAGGATAATATCTAAAGAATTAATAAATCTGAAAAATCCATTAATATCCTAATGTCTAAGTAAAACGATTTGACAGGTTAATACTATTAGTTCTCTAATTTCTTTAAAGATTATCATTACGTTATCTATAGCAAATTATAATGAAATGAAACGAAATTTAACAAAAAAAAAAAACTTTTCACTGTTTATTTTATTTTATTTTTTCTCGAAAATACACTCAATTGAGTTTAATTCTAGCTTAACACATTTCAAATCTTTTTTTGGAAACGTTTCATGTATATTTCATGTTGTTTTCTTTATCGCGTGTTTGTTTTTTTTGTAGAATTCTGTGATTTTTTTAGAAATAGGAAGTCATAGTTATATATGCTTCCTGTACAAATTTACTATCATGCGCTAAATAAATACACTATATCTATTTATTTATCATTCATAAATAAACTTCATTCAGAATATCTGCAAAAGTATTGTAAGTAAATCCATATATATTAGTAGTTTGAAAACACAAATAAATTGAAGTTTTCATAACTCGTCTTTTCTATATCGTAGATACACAAAAACATACGGCGCAGTTGTCGTTCTTTTTAAGCTTCTTCCTCGCTTAAACGTGTAAATTTGTTACTAACAAGGTATAACTTTTAAATTTAATTCACTCTAGAGAAAATTTTAACAAATTTATATGTTTAAGCGTGGAAGAGCCTTAAGAAGAAGGTCGACTTTGCTATTTTTAAGTTCCTGTGGAATAAAAAAGAATGGATTTTAAAAACTTTAATTTATTTCTTTGTCTTTTATAAATATTTTAAAGAACTTTTCCTCCTGCTTTACTGCTCTATAAATTCATATATGATGTCTTTTTTAATCATCATCTAAATTACTAAATTAATTTACGATACTCATCAATACTACATTTAATTGTTTATATATTACAAAGTATATATAAATTGCGTATTAAATTTTGTAATGTATAAAATGTATATAACATTTATTAAAATTTTATAATATTAATTACGTTTATATTGAATATTTACTGTATTACATTGTATTAGAATTGACTGCTTCGCAAATTTGTTTACTTTTTAATAAATAATATATACTTGAAAATAAGTTTTAACTCCGTTTTATGATAACTTACTCGTCTCTGATCGATAAATTTTACCTAATTTGATCCCCCCAAAAAATGTTTTCTGCAATTTATTTTTTTAATCGTTCAAGTTGTTTTGCTAGAAGTTTTCCAGAAATCGAACTTGTATTATCTTTCTTAAGAATTAAAAAATATATATATCATCCCGAAGCCATTTATCTAACATGTCTTTTCTGTTCGAAAGTAATGCCTCGTCAGTCTATTTCTAAATTTTATTGATTTTATAATTTAATATCAGCTGTATTTGATAAAAATTTTAAATTTAAATGTTTTGTTTGAATTCAAGTAGACAAAATAGTTTTATTAACAGTAAAACTTTATTAAAGTATTCTATCTAAGCAAATATTTAACACTGTTGGAATAGTGTATTGTAACTTATTATGAAATGAAGTAATTATTCGAAATGAGCAATCCCTTTCCATCCATCAAATGAATCTCACAAATTAATAAGTTATAAAATAATAATTTAAAATTTAAACTGCAACAAAAAATTCAATCGAAAACCAAGAAGGAATTTATATACTTTTTATCATATCCGGTTTCAACGAATTGTGAGTTAAGAATTATTTTGAATTTAATACGAATTTAATCAAATATTTATTGCAAAGATTATTTTAAAATATACGATAAAAATATAAATAATTACATAAAAATTGTCATTTACGTGGACTTTATAAAATTAACATAATCTTAATTTTTCCCGAAGCTTTCTCTTTCCTAAACAAAACGACCAAATGAATGAGAAAAGTTAAAGCTTTTAATGATTAATTCATTTATTGAATATTTAGTTACTTTTTGAGGAAATTTCGTTTATAACATTTAATTTAAATGCAATGATTAAATACACAATTTTTAAATTCAATTAACACATGAATTTACGTTGATTAATGAAAATTCTTTAAAAGATTATCATCGTTTAAATTGATAATTGTGTTATAAAATCCATTAATTCAAGATATCGATTTAGATATTTGAATTTAAAATAATATATTAATTTTTTTATCTCTGTGCTTCTTAAAGATATAGTAAAGAAATAGCTTTACTTTATAAAATACATCGATACATTAAGTTTTTTTTTTTATTTTAAATTTTTATAATTATATTTTTAGATTTAAATATATTACGTCATTTAAAAATGTAATAATACAATCTTCAAAGCAAAAATCTAAAAGAAATAAATTCAATTCAAAATTATTTTCTACAATTTAAAGCATTATAACGTTACTTTAAAGATCTATTATCTTAATTCCGACTTTTGTAAAATACAATTGAAACGTTGTAGGCTTTTTTGAATTAATGAATTTTAAAGTTTCCTTACCATTGTCCAAGTCTTTTCTTGAAAAATTTTATTAGTCAGAATAAGTTCACACGCTAATAAACTACATAAAAAAACATTCAAAATAAAATTATTTTTGCTATTTGGTTCTCTGTTTCTTTCTTCGCATGAAAGCGTATTTATCCACCAGAGTATATTCTTTCGATGTTTTTATTTACGACTATTGAGTCTACTCATGAATATAAATTCACAAAGTTTTTAAACTAATGAAAAGAAGTTGTCGCAACATCAAACGAAAGAAAATTACAGTTGTTTGGATTAGTTTAAATGCTAATTTATAGCCAATATCACTAATTTATACGTATAATATACGTTGCTATTTAAAAATGAATACATTTTTAATTAATTTTAATTAAAAATTGTTCAGTAGATCGCCCTGTTGCAGACGGGGAAACGATTTTATTTCTCATAGATATATCTTATTCGACTCATTAAGAAAATACATATAACAATAAATAAGATAGACTAATGTAATGATAATAGATTAAATAGTAAACGAAAGCCATACCGATAAGAAAAAATATTCTAAATAATTTAGCTTTTTCGCTGATAATCTTAATAATTAATGTAAACTAAAATATTACATTGTATTTTGAAACGTTTTCGATTTATCTTCGGAGAAATGGATATAAACAAATTAGAAAAATTTGAATAAGAAATTATAATTTTATCGTTATTAAATTGTTAACATTCATTAAAATTCAAATGAATTATTATATAATAATTGATTTATGAATTAATCAAATATAAGAAATTTGGTGGGCTTTTACTTAGATTGTCGGTTAGAAAAATCCTTAAATTAGTGTAAGATATCATTAATTAATAATAAAATGACCGAACTCATAACTCAACAACTATATAATATAAAAAATAAAATGTTTTAAACAATTTGAACTTTTAATTTTTGCATTTTTGCATTTCTAAGGTTATAACAAAGGTTATAACTAAGGTTATAATCATATTGAATATACAATATGAAATAACTTTTACTTAGATTGTCGGTTAGAAAAATCCTTAAATTAGTGTAAGATATCATTAATTAATAATAAAATGACCGAACTCATAACTCAACAACTATATAATATAAAAAATAAAATGTTTTAAACAATTTGAACTTTTAATTTTTGCATTTTTGCATTTCTAAGATAAAATTATAAATGAATTAACATGTGATTATTTATGTGGGATTCGGGTGGATGAATTTGCGATATTGATTTATATAATTGTATTTAAATATCACGAGTGTGAATTAATTTAAACATATAGGCCTATATGTAACATATTTATATTTATATATTACATAAGCACATATATAATTTTAATGCATTTACGTAAATACAGGCTTATATTTAATGAAATGTAAGAAAATATATTTTTTAAAACAATATATGAATAAAAATATAATATAATATGAATGACTGAATAAGCTTGAAAATTTTTATTCGACAAATAGAGTTTTTTCAATTTAATAGAATTTTATAAATCTGTTAATTTCTAAATGTTAGCCAAGTTAAATAAATTAAACGCATTAAATAAATATAATGATTTATATAATTGGAAGAATTTCACTGAGAAATATGATAACGTCCGGAATATATTTTAGTAAATGAAAAATTTAAATAGTTAAGTTTGTTGGTTTTTAGCCAAAAAGTTCAAAGATCCCTATATTCTAAAAGAATTGGAAACATTATAATACCTTTGTATGAAATACACTAAATGAAATATATGTATATATATTTCAATGCTCTTCAGTGCCCACAGGGACGAAATTGTCATAAATGAAAAGATTTATATATTTCAATAAAAATTATTAGTGAAAACAAAATTTATTTGATTTTTTTCAATTCAGTTTCTATTTATACATCATTATCGGAGATATTACGGCGTTGCTCAGGAAAATTTGATATTACACCTTTAACATTGTAAAAAAGACAATTTGAATTTCAAAAATAGTTGTTATTATAAAGCAGAGTAATGAAAAATACCAAAAAATGGACTCGTTGTGTGATATTACAAACAGTAGGTATTATTTTGGAAACTTCATCTAGGAAATACAATTAAAAATGTAATAAAAATATAAAATAACACTCGAAAACCTCTAGATACAGTACGTGTAATGTAATACTTGTTGTTCTGTAATAGCTTTGTTGCAGACGAAGAAACAATTTTTTTCCGGACAAAAAGCAGTCGTTGATCTCCTAGTTGAGAAAATGATTTTTGGAATGCTTGGTTACATTCCTCGTACAGTCTTCAATCACATAAAAAACAAAGAAAGTTTCTTTTATATGTATATATGTAGATTAACTTTACGTTTTAATAAACATTATATTCTATATAAAACCATTTTTATTTTAAAAAAATAAAAAATGTTTTGACAATTAATGAAGTTCATTCTAAAGGAAATGTGTAGTACCTTATGTTTTTCATTTTTGATGAAATATAAGCACACTTTATTTTATTCGAATTATTAAATCAATAGAAATTCTATAAAATTTTAACTTAGTGATTGAAATCGTGAACATTTCTTTATTATTAATTAAATATAAAGTATCGATAACTACTGTAAATTTCTATACAATTAGCTTACTTTCCAGGATTACATTTGACATTAAATAAATTGTTACATCATATTTAATTATACTAATGTTAATTTATTATCTAAACAAAAATTCTTTGGGTAAATTTTTCTCTATTTTTCCTTACACTGAGAAAGATAAAGGTTAAATTCATGCTTAATATATTCTCGATTGATTTATAACTGTTTTAAATTACATTAAATAAAAAGTAACAATGTTAATAACTGAATATAATTTATTTATAAAATATTCTCGGGGATGAATGCGTAAAAAATTTAGATAAGGCCGTAGGAACAATAAGGAAAACAGATATAAAACACAAAAGGTGAGATAATGATTGATACGTGAAATAAAATGGTTTTACTATTAAATTTATATAATGCTTTTTAAAGTAATAAATAATAATAGAAGTATTATAATGTGTTTATTTTAAGAAAAGAAAATCTTCTCAAATAACAAAATATCAAAGATTGTAATATTTAAAAAGATTATCTTTAAACCAAGATGCAATACTTTTCTTTGAGTAAACATTATAAATACAAAATTATTATATTATAACAAGATCGAATTACTATCGCTGAATTTTGAATTGGTTTGGATAGCTTTTACTAAAATGATAATTGTAGATTCGTGTTATTGTAATATATATATGTGTGTGTGTGTTTTTAAATATAGATGAATTCTAATAAAAATGGAAATGATTTTAGAATATGAATTTAAGACATTATTAATAGTTTTTTGTTCAGATAAATGCAAAAAAAAACATTTAAAATTGTGATGGAGCCATCTGTTAAGATATTTTATTTAAAAACTTTTTACATTATTAATTATTACAATATGAAATGGCAAAAAGCTTAATTTTGTGGGTAGGGATGAGTTTTACATAAAATTGCAAATGCTAATAACGAGTAAGATCGTCATTAAGTCCGATCCTACTCGAGATATAACACAACTACATACCCCACATCTCCCCATCCCGTCACCTTTAACCACCAAAATTTAATATCATGAATCCCCCTAATACGATAACTTCCCTGCAAAATTTCAGAAATTTTCGATAAAACACGAGAATTATTAAGCTTCAAAACGTGGTATTTTCACAAAAGTGTGAAGAAAATCGTGCCCCCACACACACTAACATCCATAGATACAGAAGAAACACCCGAATATTTTTGCATTTCTCTGCGATTCAAGGTACTTAAGTCTAAATATGTAAAAATCTTGGAGCGTCATTTTTGACCAATTTCCATGACCAATCTCCTCTCGCTTTCCTCTGTTATATATGGCAGCCGGGAAAATAATAAATGTTTGAAATATTGAAACAATATTATATGATTTCTTTTAACATAAGATGTTTAAACTTTTGTGATTGGAGAAAAAATGAGTTAAAAAGTACTGTACAGTACGTTGTGTTTAGGTATGTTGAACATGTTTTTGAATATAATTTTTATTGGCAGTAAAAATAACTTTGTAAGAAAATTTGAATTAACTAATAATACATACATACATGAGTTAATATTATAGATTTTTTGAAAAAAAGCAAAATATTATATTTAAACTTTTATATTAAAAATAATTTTCTATCTTAATAATATAAATACCACAAAAGTTAATATCAGAGTTAACAAACTTTTATAGTTTCCTAAGAACGCATTTTTCGTAAAACTCAGTTAAAAGATTAATGTATAAATTCATTAAGTAGTTTAATGAAATATAGAAAGCAGATAATTAAAGTAGAATAGAGTTTCGAGTCTCCGAAAATACAAATTATAGATATTGGTAGAAATGAAAATAGATTTTCTTTTCTATAGTTTTAGTAACACGCAACTCGTATTCGTGCACACGAACGGAAGAACTCTATTGATTTGCTGTATTGTTATTTGCCTTCAAAATGATTCGAGTTCACGTCTTGAATATCTACAAAACAATTAGTTTTTAATAATTTCCCTAGAATTTCCGTTTCCGTTAAATGAATTATCCAAATGATTTTATTAGTATTAGTTCAAGTTCTATAAAAATATTTCTGGAGTGCAATTAACATAAGAAAAAATTGTATTTCATATACGCTTTACACGAAGTATCTTTCATTACGCTGGTCCAATTATAATATGACATCGTTAAGATTGAATATCAAATACAAATCAAAATTTGTTATTCTTCTTAGCTTTAATTTTTCATGCGTTTTAAAATAATTTGATCTTGATATATCATTTCGGTTTGGTAATTTTTGTTGAATTTTGAATAAATTCTTAGCTTACAGATAATTTTTAAATTTTATTATTATGTAATATTCTATATACAGTAGCAATCAATTCACATATATTCTTGTTTTCTATCGATCTCCTTATCTTTATGTCCTTACTGTATGGTCATATTCTTACTATTGCAAGACTTTACTCTGAAACTTTGCCTCTAGGTTAGTGGCACAGAAAATGTGGATTTCCGTTGGAAGAGTCTATATTCACTTTAGCAAATAATAGATTTTATTCTTCGTTCTTAAAAAATTTTTAGAAAATCAGGATAGTAATATCTATTGAAAGATTATGTATAACTTATATGGTTTATGTTTATTTATTTATTAGAAGTTTAATATATAATTAACCAATCATGTCTAACTTGAAAAAAAAATTAAACTAAGATTTCTAATAATTAAACAGCAAATGAATGACATCAACAAGTCCAGTACTTGATTTTATGTTGTATATATAGTTTTTCTGAAATATATCAAAAGAAATTCGTTGATGAGAAGTTTTCCTCATTTTCCATGTCGTTTCAGTATGAAGTTTTCAAGCTTATTACCTGTAAATTAGTTTCCATCTAGTTTTTGACAAATTTTAAAATATCTCTCATCCGTCCAAACGCATTAAACCTATACAAGATTTCTTGTTAAGCAAACTGCTGTCTTTAAAAACTATCAAAAACTTTGTTTATGATTTCAACGATATTCAAAATTTAGGGCTTCATTCTGCTGTAATCAAACCTTAAGCAAATAGATAAAAAGAATTGGGTGCCAGATTATGAAATTGTAGCTATACTTTCCCCTTAAAACTATAAAATATCGTACGAGATATTTTTTTATTTGATATTTTAAAACCAAAATATCTCAAAGGTTATAACTAAATTTCAATTCGATGATCGAAAGTAACTAATTCAACTACGATTAGAGTAATGATCACTATATCCTCTGTTTAATTTCAACCCTAACATAAAATAAAGCTTTATTTTACTAATGTATTATTAGTGAAATAAACTTTAAGCAAAGCTTAAGGTTAATGTTACCTATGGTTCCAAGATGGCGGCTCGTCTCTGATTCTAGCAAATAGAAGAAGGGAAACAGTGGGGACGCACGTTCTAACCTATTCTAATAAATTACCATAATTATTACCAACAAAATTATTAGAATAGGTTAGGTTAGGTTAGAACGTGCGTCTCCACTGTTTTCTTGCTGGAATCAGACGAGTCGCCATCTTGAAACCATAGGTAACATTAACCAAGTTTAATAAGTTTCATACGAACGAATATACTAATAAATTATTCATAGAATACGAATAAATGTAACTTAAACTGATTTTTCTAGAATCTTATCTAGATTTTAATAAATTGTAAATAATCTTTATTTCGAAAATAATAAATTTGCAATGTATTCAGAAATTTTTATGCTTCATATAGGCTATTATTATTTTAATTAAAAGTTGTTTTAAAGTATTTGAATATTAATCAAAACATCTTTTGATTTATGAATTTTATTTTAAGTAAACACTCTTAAAATATTTTTTGTCTTTATCGTTTTTTCTTGTAATTTCAATAATATTTTACTTAAATGTAACACATATCTTCAAATCTTTTTAAAAAACATATAATAAATGAAATTGTGGCACAATTCGGATTATTCGAAGAATTTCAAATGTTTTACTTTAATTATCGCTTCTTAACTTTAGAATTTATTCGAATAATCTGATTGATACACAGTAAAAGATTTCATCATATAAAATAAAGGTTTGATAACAAAAATAATAAAATAAAAATAATTTATCATATATTAAGATATTTTAACCATTTATGCTATCTTACTTGAGCTGTGTTTCCGTTGAACACGTTTAAAATCGATATGAAAATTAGTATTTTTATATGAATATTGTTAACGTAATAGTGTATTTTTATCTTATCAATTTAAAAATCAAGAAGGTTCTACTAAACGATGTTTCAAATTATAGAAATAGTTATCACTGTAAGTAGGATTCCAATGAATTGAATATATCAATATAATGCGAGGAATAGACTGAGGATGAATTATCAAATGCAATAATGGAGGAATTTTTTTTTCTCGACATTATTTTTCATTAATTTTGCTCAAACTTGAGTAAGTGTTATTTTAATATTAGAAATATTGTCATCATTTTTAATTTTTCGTGTTTTTTTTTCGTTTTTGAGATTTATTTTTATCTGTCATCTGAGCTAAACGTTATCTTTTTTACGTGATGCTGTCACTTCAATAATGACAAAATGAACTGTTATATATCTGAAGCTATAAATTTAATTTAGTCTTTATACTGTTAGTTCGAGTTTTATATAATTTTCAGAAGCATAAATTTTACTTAAAATAGTAATTGTCAATAGAAAGTTGTCCAAGGATAACAACCAGGACGTTGACTTTTGGTTCTGGCGACTTTTTTTTGACTCATCATTTAAGTAAAAATACTCCGAATTTTCATGGACAATGCAAGATATCAAATAAAGATATATTTTTCCGTCTGAATCTTTTTTTATAACATTAAATTTTAATTACAGTTTCATAATTAAAAGTTATCCATGCTATTTAACTTTCTAATAAATAAACGATTGTGTGTTTAAAAATATTATGAAAAATGTAATTATAAATTTATTTATATTTGCATTTTATGTTATTATATATAATTCCGTGTAAAATTTTGCATTTGCCGCTTTGAATAAAGTTATAAAAATATCGCCGTAACCGTAAATGAAATGAAATATTTTCAGCCAAATTGGTTTAGAGTAAGATAGGGTGAAATGAATCACGCTAAGCTTTTAGCGTCATATTTTAAGTTTTTATTTTTGTGTTTTGTCCCAACGTGCCACTGATCCGTTGAAGTTTCTAGAAGTTAAGGAAAAAAACACTTGGCGAAACTCGCTTCGCTTTCGTTGGAAAAAAAAAGAGTTGGTTTTGTGTCTGTGCACGAGCGACGACACGCGAATACTTCGTAAGTTATCATCAGGACTAGAACAAACTAAAATATTACTTATGAATGCAATTAAAAATACAAATCTGTTGTTAATCAAAAGTAAGAGATTTTTAACGATGTTATGCCGTGGTAGGCCTAATATGGAATTAATCAATAACTAAAAATGCTTTTTATCGGACTGCATTACGTATTATATCTAATAGGTACTGCATACGTATTAGACTGACTCTATTCTTGAATAGATTCAGTCTAATATTAACTCTTTAGTAAAAGTAGTAAAACTACTGGTCTCAAATTAAACCTATCATGGGCAAGGCCTAATCCACAATGATATCCGGCCAGGTAATCAGTAGAGTAACAAGGCACCGAGGCTCTTGGCTGCCCAGAATGCTAAATGGCCACAGAAATTTGCGAAACAACAAAACCAAACTGAAATTCTTAGGGGCCAATCCAGAGAAATCAGGATTCTAGAACCGCTTTGTTACACAATGATGGTAAGGAATGGGGGTTCTTATTTTCATTTTTGTCTCTTTTTGCTTTTTGAGCACTAAGAGGGTCTTTTTCTGTATCATTCCATATCGTGTAAAAGTATATTCGAATTGTTTTACTTTAATCTACTTTAATGTAGTGCGTTTGTTTTGATGTGTTCGTGTTTAATTAGTTCGATTATCATAATTAAAAAGCATGTGATCCATTTCATCGCATATGAAAATTGAGTATGATCTATTTCACCCATGATTCAAGTAGAATGGATGGTTTGTCAATAAACTTTAGCATCATTCCCAATAAACTTAGGTGTTTGCAAGTTTGATCATTTAACCACTAGTTGTGATAAATTTTACAATGCAATTAATTTAATTTCCTCTGTTATGGTTTTTTACAGTAAGTGATTTTGTCGAAACTGATTCATTTCACCCCACTTAATATATTTAGTAAAGGTCTATATAAAAACTAACTGTAGAGAACATTATTTTTATAATACATAAAATAATTGTAATAAACCACTACACACAAGTGAGATTATTAATTTAGTATCAGTTTATAAACCGATATAATTTATACAATGATATTATATTTTTTCAAAATAAAAGTATTATTTTTGATATAAGAAATATTATTTATATTTTGATACAATATAATGAATTTAATCAGAGAATGATTTTAAAAAACTTATTAAAGATCATATTGTTAATTTTATTGCATGTAATATGCATGACAATTATAAAAATTACAATATTTTATTTGGAAGATAAACTTTTAGAATATCAAATAAAATATAGAATAAAGTTTAAATTAGTAAAAGATTATAAAACTTGCAATTTTTTAAAAATTATCAGCATCTGTAAATCATTGATAAGTTAAAATATAAAATTAAATAACATAATAAATAATAATTTTATTATTGCAATATATATGTTAAATGAATGCAATAATAATAAGCAAGCAATTAATATTAATATTATAATATATAATACATATTAAATATACTATATATTTATAATTTATGTATTATATTATAATAGTAATGTTAATATATTATTATTATATTAATGATAATTGCAATTAGTATACAATAATGTTATATGAATAGATCTAATTGTATAATATGTAACTTATACAGTATTATATGTAAAATACTCTAAAATATTTTAATTTTGTGGTGAAAATTAATTTTATAAGTTTTTTAATAAGTATATTATATATTAAATTTCGATTTTATATTTTAAATTTTCATATAATATAAAATTATTTAGGATTGTTTTAAATTTTGAGTTATATTATTAGTGTATTTAAATATAATCTAAAACAAGAACATTTAATTATTCATTCACTATAGAAATAGCTTAAGTACGGTACGTAACAGTTCTTCAAGAGATATTAATTAAGAAAAGAAAATATTCTGCTGTTTGTATTAACGATAATGGCTCCCAACTGACTACTATAGATTTGTTATTCTGATTTATAAATATTTTATATTACACAACTCGAATATTTAGTAGTAAATATTATGTATATAAATAACATCTGTTTGTAATTTTGTAAAATGTGGCAAGCATTTTTTTCTAATTACTGAATATGGTGATGCATCAAAAATGAGTTGTTGGTAACAAAAATAAATAGAAAAAGTAATGAGTATGTAATGGATTTACTATACTTAATAAAGTTTTAATATGTATTTTATTTATTATTTGAACTTATTCTATATTAAATATTTGAATAACTTCCATAAAATATTTGCTATAATAATAATATATTAATATGATATAATATTCCATATACGAACTATAAAGAAATAAATTTTTCCGAGTTTTTATGGAGTAAATTACTTAGAAACATAACCTTGAAAAATATGCATAATAATTCTTATAGAAATTAATGAAATTTTGAAATGCACTTTTTATTGACAAATATTTCCTTTTTTATTGAAAAATTATTTAAATGCATTTTAGGTTTTATTGTTCTTTATTAATGTGTTGCTAAAGAAAGAGATTTGTCTCGTCCTTAAAGTGGACAGTTATGTGATCATTTAGCTCTTCGTTGATATGAAAAATATTTAGGTAATATACAATAAATAATTCAATTGTTACGTAAATAGATTTCGCTCATTCGTAATTGTACTGTATAAATAATAACGCTTTCGTATGTGAATAGTTGATATTTCTGGAAATTCATTATTTTCGTAGAAATATTTTGCATGGAGAGTTTAATTAATTTTTTAGATATATGAAATTTAGATTTTATCATTGTATATACTATAAAAGCATGTTTGAAAAAGAAACTAGCTTAATGAATCGTTATATTTTTGGTTTACCGATTTTGTTCGAATCTTAAATCTTGCAATTTTTATAATAATACAAATAAATATTATACAAATAATTAGAATTTGAAAATAAAATTACGAATAAACTTACTTTTAAGATAATTGAATAATTGATATAATTTAACTTTGGCTCTAAATTTAAATTCCTGTTATATATATATATATATTATATTATATTATATTATATATTATATTATAGAGAAAATTATATAATAATATTTTCTCGTATTTTGAATATCTATAAGTTAAGTTTTGATGAAATGAAGTTGCGAAATCTTGAATTAGATTTTTTCGTGAATGTTTTAATGTAAAAGTAAATAAATAAGAATACATTTTATATAATGCAACGGAGTCTTTAAAAGTTAAAAAAAAAAAAAAAAAGCAGTAAGTCTACTTAAGCGAGCAATAGTTAGCTCAGAAAGCAATCTTAGATTTATCTCGTTTTAGATCAAAATTACCGATACGAGATTAACAGGAAATCTAACAAGAAATGAGGAATCTTTCACACAATATTCAAGTTAGGCATGGATGCCATCTACGCGCATTGTTGCACCAGAAAACTTATTTAATAAACTTTGTTTTGAGATCAGTTTTAGAATGGATTCAGATAGTTTTATGAGATTTGGATCCAGAACAAATGCATACTTTTACATTTTATTTAATTAACATCCACCGAAATGTGATTTGAAAATTATCGATTATTATCTGCTGGCATTCGTTACGTCATTTACATGTAAAATATGATTGCATTTTTGTTTATTTTCAAACCAATGCTATTTATTTCTTTAGTCCTTTAGTTTGAGTGTTTTAATAGATATATCTTTGTTATTAATATTCAATATTTTATTTTATTTATAGTCTTTTTTATGCATTTATAGATGATTGACCGCGTTTCAATTCTAAAGGAAATCTCACCAGTGGCCAAATGAATAAAATTGCTGATAATTTGTAGTTGGTCGCCGCGAGTGTGCGCTTCACCAGCAGGCTGTCCACATGAATTTTTTCAGATTTTATGGGATACATCTAATAGTGTCAGTGTTTCATTAAAGTCCTCTTGAGAGACATAAAAGTTCCCCTTAGCAGATCGCCGCGTGTTGTGCGGCTGTATGCACTAGACTACATCACTTAGGAGTGAAAATTTTAAAAATATCTGCGTCAATATTCACTACCACTAGCAAGCGAAAATTATATTTTTGTTACAAAATGTTAATTAAAAACTATAGAAGTTTTATAGCGTTTTGAGCGACTTTTAATTGTTTTGAAGTTAAAATTTATCAAAAAGAGCGAGAGTATCATTTGAAAGACCAAAAAATTAGTTGAGACATTTCGAATGATTTCGATAATCGATCGATGGATTATTTCTCAATTGAATGAACCTACCAATTTAGGTTACAGTATTTATCGCAGGACTTTTCTGTGTATGGAATGCTTAAATTGTATCCAAAAAAGTTCAGAAAATACCTGTTTCCTTTGAAATTTTTCAAATACATTTCATACGTAGATTTATGTTATTAAACTTATTATTTCTTATGATTTTAATTACAGATAATTCAGAAAAATTTTAGCTAGAGTATTGTAACTGAACGAATAGAAACACAAAAATGAGATAACTTGAAAAAGTTAAAAAAAAAAGTATTTACTCGGAATAGAAAAAGATAACTACTGGTTCAAAAAATAGTGAAAGAATTACATTTAAGATAAACTAAATGTTTTAAGAATGAACTAAAAATGAAAAGTAAAGTTGAAGAACAATAAGTTTAACCTTTATTTCTCTTTCTACCAACATATAATTTTATGAAATGCCTTCAGGTAATGCTTTCTATTTATTACATTTGTGATTATTTAACTTCTCTAACTTTTAGCTACAAAAGAAGCTTATCGTTTTATATTTGACGAAACCATTGAGAAAACAGATTTTATGACAACTAGTTTTTGTATTACTTCATTAAAAACATATTAGAGGGAAAATTTGAAATCTTGCGTTTATTTTCTAATAAATTTTCAAAATAAAGATATCACCCGGATTAAATACGTCTATGCAGATAAATTCATATATCAATTTTTGATATAGCTGTTTTATTATGTTATATATACTATGTTTTACTAGTGTAGATCACTTGAAATTATTTAAAAGTACAAGAATATAAACTTCAAATGACATCCAGGATCTGACTGGACAGTAAATTAAGCCCGAAAAAAAGCTAGAATATAGGCCCACAACCATTAAAAACAACTTTGAAATTTAATACAAAGTTTTAATGAAGTATCGACTATTAGAACTTATTGTTACTCGATATACGATTGCGTTATAAACATTAATGCCAGAATCCTTGTTTCTTTCGTTTTATGCAAAATTTTTGTTAACAAAAATACAAATTTTCTTTTGTCACTTTCTTTATTTACATCTCTTTTTGGTCAGACTTGTTTTTGATTACTATCAATGTCTAACATCGTAGATGTAGTTCCTCGAACGAATATTTTTCTAAATAATTGTTCTACATTACGGCAATTTCGCAATAATGTAACAAGCTCAGTGGCAGATTTCCCATTAGGTCAATAAAATCAGACCCTAGGGACGCAAAACTTCAAAATAACAATGATAACAATAAAATAATGAAAAAATAACTTAATGTAGAAACAATTCATAAAGGAATTAGTGTAAATTACAAGCTTAAATAGGATAAAATAAGATATCAGTCAAGTAGTATTAATATATGAATTTAACGGAGTAGGCCTAATAATGACGGGTTTTCAATAGTAATGCCCTTTGCCCTTTCGTTATTTAAAAATCTGTAAAAATACAATTATTGCAGAATTAAAATTATAAAATAGAATCGTTCGGTGCAAAAGTGGCATTATTCGTTTGGAGGTGCCCGCATATTGTAGATCTAGAGACGCCATATTTCTAAATTCACCACTAAACAAGAAACAGATGAATACGGGATTCGTGCTATAAAAATAATATAGACTATCAAAAAATAGTGTTACATAACATAGTTTATTACGGTATATTACTTTGTTAAGAATTCGCATTGTATATTTTTATACATCGTAATATTAAAATGTATATCAAAGAAACATGCGATATCAAAGGAAACGAAACAATCGATATAAAATTAGAAATAATGTTATCGAAACCGTAAAAATACTTTGTCTTAGATTTATTCAAAAGTTTACTTTAATTTGTGAAATCCGTCGTCTCTGTTCTTCACGTGTTTTGTGAAAAAAGTTTTAAGTAAATCGGGAAAATTTTTCTTTCGTTATTACACATCGTTGGCAAATTCGTGAACTTTTAATCGTCAATCGTGAAATCTTTTCGGGAATTAATTGCAAAGACTCTTATTTTTGAAATGTGTATTTTTTTTTCTGTAATCTTTTCTCTAAATACTGCAACGGAGTATAATAAATCTATCGAATAACTATTTTTGGAAAATAGAAATAACCAGATTCATTCACACGCACAGAAAACGGAATTGTTCATATGCACGTGAAATGTTACGTTGCAAATCTCTCTTCTTTCGTTATGAACACAATTTCAGCATAAACTAACCTGATAATTAGGAGATTAAAACGCCGATATATAGCACTGTGTTGCAATTTCACACGGAATTCTATCTCCTTGGCAACGTAATAACAAACATATTTCCAATACCGTTTATTTGTTACCATATTGTGGTTAATCCTGTTATTGCCCCAAAATCCCCATTTTGGAGCAATAACTAATTAAATCAAACAATCAAACAAACTTAGCTTTATAAATTTAAATCGTATTTTCTACGTTAAATATTTGAATTTCAGAAACAATATCGTAGTAAAACCAACTATTCACGTCTCGTTTAAAACTAGAAAATTACAATCTATCCGTTTTACACGAAAGCAACCAATCCTGTTTTTTTTCAGTTCATTTATTGTAAAATTACAAAAACAAATTTCTATTTTGAAAAATTTATTGGTATAATTCCTTTTTTTCATACAAAACTTGTATAATGAATAAAAAAAAATTTATCGAGATAAGTTGTTCGGAAGATGTGATTTAGTAATACCATAGCCTGAAATTTTTAGTATATTTATTACGTTTTATACATTTTCTTAATTCGAAACATAAATAATGTTCGTATCACTACATCATATAGGTTTAAATAATAGGCAATTTATAATCTTTTTAAAACTAGTTCACCTTTTGATAAGTTTCATTAAACTTAGAGGCGAGCTTTACTTAACTAGAATAGCGATCCTCATATTGTTTATATAAGCATTAGTGCAGATATAAAAATTTTCTAGTAGTAAACTCAAATATTTTGCTAGAATACAATTCCTTTTTATAGAAAATGATACAGATATCGAATCATTTTCATAAGTTGACAAACTTTTATAAAAACATTTAATAATACAAACTAAATATAAAAGTGCTTAATGTAAAAATTAATAAAAATAATATTTATAATATTATTTTATTAGGAAATGAAAATAATCTAGATTGAGTCAAATTTATTTCTAACATAAAGGTTTTATTTTATTGTATTTATTTTTTAAATTTACGTTATTTACAAATATATATATATATATATCATATTATATCATATATATATATATATATATATATCATATATATATGTCATTTCTCGACTATAATCCAGATATTTTTTAATCCCAGTGAATATTTAATATTTTAAATACTGGCTTCCTCTGCGCGGTCATATTAGGCTACTGTCGCGATGAATATAGTTCGAATCCTGTGTGGATCTCCATGCTTTATCTCGGCCATCTTTTCCTATTCCTTAACCATGCAAATTGATCCAATTTCGGATCGGATTTATATCATGAAAGTGTAATTGCGAGAGGCCCATACGGCTTTCATTAATTAGGGTAGAGACTAAATCAATTTACTATTGTCACATTTTTTACAAGCTTTGAAATTTTTAATGGTTATTATCTTTTAAATTTTATTTATCATCAAGAAAATTAGTACTTAATTAATAAAAAAATACATAATTTATTTTTGTATGATGCAATATATATAATTAGAAATCGCAATCAAATACAGGATAGAAGTCAAAAATAATTTCTGAATTCATTATTATACATTATATTAGTCATAGAGTTATTTGAAAATTTTAAGAATTGTAATAAAAAAAAACTTTTTAAAGGAATGAATTTTTTAAAGCAACCAATTCTTTTGTTTAATAAAATAAATTATCTGTAAAATTACAAAATTTGTCAGTTAAACAATTTTAAAAGTGTAACTTCTAAATTTATATACGAGTGCAAACCGAGTCTACGTTTATACGTTTGTGACTAATTACATACACTTTTAGCTGGAACCGAAACAGTTGAATATAGTATGAAAGTGGAGAAAAAATATGCTTGTAAATTTAGATTTCAATACTTGTTAATTCGCAGTTAAATTTTTAGTATAATGAATATTTAATATAAAATGGTAAACGTAAAAATTAATTATATAATCGTATTACTTTATTATAGTTCCTTATTAAATTTTAATCCAGTTGTTTTTTAAATAAATGTGATAAAAACTTTGTAAATTATGTAATCCGAATAATTTTATTACGTAATTTAATAGTCTATTTTTATTAAGGTTACATAAATCATTGTAAATTTTAAATAACTTTTATAAATTTGTAATACAAAATTTATGAAGTTCGTAAAACGTGAGAATTTATCAAAAATTTGTGATGTTTTTCCATTAATTGTTATTATTTAATTTTATATTTAATTTTCATTGCTTTTGAAAATGATCCAGACAGAGTTAAAATGTTTAAACAACATAAAATTTAAATTTATTAAAAATGGATTTATTTATTCTTATTCTGGGAAAGAATGTGTATTAATTTAATTTATAAGCTGATTACGTTTATTGAATTGAATGCTAATTTACAAAAACAAAAACGAAATTATTTAATTTATAAGAAATGAAAAAATAAAATAAAATTTATTATTAAATCAAATCAGAAATTTGTGTCATTTAGTTGTGTTTTACAAATGATTTAAATCGAAGTTGAAAATTTATTTCTATTATTGTTTAATTGAATTGAATTTTAATTATTTTATTATTTATTTCTAATTTTGATGTGTTAACATCAAATTACATGGGAAATGAAAATTTATACAGGGTGACAATAATTAACCCGTACAAGTTTTTTGTATCATAAATTTATTAAAGAAATGAAAATTAGCAAAACAACAGCATATAACAGTGACAATACTTTACGTATTAATCGGATATTCAGCCAGTTTTAAAGTGGCCTACTTTTGCTTTGATGCAGAGCCCCAAACGCGTTTTGAAATTCTCAGCGATGGGCCGCGCTCTTCTGGAGACAGTTTGTCTCACTCTCAGCGCAAAGATTGCTTCAGCGACTCCAAACTTTCATGGCGCTTAGAACAGACCCTGGCCTCCAAAATGGACCACACACTGTAGTCCATTGGGTTCAGATTCGGCGAGTACGGTGGCCATTCCGCAGACGAGATGAAATCGGGAAAATGAGCCTTGCACACTCCTGAGTCTTCTTCGCCCTGTGTGTCGGCGCCGAGTCCTGCTGAAACGTCCATTTCGCACTGCCAAAATGCTGCTGAGCCCACAGAAGTACCACAGCCTCGAGAATGTCATGGTGGTACACATCTTGATTGATTTTGGCCTCTTGATCGACGAAAACAAGGGGTGTCTTGCCGCTCGCACAAATTCCGCCCCAAACCATGACTGACATTGGATTTTGTGATGTTCGATGACGGCTGAGCGTCCAGGAGCCCCCGCGGACCAGTTCCTGTCGTTTTGATGGTTGTACGGAGAAAAGCTTCTCGTCTGTGAAGAGAATGCACTCCCATTGTCGACCTGCGGCCCGACGCTTGAGTTAACGGGATCTTTGGAGTCTCACGCACTTGTTTTCATCGGTGAGGAGCTGAATCTTTTGGAACTTGTAGGGCTTGAGTACGAGTTCCTTTTTCGCCATTAACCGCACCGATTTGCGATTGATTCTGATCTCACGAGCAATTTTTCTCATGGAGACCTTCGCATGTCAGTCAACTCACTTTGTGATGATCTTGCGGTTCCTAGACGTGTTGACAGTGCGCTTTCTTCCACGTCCGGGACGGTCACCATTGTGGCCAAGCTCCTTGAATCGCCGAACTGCATCTGAGACTGTCATTTTTGGAACACCGAGCAGACGAACAATTTCACATTGATGCTTTCCTTGCCGGAATAGCTCCAAAATTGCACAACATTTGTTCGACACCATTAAAAAAATAAAGAACTAACCCTTATTACATCGAAAGTATATCTACACGGGCAGGAAATCATGGAGAATTAAACAATATTATGTAAATTGGTGACAGTAAAAAAGTTCAGGTGCAGCATTGCTACAAACTTTGTACGGGTTAATTATTGTCACCCTGTAATTAAAAGTTTAGAAAGCTTCCAATAATTTCGTTTCAAATTAAATATTAACAAATTAAGATGAAAATATATTATATTTTTTTTTCTTTTTAATTTGTTAAGCATATTTTAATTTTAGAAAATGATAATATTATTATTTTTCAGTCTTTAAAAATTAAAAATACAATAGTAATGTTCAATTTTATAGTAAAAATTTCAAATTTTCACTTTTATTAAGATAAAAACTAGATCATTCGAGGAAAGCAAAATTGTAGATACTTTATTTTATTAATATTATTATAATATATCAAATCAGTTTTTAAATAAAAATTTACTTATTTTAATAAAATATTTAACATCCTCAAATGCTAAATTATCATTTTTAATTGTTTAATTAACAATACAGTATATATTTTAAAGTAGAAGGCGTTCAGCCAATTACACCTCTAAGATAAACTTGATGTAGTCTGGATTATATATATGCCTATTCGTTTTCTTTACAGTTAAATAATTATAAGAATCTTTAGAAATCATTATATGCAATTGTCCATAAATTACGTAACACTGTTTTTATACTTTTCAACTACCATCCAACCCTCCCGTAACGCTTCATAACGTGTCGCACATACTCACCCTCGAAATTACATAATGCATATCCTAGATCGACTCCCTTAACTGCACTAAGGAATAATACACAGAATGGAGTATCATACAGTATATCACGTTATTTCATTAGGCTGCAATTTGAAAAAACTGTAGACCTATAAATTTCCATTGTCGTCTGTCCGTCCGTTCGTCTGTCTCTTCTTAATCTTGAGAACAGAGTTAGATAGATTAAAGTAGATACCAAACATTGGTAGAAAGCCCTATATTAACTATATACGAACTTCCGGTATAAACCGGAAATCACGTTATTTTAATTCAAATATTTTCCCCTGAAATGGAGTTAGATGACCGGACGACTCTATTGCTGACGGAAAAAGTATGATGTAAAGAAGCAAGACAATACAAATTTCAGGTGGAGAGCATATACAGTATTTTATATTAAAAAAATTATTAAAAATTGCGGCCCGACATTGTGACGATGTCACAATAAATAATTGCTCGTTAATTAAAGAAAGCAGTGGCATAAAAATTACAGTTTGCGAAGCAACTCTTCCAAAACAAAAACGAATTATTCCGTTACCCGAAGGCTGAGATTAGGTATACGTATGCTAGCATAAGCAACGATTTTGTAAACACCTACTCCTTGCAATTATCTATATACCCACCCATATCCGCGTTACGCAATTTATGAACAGCCCTATGTTAATAAAACAAAGAATAATTTAAAATTAATTGCATTGATGGCTATACGCGAGGAGGATTCTTGGGATAAAAAATTATGGTATATAAAATTTTTAATTAAAAAAGTAAGAAAGTAAATTTTAGAGAGCAAAATAGAACCGCACCTGTAACGGAATCGGATGCGCCACCATTATTATCGTCCGGAATACGAATCGTTTTTGTCTATACACACGAAAGTAATTAGGAAAGTGTTTATTAGATATATAACTATTCTCAAAATGTATGCAGATTACGACAACTTTCAAATAAAAATGTGCTGTAAGTACCCGAAATCTTCGATTAAATCTTGTAAGCGAAAGAGTGGTGACACTTCCGTTTTGTTGGCGTGCAATGCTAGACTTGTATGATTGACAGACTACAGATCACGTGTCGTAGATGAAACTCTGATTTTCATTGTCTACTAATGACATTTTTCGATGTTTATTCTTTTATATATATTTAGACGACTTAAAGTTGTCTATAACTTCACTTGATTTCACTGCATTACATTTGTATATCACATATTTAAAAACAGGAAAATGGAGATGTAAATTTTACAGAATTTTATATTTATACAAATGCAATTTTTTGTAAATATACTATTATCTGTAATGTGACTACATATCTGTCTCTATATAAGAAAATATTAAAGCCTATATAAGACAGAGAGAAGAAAATAAACACTTTTACAGTCACCACTTTTGAGAATCTTCAAGAATATCTCCAACTAAATTATGTTTGTAATACTGTATGTCTATAGGAATTTATATTTGTAGAATATTTAAAATAATGTTTGTAAAAAGTCGAATTGAATCCAAAACTTTCGCTAATAATCAAGTTTTTCTAAAAACATAATTAGAAAGAATATTAAAGTTTTGTGATCATAGAAATGTTTCAGAGATGAAAATTTGAAATCAAATAATACTGTATAATAAATATTTAAAAAAATATTTGTGTTAATGATGTTTATATTTTCATGTTTAACATATGATTTTATTTCTGCACTATATGATAAAAAACTCAAGTTTTTGTCAAATTAACTATGAAATATATCAATTTTTTCAGGAACGTTAATTGCGTCTGTGACCGTCTTATGCGGATGTAAAACGGAACATGCAAACAGAGCGAAGGCTTTTGGATATAACTTGTTGGCAGGGCTATTACAACTCATAACAGCTCCAGTCGTTATTGGATGGGTTTGGAGTATTATGTGGGGTATCACTTTTGTCAATATTAGCAGTAAGTATATTTTTATCATTTGAACAATGATTTTTAAAGCAGAGATTTGTGATTCTATTAAATTCTCTCTATCCACTAAATTTATTATGTTAATACTTAGTGTTTTTTTTTCTTTTATGTACTAATATGTGGAAATAAATCTCTTTATAGCTTTCTGCTTCAGTCATCGACAATAAAAGTTCACTTTACATGCTTATGAAGTTTGTTAGTATTATTAATTTATATAGAGTAGAATTGTTTCTACTCATATAATAAATAGGGGTGAAATGGGTCATACTCAATTTCCATTTGAGGTGAAATGGTATTATATGCTTTTCAATTATGATAATGGAACTAATTAAACGCATTAAAATGAACTCGCTACATTAAAATACATGTATCCCTCGTATAATACAACACTTCTACAACATGGCTTCGCTCTAACACGGTTGGAAAATTGGGGACATCCCTCGTACAACACGGTTTCCGGCACGGTTCGAGAATTCGAGAAATCGTCCGTACAAAATATCATAATTTTTAACTGTAAACACCGTTATTCGATTTTCTTTTGTTCAAATAAGCATACGTGTCGTCTGAAATTTGTCAACGTATTTTAGAATATTGAAATTTTTTATTTGTTTTGTGTCTTTCGTTAGGTTTACTTACTTAATAAAAACTGATAGTACAAGTTTTTCTTTCTTGTGCTATTAACCGGGTATCGTTGTCGTTGCTTTCAGACTTTTTCAAACAAAACACTGACAGACCGTTAAGATTGTCAGAGTTTTGTTTTTATAGATTAATCTTCGTTTCTAGTAAAGTTTATTTAAACATTTTTAGATGAATGCTATTAAATTTCTTTTAACCGTAGGTAGGTAATCATTCGTAAAAATAACAAACAAAATACGGCGGTATCTCAGTATTCGAACAACTTCTAAAAAAAATCACTCAGTATGCGACTGAGTGACAAACGCGATTCGCTAGAACAAATTTTCGATTAATAACATATTTTTTATTTTCTAATCTATAAGAAAAATTTTATGATAAAAATAAAAAATACGAAAATGTTGGTGATACTTCTGATCAAGATCAACGAAAAATCTTAGATGACGACGATACTTTGTAAAAAAGAAAACTTCCTCATTTAACTAAAATTAATATTAACGCGTAAGCATTAAGAGCATTAAGCACCGTTGTAATGCATTTACCGTTGTAATGCAAAAAACCGTTCTAATGCATTTACAGCATAAATGACAAATTTTTAATTTGCCATTTATGCTGTAAAGAACATGATGACACGAAACCACATTTGAGTTATTTGGATGATTATATAAAATTTATCGATATTTGTTTACATTTAGTCTGTGTTTCTCCGTCTGTTTTTGTGTCGTTAATATCTTCCAATTATTTTTTACACAATTATCTATCTCGTTGTTTTATAATTAACATTGACATATAAATATTCATTGGAAAACAGAATATAAAACAACCGTTTATTTTGAAAAATAGCTGTAGTAAGCATTCGAACAGTGAAAATTTAAATTAGTACGTTGAATTGCTCTTGTTATTCTTTCATTGTAATGCGTTCATCCAATTTTTTATAATAATTTTAACATATATAAAATTTAAAAAGAAAAAACACTTTTACATTACTACAATGCACTTAAACACAGGAATCTGAAATTATTTACAAATAGGATTACTGACTAAATTATATTTTTGTTTGTGTTTTTCGGGATTGGATGGGTGATGTAGGGATTGAGCATATATTACTACAATGTAGACTACACGTACGCTTCTAAAATATCAATGTCCAATTGATATTAATGATTAAATTCTACTGTTGGTTATGTTTATCGGGTTTCAGGGTGAGAAGAATGACGGGAATGAGGCCACCCCTCTAAAACATCATTAAAATGCATTGTCATCAGACTTTGGCAAGTCTTCAAAGTTTTGGCCCTCTATCTTAATTAGATGTGGATGAATTTGAGTTGAGAGATTGGGGGGTTTGATACAAAGCAGGTTAAATAAAAGCGTTTAACAATTAATAACAATAATAATATTCAACATAATTCAAAATAAGCTTCTGCTCTGTATTATCAATTAATTTGCAATAAATGTATATATAAATCCCCCTACTGAGGAGGACTTTTGAACAGGCCGAAATGTATTCTGGGAAATTTTGTATTGATTGAATAAAAAATCGAAAAAAGATGTGTGGTGAATCTGTAATAATAACAGAAAAGCAAATGAGGAGGTTCGTAGTTATTTATTGCAAATTAATTCAACATAATTATCATGTTGAGTATGACGCTCACGATCAACTTTTTATTATATTCAATAAAAAATAAAAACTTATTTATTAATCTATATATATAAAGGAAAATGTTCGTTTGTTTGTTCGCTATGCTCACCTAGGCCGCTGAACCAATTGCTACGAAACTTGGCAGTTACGTTAACTTACTTTTAACTTACATAATGCCGTACATGTCGCCCCAGAATATTGATAGAATTTCTGTATAGCAATCAATTTCTATTTACATCCGATTTGCTGAGTTAACATGTACCATCTATTGGCAAAATTTTTTAAAATAATAAATTAAATATAATTTATAAAAAAAATGATATAATTTAAATATATATATATATATATATACTATATTCATTTAATTACTGCGACAATGATATAGCACGAAGTGGACGCTCTATATCATTCACTTCGACTGGATCACGTGCATCCAGTCGAAAGTGTTACACTGAAAATTATATAAGTATTAGGTTTTCCACTTCTAACAACTCGGGTTCTTTTCATTTCTAAGTGGCACTTTCTTAATTCTAATAATTTTTTTTATAGACTCGCTATTGACGAGGACATACTTCCCATGTAGTTTATAGGCATTCCAATAATATTCTTAAAATGTATTTTACCACATACATTTTTGAAATTTACGATTAATAACACTGGATGTAACAATTACTGCAACGGGTACTTTTATAAACCCGGGCAACGCCAGGTGTCACAAGCTAGTAATTAATAAATAATAAAATAATCAAATAAAAGTTAATAAACATTTTATTAATAAACTAATAAAATTAATATGAGTTATATTTGTACGCCTACGTATATTTGTAGTTTCTTATTATAAATATTATTATTATTCATTAAAAAAAAAAAAAGATAATTTCGAAGATAGCCATTATTCCTTTACTCAACTTAGTTTTCAAGTACGTCGGGAAACACGCAATCCAAAACACATTATATCCTAATTTTATTTAATAATTTAAATTACTTTTGATTTATTTTTTTTAGAATTTGTTTCTAAGATCATCGGGATATAGACCTATATAAATGTAGGAATGAAAATTTCATTCTTACATTTATATCCTAAATTTTTATATTGAAAATTTATATGTTAGAATACTAGAATACATTAACTGTTGCATATTAAGTATTATTCGTGAGTCTGGAATGAAATAAAATGCTCTCGATCGAAGCGGAGATAAGTAATCGCTAATATTCTACATAAATGTTAAATTCATTTACGAGGGCTATTTT
Source organism: Centruroides vittatus (assembly GCF_030686945.1). Taxonomy (NCBI): domain Eukaryota; kingdom Metazoa; phylum Arthropoda; class Arachnida; order Scorpiones; family Buthidae; genus Centruroides; species Centruroides vittatus. Next base: position 1,386,587 of record NW_027122637.1, read on the forward strand.
TTAAATAAGGTCCGTTTGTGAATGAAAGTGAGAATAATGCGCAATCACGGCAGTATGCATGCGCTTCTGCTTCGAGCAAGCTTGGCGCGCGTTTTGACGCCATTTGCAGCCATATCGTCTGTCTGTATGCTGAGCTGTAGAAGTTTAAAATGTTTAAGAAAATTGAGTCTCCCGCCGACTGTGAAATACGATCTGTTATTCGATTCTTGAATGCAAGAAACTTGGCAGCAGCGGAAATTCACCGTCAGATTTGTGAAGTTTACGGTGATAATGCTATGAGTGACAGTAAAGTTCGAAAATGGGTAAGAATGTTCAAGGATGGGCGAGTTAATGTGCATGATGAGCCACGCCCTGGCCGACCTTCTCTGATTTCTGAAGATTTGATTCGTGATGTGGATAACAAAATTCGAGAGAACCGACGATTCACGATTTCAACGTTATCAATTGAATTTTCACAGATTTCAAGATCAGTTTTGTATACCATTGTTTCGGAGAAACTGAATTATCGAAAATTGTTTTCTCGGTGCGTTCCAAGACTGCTTTCTGACGATCACAAAACAAAAAGATTGGGCAGTGCTTTATCGTTTTGACTCGATACGATCATCCACACAGTCCAGACCTTGCACCCAGTGATTTTCACTTGTTTCGATACTTAAAGGAGTTCCTTGATGGTCAACATTTCAACGACGAAGAAGAAGTGAACTGTAGTCGTGGATTGGGTCGATTTTTTGAATTCCGACTTGACAGGCGGCAGATTTCTTTGAAATCTGCCGCCTGTCAAGTCGGAATTCAAAAAATTGTTGAGCGGTATGACAAATGTTTAAACAAAATGGAAATTATGTAGAAAAGTAGATAAAAGTATGTAGAATATGAAAAAAATATATATTTTAACGATATTTACAGTATTTTTCTTCTTATTAAAAAACGGACCTTATTTAAAAAATAGCCCTCGTAGTATGGAAAGAATTTAACTCGGCATATTCCCATTGATTCTTATTTATATAAATTTATATTTCATTTTACACTGTATGTTTTGTTACTTATTGCTTCACTGGCTCCAACATTATTAGTACTTACGTAGATATCTACTTTAAGAATATATAAAAACGTTAATTTTAATGTTAAATATTCAAGAATAAACTCAGTTTTAATACTGCCATGGCTTTTTTCTAAGAAAACTTGATACGGTTTCAACTGTAAACCACAATTAAACAATATTTTAATATAATGGTAAAAGAATTTCGTTTATGAAAATTATTTTTCTCATAATAGGTTTATGACCATTTTTTTAAAAAAGGCCACTAATTTAACTAGTTAAGTATCGCTGCATCAGCCTGTAGTAGCAACGAAGCTGCTCGCACTTTATTGTCGGAACGTAGTGACGACTAATACTTGACTTCGTGCATTCCTTGTCAACAAAATAACTCTGGAATGAGTTGTCCGATCTTGATGAAATTTTCTAGGACGACTCATCATCACTCAAGGATGAACTGATGAAAATTTCAACTCTCAAAAATGATCCGTTTTTGTAGAACTGAAGATAGGGGGTTTTTCTTCAGTATGGATCATTTTTGAGAGTTGAAATTTTAATCAGTTCATCCTTGAGTGATGATGAGTCGTCCTAAAAAATTTCATCAAGATCGGACAACTCATTCTAGAGTTATAATGTTGATAAGGAATGCGTGAAGTCAAGTGTTAGTCGCTTTCTGCACGCACGTGTAGAAGCGTCATCTAGTGGTCGGAAAATATGACAAGCATTAAAACAGTAATTTTGAAAGGTAAATGTTATCGCTAACTAGATACACAACGAATATAAAGAATATTTATACAATAATAAGTTTAAAAATGATTGGTGCAAGAATGCTTTGCATGATCGAGAGAAGTTTGAGGGAGATAAACCCCGAGAAAGATGAGTCGTTTGGTGGTTTCTTTATATATTTGTTTGGTGATTTTCGTCAGCTTTCTCCTGTTAAAGATACTCCTCTCTACTCGAGTGTTTTTTACAATGTAATGTCCCAACACGGTAGGGACCCTGTTGGGACATTACATTACATTTGCATATGATTCTTTTGAGAAGTTCATTGAACTTAGTAATTCTCATAGACAAAATAGCGCAGATAGTTCCTTCACAGATGTCTTACAACATCTAGCTTCGGGTGATTTCTCTGATACAGATCTGAACATTCTGACGACAATAAATCGAGCCTATTTATCCAGAGATGAACTTGATCAGTTCCAAACGGCAGTAGAGCTATATCCAACAAACGAGCAAGTTAAACAAAGCAACGAAGACTACTTGCAGTCAACTGGTGCCCTCTTGCTTATATAGCATCTGAAAACACTCCAGATATTCGCCTTCGTCCAAAGATGACTCAGCTCTTGGTCTCTCCAAGTATTTGTATCTCTCAGTTAATACCAGAATCATGCTGAGAGTCAACTTATGGGTGGAAGGAGGTCTCGTCAATGGTTCACTAGGATACGCTACATTATATATGCTCCTAATACTCGCCCTCCAGCTCTTCCTCTGTTTATTTTAGTGGAATTCGATAGCTATCAAGGACCTTTCATCTATGGTAATCTGTTTCCAATAATCCCCATAATACGCTCTTCGAACGATGGCAGTATATTGCGATCTCGTAGACAGCCCTTACCTTAGCATACTCGATGACTATAGATAAATCACAGGGATTAACTCTTCCAAAAATCAAAATAGATATAGGGAAAAAGAGACAGCTATCGGTCTTACCTGTGTTACATTGAGTCGAGTGAAAAAAATAACTGACTCAGTATTTTTAAAGAGTTACAATAAAGATCGCTACGAGTCAATCTGTAAGTCCAAGGCCCGTAGTGATAGCCAGAATTTCGTGAGACGTTCGCATAGCAATTAATTAATGGCTTATTCTGCCCTTATATTTGTACCTTTAAATGATCCAATAGAAATCAAATATATTGTTGAGAACGAATGATTCTGTGTTTCTTTTTCCCCCATAATCTAGAAAATAAAGGTGCGAGCAGCTTCGTTCCGACTACACGTTGATGCAGAGTTACTTAACTAGTTTTGTAGATTATGAGGGAAAAAAGAAACACAGAATCATTCGTTCTCAACAATATATTTGATTTCTATTGGATCATTTAAAGGTACAAATATAAGGTCAGAATAAGCCATTAATTAATTGCTATGCCAACGTTTTATGAAATTCTATCACTACGGGCCTCGGACTTACAGATTGACTCGTAGCGATCTTTATTGTAACTCTTTAAAAATACTGAGTCAGTTATTTTTTTCACTCGACTCAATGTAACATAGGTAAGACCGATAGCTGTATCTTTTTCCTTATATCTATTTTGACTTTTGGAAGAGTTAATCCCTGTGATTTATGTATAGTCATCGAGTATGCTAAGATAAGGGAAAACTGTCTACGAGATCGCAATATACTGCCATCGTTCGAAGAGCGTATTATGGGGATTATTGGAAACAGATTACCATAGATGAAAGGTCCCTGATAGCTATCGAATTCCACTAAAATAAACAGAGGTAGAGATGGAGGGCGAGCATTAAGAGCATATATAATGTAGCGTATAGTTCCAGTGGCGTAGCGTGGCTGTCAGCCGCCCGGCGGAAGAAAATTTCGCCGCCCTTTATTTAGGTATCTCAATTTAAAAGGGTAAAATATACAGTAATTCTAAAGAACTTTTCGGCAAGAACAATCATCATTATTGTGTATTCTACAGGTTCAAATTTTTACAAGATATTATTATTTATTGTGAAATTTTGCCGCCCCTAAAAGTGCCGCCCGAAGCGGGCCGCCCCTGCCGCCCCCACTACGCTACGCCACTGTATAGTTCCTAGGAATCCATTGACGAGGCCTCTTTGCACCCATAAGTTGACTCTCAGCATGATTCTGGCATTAACTGAGAGATACAAATACTTGGAGAGACCAAGAGCTGAGTCATCTTTGGACGAAGGCGAATATCTGGAGTGTTTTCAGATGCTATATAAGCAAGAGGGCACCAGTTGACTGCAAGTAGTCTTCGTTGCTTTGTTTAACTTGCTCGTTTGTTGGATATAGCTCTACTGCCGTTTGGAACTGATCAAGTTCATCTCTGGATAAATAGGCTCGATTTATTGTCGTCAGAATGTTCAGATCTGTATCAGAGAAATCACCCGAAGCTAGATGTTGTAAGACATCTGTGAAGGAACTATCTGCGCTATTTTGTCTATGAGAATTACTAAGTTCAATGAACTTCTCAAAAGAATCATATGCAAATGTAATGTAATGTCCCAACAGGGTCCCTACCGTGTTGGGACATTACATTGTAAAAAACACTCGAGTAGAGAGGAGTATCTTTAACAGGAGAAAGCTGACGAAAATCACCAAACAAATATATAAAGAAACCACCAAACGACTCATCTTTCTCGGGGTTTATCTCCCTCAAACTTCTCTCGATCATGCAAAGCATTCTTGCACCAATCATTTTTAAACTTATTATTGTATAAATATTCTTTATATTCGTTGTGTATCTAGTTAGCGATAACATTTACCTTTCAAAATTACTGTTTTAATGCTTGTCATATTTTCCGACCACTAGATGACGCTTCTACACGTGCGTGCAGAAAGCGACTAACACTTGACTTCACGCATTCCTTATCAACATTATAACTCTAGAATGAGTTGTCCGATCTTGATGAAATTTTTTAGGACGACTCATCATCACTCAAGGATGAACTGATTAAAATTTCAACTCTCAAAAATGATCCATACTGAAGAAAAACCCCTATCTCCAGTTCTACAAAAACGGATCATTTTTGAAAGTTGAAATTTTAATCAGTTCATCCTTGAGTGATGATGAGTCGTCCTAGAAAATTTCATCAAGATCGGACAACTCATTCCAGAGTTATTTTGTTGACAAGGAATGCACGAAGTCAAGTATTAGTCGTCACTACGTTCCGACAATTAATTAAATTCATATACGAGTACAATGATTTTTATTTACTACTAGCAGACCCGGCCACGCGTTGCTGTGGCTCAAAATGTATCTATTATAAATGTATAACGCCTCCCCCGTTAGGGGAATTTCAAAAAATCTCTTCTTAGTGTACATTCTCTTGACATACCCTATTAAAACGCAATCAAACACGCATCTAAAATAGTATAATAAAAGTCGAGTTTTTCGCGGTAAGCCTTAATCCTGTCCCTCTCCCCCGCAGGGAAATATCGAAAAATCCCTTTTTAGTGTATATTCTGTTGACGTAACCTATTAAAACGCAATAAAAACGCAAAAAACCGCATCTAAAATACTATAAATAGAAGCCGAGTTCTTCACAGTAAGCCTTAATCCTGTCCCTCTCCCCCGCAAGGGATTATCGAAAAATCCCTTTTTAGTGTATATTCTGTTGACGTAACCTATTAAAACGCAATTAAAAACGCAAAAAACCGCATCTAAAATACTATAAATAGAAGCCGAGTTCTTCACAGTAAGCCTTAATCCTGTCCCTTTCCCCGCTGAGGAATATCGAAAAATCCCTTTTTAGTGTATATTCTGTTGACGTAACCTATTAAAACGCAATTAAAAACGCAAAAAACCGCATGCAAAATAGTATAATAAAAGTCGGAGTTCTTCACAGTAAGCCTTAATCCTGTCCCTCTCCGTCGCAAGGAAATATCGAAAAATCCCTTTTTAGTGTATATTCTGTTGACGTAACCTATTAAAATGCAATAAAAAACGCAAAAAACCGCATGTAAAATAGTATAATAGAAGCCGAGTTCTTCACGGTAAGCCTTAATCCCGTCCATCTCCCCCCAGTAGGGGGAATTTAGACGTGTATATTATATACAAACACTTGCGTATTCGAATGCAACGTTGTGTCAAAATTCAAAAGGAATCGGTAGGAACAAACAAACGTTATATTTTATTTATATAGATAGATAGAAAATGATCTGCTTTAGTCCATTCTAACAGAAAAGCATAATGCCTCACAGAAAAGCCAACTTAGGTTGTCAGAAGTTAGCGCCATCTGTTGGACATGAAAGCCTTAATCCATATATAAATATATTTTTGAAAGGGGGGAAATAGTGATCTTCACATATGCCACAAACCCTCGCGGGAGTGTATTAAACAACTTCCCAAAGTTTCATGGCAATCGGATAAATAGTGTGGTAATGCATGAAGGACAGACACACAGACACACACACAGACAAACATACATTCGTTTTTATATATATATAGATGATCAATATCATATAATTTTATTAACAATATTTTTTTTAATAGATAATAATCAAAGTTGAATGTTTATTAGTGTAACAAAAAATTGATTTAGGAGATTCGAAAGATGTAAGTAGAGAAGACATAATGAAACTTGAAAGAAGAAACCTATATTTCATTGATTTATTGATCGTAACAATTGAAGATAATCCATCTATTGTAATAAAACACATACAGGAAATTATTCGAAAAAGTACTACAAAAATCACTCATAAATGATAAAAACCTGACAAAAACTATATATATATATAATTTATTTTATGTGCAATATTGAGAGGAGCTATTTTTATTCAACATCAGTAAATAAATATTTGTATTAATTAACCTAAATGAACAGAATTGTTTTGAATGTAATTATTACAATTTCGACTCTATTCACTACTATTATCAATTTAGCTTACCATGAAAAGAGTCCCGAAAGAAAGAGTCGAATTTTAGTATCTACGATACAATTAGAAATTAGGAAGACATAAACTAACTTTTAAACATAAGTATTTTAATTAATTAATGCTTCGTAGTCTTTTAAATGTTATTTTATTAGTATTAGTCTATTGTGACTATACTGTCATCTATTAATAGGACTTATTATACTGATTTAACTTGCGGATGAAATTAGAGAGATTGAATCAAGAGAATAAACTTTTATTGATATTTGCACCTGGCAAATAAAAGTTTATTCTTTTAAACCAAGAGACTGATTCAATCTCTCTAATTTCATCCGCAAGTTAAATCAGTATAATAAGTCCTATTAATAAATGACAGTATAGTCACAATAGACTAATAGACTAAAACTAAGTATTTTAATATTGAAATTTATTTAACTAAGATATGTAATTATAATAATTAAATTTATATAATTAGTAAATAAAGTGTAAGTATCATCATCATCATCATCATCATCATCATCATTTATTGTCCATTGGGAATTTCTTCCCTATTACAAGGGGGTTACATTTACATTGTTTACTTGTTTTTTACTTTACAATACTTTTTGATTTTATTAATTTACACCTATTTTTCCGCAAATACATTCCAAACATTTTAATTTGAATCTTACAATTTTATTGTTCTATTTCATTAATAATAGCATATTTTAATACTTCATTAGTGTTAGTGTGTTTTGTTTTTATAAATGTCGATTATTTTACTAAAATAGTTATAAATTTTATATAAGTCTTTTTTACTCATTTTGTTGAAGTTTTTTAACAATTCCATTAGCGAGTTGCATTTATAAGTTCGAGCTATGTCATAGTGTTCACGAATATCGTTTAATTTTGTACATTTTAATATTAAATGATAAGGTGTTAAATCGTCGGAGTTACATAAGAAACATTTTGTTGATAAGCTTATATAAGTGTTGTTAACACACAGCGAATATTTATTTAAACGAAGTTGTGCTATAAGGCGTTTTACATTCAAATTTACCGAATACAACATATATGATTGAACTGATGGTATTTTAAATATATCTAAGTACCACGGATGATATTTACTGCTATATAGGGAGAGCTGATCTTTGTTTATGGATTGTGCCATAGCTGAGTTCAAAAGTAGTGAGTAACCTGTTTTCCAATCTTGAATGTTATCTTGAAATAGTAGTTCTGATACTCCAAAAGAGTTGAAGATAGTTTTTAATTTGTTATGCCATAGATGTTTATTTTTTTGAAGTTTACTTTGCTTGATGTTTTCATGATATAGAGCAATCAAATTGTTATCACTATTGAATTTGAGTCTGTAATAAAATTTAATGATTCGTTTTAATATAAACGGGAAGGACCATATACGATTGGTTTCATGACGTAGTGCATATCCGGGTATTGTCCGTTCTAACTGAAATAATCTGCGTAGATAGTAAATATGAAATAATTCTAATTTGGAGAAATAATCCAAGCTCCAAATGGGACTGGCGTAAAATATCATAGGATTAATAATCGAATTGTAGAGTTTCATGTGTATTCTTAAGTCAGAAGTTTTCAATCTGCTGCATAAAAACAAAAGATTATCGATTGCTTGTTTGACTTTATTGTTGAGTTTAGAAATGTGCGATTCAAATGTTAAATTCCAGTCAAAGTTAATTCCTAGGTAATTTATCTCATTGACAGTTTGTAGCAAGATATTTTCATGATAAATTTTTGTTTCGTTAACAGATATTTTACTGTTGTTCCGAAAAATAATTATTTTAGTTTTACTTGGATTAACTGCTAAATATTTAGACTTAAAATGCGAATTTAATTGATTGATTTTCCTTTGGAGAGAAATTTTTGTCGGTGCTACCACAACCAAGTCATCAGCAAAGAGAATATAATGAAATGCTTTATTGCCTATAACTATACCATCGTTTACTTCAGAAAAAAGATTATCTATATCTTTCAAATAAAAGTTAAATAAATGTGGAGATAATGGATCTCCTTGAAGAATACCACGTGAATGCGTTAATGGTGGAAGAATGTTTTTACCATGCTTAATCTTTATTTTATAATTTTGAAATAGTATTGATATTGTTCCTATAAATTGAGAACTAGCACCACTCTTTTTAAGTTTTTGTTGTAAAAATGGTACATATTACTGAATCGAATGCCTTTGTAATATCTATAAAGGCAGCATACACTTTTCTATGTTTTTTTACGAGATATATTTAAATAATCATTAGCAAGGTAAATATCGCAAATTCGGTGCCTTTATTTTTTGTATAAGCAAATTGAAATTCTGCTTCTAACTCGTTGATTTTGATCCAATGTTGAAATTTTTTTGCAAGTATCAAGGTAAAACATTTTCTAAGTGTAGATAACAAAGCTATAGGTCTATAGTTTTCTGGAGCCATCTGGTCTTTCTTTTTATAGATCATCGTCATGATTATGGAATTCAAAAATTCAGGATAGGACAATGTGCTGTACATAGCATTGAATATTTTCAATAATTAATAAAGTGTAAGTATTATTAATAATTGGAATTATAATTCGTATTAGTAATAAAGCTATTAAATCAATCCGAAACATTCCTAAATGATTACATTTGTTTTAAGTGATATTATTTATAAACAAGTAGTTAACAGACTATGAGATCAGAAATATTCTGGGATTTGATTCATCCTATCTCTATTCTCGGAGATGTACTCTCTCATTATAATAATTTGATACGATGGTAAAATCTACTAAAGTTATTAAGTGTATAAGAATAATTGATTAATTTCAACTTACACACCGATCAATTTATAATTATACATTATTATGGTTTCAAAATTTTACAAAAATGCACATTGGAAAAACAAAATCTTCATACGTATTAGTATATAGGTCTACTGTACTATGGAAGAGGAATTTAAAGTTAGGTAATATAAAGGTTACTCTCTAAAAGAAAAAAGTTTTAGTTTAATAAATAAAATAATAATTACTTAATTTAAATTCTGTATTTATATTAAAATAAATTTATTAACGAGTAATTACTATTGTTTCTTGATCGATTGTCTGTTACATTTTATAATCTCTTATTACCTTATTTTCCGATATCGAATAAGGGTAACTTGAAAATTATCATCATATCTTAATCTGTAAGAATACTTCGTAATGTTTAAGATGTGAATAAACAATTTATTTAATTTTTTACTGGTTCTGTTATATATAACAGAGGAAAAGTATTGCGATGGCCAATGACCCCTCAAGATTGTTATATTTTCGGACTCGGGACCTTCAACCGTCGAGAAATGCAAAAAATTTGGGGTTTTTTTCTTTTTTTCTGTATGTATGAATGTTAGAGTGTGTGTGTGTGCGTGTGCGTGTGTGTGTGTAGGGGGCACGATTTTGTTCACCCACATTGAAGCTAAAGACTCCCGTGCTTTTTGTCGAAAATTTATGAAATTTTGCAGGGAGGTTTGTATATTACGGGATTGATGCTACTAAATTTTAATTAAAGGTCGAGGAATGGGGCGATATTGAGGGTCGTGTGTCATATCTCGTGTGAGGTCGGACTTAATGAAGATTTTATTTGTTATTAGCATTTACAATTTTTTTATAAAACTCTTCCCTACTCTAAAAATTAAGTCTTTTGCTATTTTCTAATAATTAATGATATAAAAAGTTTTTAAATAAAATATCACAACAGATAACGCCGCACACAGTTTTAAATGTTGTCGGGAAAGTTAAGCAACTCGTTGCTGGATTTTTTATCCTATGTTTTGTGTATTAGGTAAAGTATCCTAGACTTTCTCCTAAAAAAAACCAGAAAAAACAAGTTTATTGAGTTACAACGAATATTTAGGCTACATCAAATCTATGTGATTCATATGATTATATTTTTTATAAATATATGACAAGTAAAAAACATTTTATTTTGAAGTGTTCGCTACTGTTAAATTCTCTGTTTGATAGCTACAAAATGTAATGTAAATGTTATAATAAAACATCAGATAATCATTGATAATGTAATATTAGCCGATGTGAATATATAGTCTACATCAGATATCGATAGTAGGTAGCTTGAAGTAAATTATAGGTATACGTATTCTTGAAATTTCTTAGTTCGTCTTCTGCCCAAGACCGTTTTCTTCTAATTTTTCCTTCTCAATTTCGAGTCGAATAAAAAATTCGACTCGAAATTGCTACGAGATTGGTGATTTCACATTTAAAATGATTTAACTTTAATCAGAATTTAAAAATTAATTTATTTCTGTTCTGAAATTTTTTTTAGACTAAAGTTAATTTGAAAAAAAAAATGTATTAAAACAATGCGATAAGAGCATTTAATATAATAAAATTTATACTGATTTATTACAAATCTATCTTTATTAAAACTTAGGAAATATATAATGTAGTAGCTGCAGTTTGATGTTATGCTAGCATTAAAGTTCATATTCTTTTGATAGTAAGAGTGAAAAATAGAAAATAGTAAAATTGAGTATTATTACGGATAATTTTGATAAAAAAATTTCATAAATTCAATATACGAAATTATTTCATCGATATTAATTCATACATTAATAAAATAACAATCCTGGTTCTTTTCTATGAATTCAAAACATTCCTATCTAAATTTCATTAATACTTCTAGTCAATAGTTTATTATATTTATATTAATTAAAAATCATTTTATTAATTTTAATTATTTAATATATATATAATTACATAAATTAGACAGTTTTAAAATCTACACAAAAGTATTGTTTTAAAATTTTATATTTTGGTAGTCTTCATAAAAAAATCTTAAATATTGAAAGAACTTAGTTAAATAAATAAATATATGTAATCATATTAATCTATTGTTATAAAAATATGTAGACACAGGTAGATATTTTTTAGTTTTGGCGACTGTAAGCATTCAATCTGTCGATATTTTGAGCGTGTTCGGAACAGAAATAATCTCGTTGGCACAATAGAAGCCAGTTTTTATATTGTATACTGTAGTAGCTACACTTTCCAAACTGGATTTAAGCTTATTCTGACATATAAGTTACTATCGAGTTGCCAATGTAACTTGGAAAGAAGTTTGACCGGCTTCATATAAATATGCGAAACCGTGTCAATACTTTTATAGTTTGTTTAGGATAAAAATGTGATTCTGCTATAAATCTTCGGTTTGCAAGGAAATGCAGATTACACAATTAAATCGTGCTATACTCTAAATGTGTGTGGTATTTTCAAATCTTCATTTCATCGTTTATTAAATATTGCTATCAAAAAGTTCCGAAATTACGAAACATTAAAACAAAAATTTTATGCAGATTTCGTCGATTTATTTTTAAAGTTTTAAAAATAATTCATTTTGTTTATTATTACAGCATCGAAGGACCTTCAAGAGTGTATAGTTGCCGCTCAGGTTTGAGACTTTACTAGGAATGTGTCCATTTGCGAATTTTTACAAGAAAAGATATCACCGAGAACTTGGCGTCCAGGCTACTGATTTAACCACCAAGTATCACCCATATCCACCACAAATAATGCCTATTGTCTCGTCACGCCGACCAACCTCGAATTTTCTCGCCGTCGAAAAGTGGCGAATTCCCAAATAAATAGATTACATCTTTTTCTTCGATTAAAAATGCCATCGTTCGACTTATTTATATTTTTCATTCGTAAATCTTCGAGCAATTTAATTACCAGAGATCTTTACCCAAAGATGCAGTGACGCCATCCGGTGTCGAAAAATGAAATTGTTTGAATAGATGTGTAACTGACAAAAATGGGCCCAGTGTGAAACCTATAGATCATCGGAAGGACGAGAATCGAATCGTACAACCTTTCGTCGTATCCTCATGAGAATATCACTTTATTTTCTGTTTTAAATGCTCCGAATTCGTATCGGTCTTTCATAATATAATTCGCGCCTCGATTCCTCCATTGTAAAAATTATTTGTTGTCATTTCACTATTTTAATAACATGACTTTTTTGTAAATTATTCGTTCGAATGTCTTTGGTTTATTTGATTTATGTCATAATGTAATTTGTGTTTTATTCTGCGGATTATCGGAAATATACCTCACTTTAGAACTACATCAAAGGCGACGTATAACCCCAAATAGCGCTAAATTGCGAGTCTAATAATTTAGAAGCCTTCCCAAATACATTAATTTAAATCGGGCATTATATAGTAAATGCTTTAGTATAATTTATAGTGAGCGACATTTCCGATGGATCTTGAAATTTTCTACAACCACCTTTTATTGTACAATGTGTTATCATGAAAGGAACATCACGGTCTGTTTATAATATGATATTTAAGTATGTCACGATATTGTAAAATAATTTTTTTGTTTTTCCATTTTATGTTCTATATTCGATAAAATAAAAGCTTGGACAAAAACTAAAAGCTTTCATATTGTATACGTGCATCTAACACTCATACCTTAAGAAAATTGAAAAAATGTTGTGTCGCTGATTGCTTAATGTGCTGTTGTGATTTGAACAGAAATATAATCAAACACAATTCCCAAATTTATCTACAGTGATAATATTTTTGCAAGCATTGTGTCAATAGATTTTAATTTAATAAATTATGCTTCCTAATCATTAGTGACTTTTGTATTCCAGTAATGGTACGTATAAAAAGAACGATAATTGCATACTTATTAGCAATGGCTATTAAATTATACTCTCGATTAATGTGGTGCGATAAAGTGTTAAGATAATGTACATATAAACCATGGGCGTCCGCAGAAAATTTTCCGGGAAGAGTAAAGTTTGGAGACAGATAATTTTGGGATTTTTCTCATAAGTAGATTATAGAATACAATATTGCATCAATACAAAAAGACAGACAAAGCGTTCCATGCTGAGGGTGTAAGGTTCCATATCTCAATTACTTTTACAATTATAATTTGTGGAATTTTTTACTCGATCCTGGGGAGGTAAGGTCCGACCACGCTGTAAACTATACAGAGTATTCACTTTAACATTTATCCGGGTGCAAAAAATATCTTTCCAGAATTGCACGAGTATATGCGTGTGGTGCATTAGTTACACCGCAATGTTTAGAGCAAAATAAATTAATTCATTCAAAATAGGAACATCTGTAAACCAAAGCAATAGATAAATTTTCTCATCTCTCTCGAGCAAAAAGATAACGGTAAGAAATCACTTTAAAACGATTTAGAATAACGTGCATATTGTAAAGCTTGCAGTGCCGCGTGATAAATATTATGGCAGTTACTCTATTCCGGGAAAATTTGTCAGTCCATAAAATGTGCTCGAGCAGGTTCGGTTTTTCCTGGCTTAAATTTAACGTCGTATTTCACCTGTCAAATCTCTGCGCATTATTCACTGCACGTTTCAGATAGCAGTTGAATCGATGCGTATCGTGGCAATCTAAAATTTAATGTATTTGTGACTACTACAGTCCTCATTGCCTCGCTGCTTCGCGTATGCCCGTATAGTTGATATGTATGGAAGTATACCAAAACTTCGACAAGGGCGACCCGGATCTGGATCCTCAACTACGCTACGGATTTGCATCAAGCAGCATATGTCAAAGTGGTCGTATACATAAGGTCTTGGTGCAGCTAGAAAGCGCTGCACTCACCAAGACCTTAATGGAATCTAAGTGCCCTTTCTCGTGCATTTTGTGTATTTTCTCCATAAAGTTTAATTATTTCACAGTAATATTCAGGCATGTCACTGTGCTCTGCCAAATCACAGACCGTTGTTAACTCTTTTATGTGGAGGTTGGCATCGCGTGTCTCCAGTTAATTTGTCAAATTGGTATTTTTAATTTGCATCTTGTGTTCTTATGTTTGGAAAATTTACGTATTTGTCCGGAGCCACTGCTTGATTTACACGCGTCTTTCTTTTTAATGAGTTAATTTACTTTTCTGCAAACTTCACAGTGGAATTAATGTTCTGTGCCATTAAGTATACAGTGTATACGAGTGCAATGTGGGAAAGATCTCTTATGCACTTGGATAATTGTTAAATTGAACTCTAAAGTTGTGAAAAAGCCGAAAACTACAAAACCGGTTACGAAACCGAATCGTGGTCCGAATCCCGAGTAAAACCGATTTTGATAGCGAAAAAATAACTACATTCTTTCTACATAATTAAATAGGCAACATCACTCATTAATAGAAAGAATAATTTTATTTACTTGTAAAAGTATGAAGAAGTATAGATTTAAATTCACAATTACCTTGAAATTATTATTTTATACTTGATTGTGTACAGTTAAATTTCATTAGAAAATGAAATAATAAGGAAAATCAATTTTATAATCAACAAAAGAAGTTTAAAAATTTATCAAAAGAAGAATTTAAAGAATAATTAGACTATATGTAAGCCAAAACAAAATTTTGATATAACGGAGCCTTTTGATAAAACGGAAATTGTTTTTGATTTTGAAAGAAGTTTACTATTTATTTTCTTTGAAATAAAATTTTAAAAATATTAAATATATAATCAGTTTATATTTTATGTTATTTTTGTTTTTAAGGAGTAACTAAGAACAGCAAAAATTGAACTTAACTATACCTTTTGGTAGAACCGGGTTTGACAATCGGTTTCCGGTTCAAAGCTACTATATTATTCACATCCGGGTTAAGTCTAGATTTCGAGAACCACTTTTTAACCCTATTCAACACTTCATATACAATCTTAATAAAATGTAAGCAGAAGTAACAAAAACAAAATTCTTTTGGATTTGGAATATCGATGTAAACATTTTTAGTAATAAGTTTATTCGAATTAATAGGAAACGTCGACGTAGATCGACGACAGAAACACACATGATTTTTGCTAATAATGCATTAACTTTTCAGATAATGATATTTTATAACATTTATACAGTTTATAAAGTAACGCTTATTAAAGCAGTCATAGAAATAATTAAATTAAAAATTTCACATTAAACATTTATGTGAGCCCTTTATTAGGAAAATTATTTAGAATAATTGGCACGAATATTTCCTGTATTCGAGAACATTTGAAATCATTACTCGTTCAATTATTTCTGTATATCGTATGCTGTACTTCCTATATCATCAGAAATTATTCGTTTTTACTACTTTCCTTTAGGTCTATAAGTTTATAATTGAGGTATTCGATGGAATAAGATACTTAAGGTTACGTAGGTCCCTTATTCCTTTTTATATTTTCTTGAGTGCGTTTTATATAAAAAAGGACTTACGTGAAAGAAGCAATACATATCTTTGTGACTTTTTGATAATTTATTAACAGACGCCAATAAATGGCGCTAATTTTCCACATGGTGGCCTTTGTGTGAAATGTGTATAGAGTTTTTTACTAAAACATTGTAGATTTTTCTAATAGTGAAGACGAAATTTGAAGGAAACAGGAAACTAAAGAAAGGTAAAGACCTAGTCAAGTTTTTAAAAGGATAATGAAAGAAAGCGGTAAATAGCATATAGAAGCCTTGCTCTCTCGCGTAGGAATTAATTTGAAAAGTAACTGACCGTTAATATGCCAGGAGACAATGTATCTGAGTTAATAAACTATTATTAGGTATTATTATTTGTGACTTTTTCGTTGCACTTAATTTTATTTATGTGTAGCTTCTCGTGTTATAATTATGTAATGGAGTATATGGTAACTTGAAAGCAATATGTGTTGTGAAAAACTAGACATTTTTGGAATCAGCATACTTAAATTAATGTAACTATGATGTTTTATCTATTACTAAAAACTTCAAAAATTTTGTAGACTAGTATAATCAAACTTAACAGTGAAAAAAGAAAATTGATTAACTTGTTCGTGGATTTTTGGTTTTTAAATAGTAAATTTAACTTATTTAAAATTGAATTTATATATAAATTATATAAGAAAAAAATACGAGAAAAGATGTGGGTTGGATTAACATAAGAAAAGACATGAATTCTTATCGAAAGATATATTAACGCATTACGTGTATTATCTAAAACACGTAATCGTAAGATATCAATTCAGGCGTTGGAGGAGAAACGTGTCTAAGTGAAAAAATTAATTTTGAAAAATTGCCGAAAACCCCTAAATTCTTTATTTTTGGAGGAATAAAGAATTTATTGCTATAGAATGTATTGTTGCCTTCTAAGATAAGTATATTTTGAATATATTTTAATAACACAGTATTTTAAAAATCTGTTATATGTTCAATAAACTACTTTAACTTAGGTCTCATTTTCCTTTTATAAAACTATAAAACTTTATCCATGAGAAACAAAGTTGCCTATTTCTTGAATATACGTTCGTTCCATTTAATTGCGAATAAGAAAGATATACTATGAGTTATTTTCATGTTATTAAATATTCCACTGGCTTAATAATGTCTCGGAGGATTTTGACAGCAGGATAGCCGAACGGTCAAGGTGGCAGCCTACTGCTCTGGGAGACCGGGATCACATCCAAAGGCTCGAAAAATTCCTTGTAATTTTTCGAGGGGTGATCCGTTCGGATATGTCGGGCTTCATCCCTCACTACCCGTCCGGCCCATTGTGGGCCTGGCCGAACCCATAATGGACTTGCTAAAAAAAAAGGCTATCTTAGTGCCCACAGGGCGAAAAGAGTTTTTAAAAAATGTCTCGGATGAAGTTCGTCTGAGCTTTCACATTCTTTTGTGAGATATTGAATTTTTCCGTTGCCGAAGAACACGAGAAGTATAAACTGTAGGCCGTCTACAACAGTTCAGAAATTGGTCGTCGTCGTTTGATTGCGGTAAATTCACCACATACGAGGTTTATTCGGAAAGTTAAGATACAATGCGAATAGAAATCAAAGAAAACTATTTTCTCATAGTTTGCAGTGCTGCGTCTGTTTTGATCTGAGTCACATTACAGAAGTCACTTAACTTTAATTGCATCATTGTTATTCCTGCAAGTGTGTGTTTAAAATGACCGTGTCAGTTTGTAATCCTAGCGCCTGATATATCTGTACTCCTTAATTTGGCAAAATGTTCAGCCGATACGAATAATAATTTAACTACTGGTATTTACTATTAAAGATTAGTTTAATATTTTTCAGAGCATTTTGACTATTTCATTTATTATTTATCAGATCTGCAAATTACAGTCATGGAAATTGTGTTTTTGTGATGAACAATTGTATCTGTATCAGGTATTTCCTGCTTTCTGCCTTAAAGTGTCACGTTCAATTCGCTTCAAAGATGGCGGCCAGGTTCGGAGTCTCGTAGTTATATGTCGTTGGTTGGAAAAAGTCAAAAATGAGAAAAAGTAAAATCGTTAGGGTCGGACTGAACAGAAAATTAAGCTCTGGGAAAAGCTAGAATGTAGACCTACAGCCATTAAAAAACTTTATAATTTAAAAATTTTTATAGTTATTGCATTATACATACAAGATATAGATATAAAATTAGTATATTACAAATAATTCAAGCACATTACATTAATATGCTTCTTAATAAATTATTATTTTTAATCATTTCATCCATAATAGCTTCATTTTATATCCTCATCATACATAAGCATAAATAAGCATAAATAATACATAAACATAAATGCCTCTGAATGACATTGACTTTGACGTCCCTTATGACGAACTGTGCGTCCCTATTTAAAATATATTTTTTTCATTTCGAAAATGATCTTTCTCAAGATACCCGAATCAAAACGAATTACACGCTGAAAATATACTACAGTAAGCAAATTAAATTTTTGCAATACTGCATAACAACAAGGTATGAAATTTTTACAAGTTTTGTATTTTTAAACATTTTTTTTTTTTTTTAACCTGTTTTCATATTTATGCTGTTATTCTGATTCGAATGATGATACAAATCATCATTCGAATCAGAATTTAAACATCCCTATTCATCTCTTAGGATTTCATTAAAAATAGTCCATGTTTTTGCAAAATCTTATCGCTTCGTCTGTAAAGTTTCTTTTGTCAGCATTCAAGTTTTTATTTATCAAACCCGCTACACTCGCAGATATATCAAATGGGATTTCGTTAGTACAGCATAAAATTTTATGAAGATTATTCGGATCTAAATGATAAAAATCATTATAAATGACATTGTTCATGAAGTATTGACTGTTAGAACTTATTGTTACTCTAGATCCACGATTACTTTACAAACATTAATACGAATAAAAATTAATTTGAAGACAGTCTGTCCAAAACTGGGAACTACCATTTAACACCAAAAAATCTACATTTACCAGTGCCTTTTCCTCAGTAGATATAAAGCATAAATATCCCCGAGTGGTAAGGATGGAAAGAAAACGAAGATGTCTGTAAGATACGCCAGTTCCAATTTTTAAATTTGTAATTTTAATTATATTTCTGTGTTTTTTAAAGGATTTTTTTATTTTGACGGCAATACAGCCTAAAAAGGAAGGTCGGGTCGTAAAATGTTTGTATTCTGGAACACTAAAAATAAATAAATGGTGGTTCTGTTTTGGACAGACTTTGTCTTCAAATTAATTTTCATAAAATTGCCATCCGACGAAATTCTACAATTAATTCGAATATTATCGCTAACATTTAGCTTCTTGCTCCTTTTTTTATCTGCAAAATCTATTTCCACATAAATATTAATTTTTCTTTTCTCGAATTCTTCATTTACATCTTCCCTCGAACACCCGACAGCAGTGGCGTTTTGTCATTGGAAGCGGTGGAAGCGCCGCTTCCACTTTCTAATGATCTTTCCTTGTAGTTTCTAAAATATAAATTTTTCATATTTTAACGTACTTTCAATTAATTAAAATTGATATTTTATTATAACTGCATTATGTATCTTATTACAAATTTCTATACTACATGTGAAAAAAACGAAAAGATTGCTATTGTATATTCGAATATCAGTGGCGGAATGGAAGCGCTTACGAGACAGCTTCCACGGCGAGAATAACTGAATGGTGTAAAGCAGCCAGAAGGCATTGGCGCATGCGCTTTACAACCTCACCCGGTTTAGCTGGTGGAAGCTACACACGTGTAACGCTTCCTACCCTTAGCCACCGGGTAGGGAGCTACTGTATCTGACTAAGTAAATTATTTTAAGATTTAAAAAGTAAAAAGTATTCAATGTTATTTTTATGTACGTTTTTTTGCAAAGTTATATTTAATTATAATTATACTGTAATTATATTGACAGATTTTCAGACAAAATCTTTAAAATTTTTATCACTTTTAGATGTTAATAATTAACGGCCGGATGGCCGAGCGGTAAAGGTGGCAGCCTACCGCTCTGGGAGACCCGGGATCGAATCCGAACGGGACGAATAATCCCCAGGAATTTTTCGGGGGGTGGTCCGTTCGGATATGTCGGGCCCCGTCCCTCACCACCCGGTCGCCCCATTGTGGGCCTGGCCGAACCCATAATGGGACTACTAAAAAGAGGCCCTCTTAGTGCCCACAGGGTGGAAAGAGTTAAAAAAAAAAAATGTTAATAATTTTAATATTATGAAAAACAATTTTTCCAAGCGTGTTTTAATTCTTTAAATTAAGTAAATTTTATGGGAAATTTTTTGATTTATCTAAATTACGTAGCGAATCGCAATATTTATATTCGTGTCCGGACTATATTGACAAGTAACTCTTAAACATAAAACATATTATAATTAGTGTCGATCCGAACAAAGATGTACTAAAAGAATTATATGATTTAATATCATTAATTTTTATAATACCATCTACCAGTGCGTCTGTTGAGCGTAGTTTTTCGACCACGAAGCAAATTCATACATTGGCCAGGAACACTCACTCGGTCGGAGGAAAAATTGTCGTCGCTAGCGTTGCTTTCGATAGAAAAAGAGCTTTCAAATACGTTGATGGAGTCGACGACCAGCGACTTTTATGATAAAGTAATTAACGACTTTGCAGAAAAAATCGCCGAATAGAGTTAGTTTATAAAAAATTAAAAAAACAAGATTTTCTATCATTGTTTGTATCATATCTATTTGTATTATGTATGTATTATTTATGTATTTTAGAACTGAAATACATAAATTGTTTATTTTTGTCATTTCCAGTATTTGTTTAAAACTTTTATGGAAATGTGATGTACCGGACAGGTCTGACCCGTCACGAAAGACGCGAAAAAACGGTTAATTTAGAGAAAAATTTATTAGTTTAAAGAAACATAGGTAAATGTCGTTTGTAGTCGGACCATTGTTTATATCAAACTGCGAGGCGGAAACCATAAATCGCGGAAGGAAGTCGTCCTATGATCGGCGGAAGATCGAATTCATCTTCGATTTTGACTTTTCTTCCGCTCCAGGTAAGAGTCTCATTACGTTTAGTAACCAGGGACCAACCACTCGGGAAGCGTGATTGAGGGAGAATGACCAATAAAATGGACAAAAGAAAGAACGGAGATTGATATAATCTCCGACAATCGAGGACACCTCGCACTCGGTTAACGTTCCGAATAACCAAACGCGCAAACACAACGCGCAAAAAAAAAAAAAAAAAAAAAAAACTACAATTTCTCGTCTATTGTGCCAACCTGTAACCGGTGCCACCTCGGACTTAGACCGTGTCCCCGACGCAAACAGAGGAAGTCTCCCCGTGCCCTACAGACTTGTCAACGCCACTGTCCCGGGGCCACCTTCGATCGACCATCAAAGAACCACATCGACGCCCGGGATGTCCGAACGGCTGATTGTCCTAAAGAAAACTATTTTGTACATAGTATATGTTTATTTTATGTTTCTTTTTTGTCGGTTTTTGTCAGGTACGTCTCTTCCGCCACCACGCACGTACGAATGGACCCTAGGCCATCACTGACGCGCAATTAACTGATTGCCCCTGGAAGTCGGCTTCTTACAGAAACACAGCTTCCCTATCATCAAATGTCACGGCACGCCACTGCCCGACAGCCATTATTCTTTGGTTATCACCAATTTGTGTAACATTGAAAATGCATTTCCTGGAACCAGTATTTTTTTAAAATATCGGTAATTATCCTACGCGGTTGCAACGATGCAACAATGTAACAGACGAATACAGGATTCTTGTTATAAGAATAATACAACAAAATAATACAACAAAAATAGTGCCGTGTTTTATTCTTATTATATAGTATTATTACTACTTTGTATTAATTTTTTAACGATGGTCAATCGACCATCTAAAAATGACGGACCACGGGGGAAATCCCGGTACCCGTGAGCCAGTCTAACCCTGAAATTTGTAGTATTTTTTTCTCAGTCTTGATTAATTTTTCTTAAAACATTATTTTACATGTATTTAATCTAGTATATATAAAATTAATATTATTTACATAAATAATTATCATAAATTTCAACAGAGACGTGGAAAACATCACAAAATGGAACGAAACGCCAGGGATGGGCAGCAAAAGATGATCTTATTTGTTTACTTTCATTTTGGTTCTTTCCGTCTTGTGGCACTGAGAGAGCTTTTACCGAGCCCATCGTGGGCTCGATTAGACTCACAACGGGCAGGACGGGTAGTAAGAGACGGGGTCCGACATATCTGGGGAAGACCATCCGAGTTCGATTTCGAGTTTTCCAGAGAGCGGTGAACTGCCGCTTTAGCTGCTCGGCAATCCGGTCGTCAGTGTTCGGATTTTTAAAAAACATCGTTAGATTATAGTGTTCCCCAAACATTGTAACCGAACAATGTAACACATAGGGTGCGTTCTTTTATTCCTCCGCGTAACTCCGCGCGAGCGACATTCGTTTAAAAATTCCTGCGGAACGCGTTCCTAAATTCCGGTCAGAGTGCGCGCCGTCGAACGGCAAAAACGGCCGCTTGTAGTAGTAGTTTAAGGTGGAAAGCAACATGGCGTCCTCCATGGCTCAAATATAGTTTCGTTTCGGTGTCCATTATGTGGTTTTATGAATGAAAATTTAGAAGTTGTGAAAACGCAAGTTAGTGCACGCGGTGATGTAAGTATCTTTTCGAATGGTAGCCGGCATTCAAATTTTTTTCGTGGCTATTTTGAATGCTCTTTCAACAAATAATCCATTTTATGGTTAAATTTTACAATTGGGACCCTTCTTTTGCCTTTAAAAGCTCATATTTTAGAATTATAGATTCTTCCATCACTATACTATCGATAGTGCGGGTGCCGCCATCTTTCTTTCTTTCGCCGTCGTTCCTAAATGCCTACAAACGGCAGCGCACTCCTGTAGTAGCGGAGACGCAGAACGACCGCTATTAAAGAACGCACCCATACAAGTATGCAGTAGTAGAGGCGGTCCAGGCGTCAGATTACCGCTCTAGAAAACTTGGGATCGAATTCGGATCGAATGATCGAAAAAGGAGATAGATTTTTTTTGAGGGTGGACCATCCGACTATATGTCGGGCCCCATCCTTTACCACCCGGTTGCCCCATTACGGACTTATCGGAATCCATAATGGGCTTGATATAAAGACCTTCTTAGTGTCCATAGATGACAGAAAGAGTTAAATGTATAATTTATCTGAACACTTTAAAAACCATAAAACACGATTTGGACGTCTTAGACGAAATGAATCAAAATATTAATTTATTGTAATAAGAAAACTTAAGGACAATGAAAAACAATCTAAAAATTTTTAATTTAAATTTAATAATGTGTTTCGATATTCTTATTCTATTTTTGTTATTCTAGTTTTAAAATTTATTATATTTTTCTATACATATTAAAAATACATCTTATTTAAATTTTGATATCGTTTCTATTTATCTTTTTACAGAAGAATTTATTAATTTTTAATCGAATAAAGAACGAACAGAGAAGCGCCCTCTACCGCTCAAATGCATATTTATAACTTAATGGCCGCCGTATCGTAGGAAGGTGACAAAAATTGCGATGGGTGGAGGTCACGGAGGAAAACCGTATGAAATTCCCGATTGGAGAATTTACAAAGTAGAAGATGTACCAGAATTACTTCAAGTGAAGAAAGCTCTGCATAGTATAGGATTAAAAGATCCGTGGTTGCGGAACGAAGTATGGAGATATCATCCTGGATTTCTGACTATGCGACAGAGAGGAATTATGTTTTACTTCCGAGGAGCTAAATGGGGAACTTTAGCTTTCTTGCTGTCACTTGCTGCAGAAACAGCTTATAATAAGTTGAAAGGTGATGATTCTGCTCACGGTCATCATTGAATTCACGGTATTCAGTAGATCAAGAAAATTGTATAGTTTAAATCTAATCTGATTCTTGCCTAAAATGTAGATACAACTTTTATTTCTGTTATTAGTATCTATATTAAAGAATACGAAAAGTTGTATAATAGACTTATTTTCTTTTTACGTAATTATCAAATAATACACACTTATGGAAACGAAGCACGTTCATCCAAAGAAAATATTTTAGTTGATTTAAATATATACAAAGAATTGCTAAACTATATTCTTTTTGCTTTTATACAATACAAATTTAGCTCTATTTTGTACAAGATATCTTTTTGTTTTTAATAATTGAAAACTAACCTAACGATAAATAATATCTAAATATGTATTGTACTGTATCCTCAGTCAATACTACACTTACTGATGCTTTGTAAGTAATATACTATTGAGAAAAAATTTATAAATTTATTTATAGTAATAATCAAAGTTCAGCAAATATTCTTTTAATTTTTAAGATTATTTAGCAATTAGTTTCTTGCAAATGTATCTCACAAAAATCTTTTGCATAGCAGAAGGAATAATTCATCAAATCTTGTTAATTTTATTAATTGTGATAATTTTATTTGTAGGCATTAATTTTATGTGTAATTTACTAATTGTTTCAGCAAGTGGAACAAAATTTATAGTTTTTGAATGGCATAGAAATTATGACTGCAATGAAGAACTTGAGATTGTATTTAAAAAGTAGTTAAATTATAATTTGTTAAAAGCTTCGACTATTCAATAACAGATTGATAATGCTATGATGGTTATATTGCTTATTTCCTTTTTAGCTAATGATTCTGCTTGTTTTAGAATTATATTTGATATTTAAATCAAACAGTTACACCAAAGTTGAATTTATTTACTATTTTTTTAGATTTTATAATAATTCAAAGGAAAGGAAAAAATATAGGATGTGTTATACTTGATATTTCAACATCAATGAAATTAGAAAAGAATGTAATCTAATTTTTAAACAATTATCCAAAATTGAAATATAGCATATATATAGTGGGTCTATACTACGTTTTTCATTTATCTAAACCAGTAAAAGAATTTTTTAAAATTTATTATATTTACTTATTTTGTCAAATTTAAGAAAAGCTATTACATTTTCAATTTTGTTTATATCATCAGGTTGTCTAGTTGAATTGTTTGATAGTTTAAGATAAGTTATGCCTGATGACAGCACTACTAAAACCTTATACTCAAATATTTGTTTAGTTATTTAAGGATTATTATATAACTGCTATTAGTGAATGTTTTTATCAATGTTTTTAGTGAATTGTTTCCTACTGTACCAATGGTTGGATATATCTAAAACAAGGTAAATATGTTTTTCCCATAATCCTGTGGGTACAGATGTTTAATGGCTCTTTCAGAATAAACAGTTCACAACTTAATTTAACCTTTATTTTCAATGATTGGGTGCATTCTTTATTAACATAATCTGAGAAAATAAAGGTTAAATTCTAAAATTGTGGACTGTTGAGTCATCCAAAGAGCCATTAAACACCTGTACCCCATGATTACGGGAAAAAACACTTTAATGTAATTATATCTGGTATTCCCAAAAGCAAAAGAAGGCAAATATGTGTTAAATCTAGCACTTAATGGGATCAGAGTAGGGTTCCTCAAACAGGATCCTGGTCGTTTTTTTATCCTGGGAAATCCCGCAAACTTTTTAAAAATTCACTTTTTTCTTATTTTATGTTAAGGTTGAGGAAATTTTGCAAATAGAAAGTATCATTAACTCATAAACTGTCAGAATACATTTGTATTTATTAATTTTAAACCTACTTATTAGTTTTTTTAACTTTTGTTCGTTATGGCAGGACACAAATGGTCAATAATCAATACGTAGCTTATTTGTGGCAGAACTCTCAAAATTCTTTATCTGTAATATCTGGAATAAGTGTGCTTATGCTGTCTTAATTTTTAACCATGCTTAGTAGCTTCAATAACTGTGTAACGCCAAGTTGTGCAAATTGGGCAAGGATACAAACGAGTACGAAGTCTGCAAGTATGAAGTTTTTCTTCATAACCTGATTATTAAAGACAAACGAACTGCCGAATTATTGGGCTATGATCTTTCTATTAATGCAGCCGAGGTAGACAAATCAAGAATACTAGAGAACAAAAGAAGTACTATAATCTCGAAAACGAACTAGAAATCTTCAGGATACAGATGAAAACATAATATTTGTCTTTTCTTAAATGCATTAAACACGATTCCAATCACATCAATTGAATCGGAAAACGCATTCTCGGTAGCAAGACTTTTCATTACTAAAATAAGAATTAGATTGAGTGATCGGAGTATTGACTATATTTGCTTTATAATACAAAATATTGTAAATTTTTAATTTTATTTAAAAAATCAAAAATTACCTTCTAAGTTAGAAGTTTGATCTAAGTTCTCTTTTTTTTTTTTTTTTTTTTTTTTTAATTTTCAACTCAATTCAAAGGCATTTTTGTCGTTGCTGTATGCAGTTTCCAGCAAACTTTAATAATTGTTTTCTATTTGTGAAAATTTCTACGTAATTCAAAGGTAATTTTTAATACATATACAGCATTATTAATATGATTTTGGAGGATGCAGAACGTATTAAATTACTTTAAAAAACGAAAAATAATTAAATCATTTGATTTCATGACATTTTGTATATCTTAAAAATAATTAATTTTGTCCCGGGATCCCAGGAAACAGTTCACTTTTATCCCGGGATTCCGGGACAAGCAAAAGACCGGGAAATGAGAAACCCTAGATCAGAGTAAATGATGAGCTTTCGAACGAGCATTTCATAAATTACTCGTGACTCCATTTTCTTTAGAAGAAAGGAGTAAAAAAGGATGAGCGACTTAAATAGTAAGGCAAGAAGAACTGGGATTTGCCTCTCTATATTAAATATGAAGATTCAAAGACAAGGAAAATAATACCAATATGAATGTTTCCACTATAAAATTGTTTTTACTTCCATCATCTTAAACACGACCGACTGACTCTGGATACATTTCGAGGTATTCAAAACCTCAAACTAAGAGTTCAGAACAATTAGCATTCTACGTTGCCGAACACGGTTCGAGACACCATAAAAAAATAATAATAATCATAATAAATACACTGAAAAAGTTTTACTTATTGAAAGCGAAAAAAAAAAAAAAATTTATGTTACTATTATATTGATCTTGTTGGAACCACGCAGTTTAATTTTATTTTATAATTGCACTTCAGTTTTACTAAGCAGTTTTGCTGAACTTTCTTTTAAAGGGTGGACAAGAAGGGTTTCAGTAAAACTTCTTGTCCAAACTTCTAAATGAACAGATGTTTCTGCAAGTCTAGAGTCTGTTCCGTAAAATTGCAATGTAGTTATTGGACAATTTAATTAATATTTATTATTAGTTGTATTATTAGTTAAGTAAATTATATAGCATAACAATATACAAAATTCATATAGAACAAAAACAAATTCCCATAAATTCTTATATATGAATTTATGATAATTACTAGAAACTAAAAGAATCTATCTTAGAAAAAAAATCAATAACGATACCGTCATTAATGAATCTAAAAAAATTGAATTAATTGATGTTTATACGTTAAAAAAGTTCTACAAAAGTTGTAAAAAAACCGAACAAATGTTTTCAGTATTTCGAAGGCGTTCGTAAGACAAACATGACATTGGCCTCTTTTTAGCAAGCCCATTATGGGTTCGGCCAGGCGGTGAGGGACAGGCCACCCCCAAAAAATTCCTGGGGATTTCTCGACCCATCTGGAGTCGATCCCGGGTCACCCAGAGCAGTAAGATGCTTTAGCCATCCGGCCAATACGTAGATAGTAATGGCGAAGGTCGAATAAAAGATTATCTTTAGAATTCGATTTCGGGATAGAGATATCTTCATTTTTTACAATTAAAATTTTAAATAGGTCTTTGTTCCATTATTGCTTAATCAGCACTATGAAGAGACAATGAATATTTTTCTTTTATTTAAATTGACAAAATAAAAAATAAATAAATTCATAATTATTACTTAACTTGTTTTTATTTCAAAATTTTTACAATAAAATTATTATAATAATATAAATATTATAATTTCTTCTTTCTTTGAAAATTGTAAATAACCATGGGAAAGGAGGCAGTAGCATCGATTTGTCCAGTTGGCAACTTTCAATCATATGATTATTGTTGTTCGTGTTTGAATGGCACGTCTAGCTTTTTGGAAATAGTCTTTCGAAATGGCTCTGACTCTTAAACAGTTACTTTTATGTATTGGAATGTTGATTACGGGTTCTATTAACACTCTAAGTAAAAAGGCTCAAAATGATTGCAGGTAAAATTTTCTGTAATAAAGTTTTCTTTTAATAAATTCCAGTAAATAACATTATTTGCAGAGATGATACTAATGATAATGGTAGCTTTTCATATTGTCAAATACGGCAAGTTACATAATTTAAATTTTTTTCGATATAATAATTACTAAATGTTTCGTAGTGTCATATTTTGGATCGTGGCCCTTTTGATGATTTTTTTTTTTGGTCGTACAGGGGGATAGACACTCCTGGAAAGTATCTCATGATCACTATAAACGAGACTGGACTTGTGGACTTAAACTATCCAAACAAAAACATCTGAGATGTAAAAAAATTGCCAAGTAAAAATTTGACAATTTAGACAACAGTCAAAATTTTTCTTAGCATTTTCTTTGGTAAAGATAAACTTGGCACTTGAAAGTTGTGCCCTCAAGGTTTTTATTTGTATTATTTTCTATATGGAGGCAAAATGTAGAAAACAATAATAGGTAAAAATCTTACAGGTGCAGCTTTCAAGTGCCATGCTTATCTTTATCAAAGAAAATGCTAAGAAAAATTTTGACTGTTGTTTAAATTGTCATAAATTTTTTATTACATCTCAGATTTTATATATATATATATATCAATTGATTTTGTTTAATAATCGTATGACAAAAGATGATGTACAATTCGGTCGGCACTCTGCAACTGAATGCACCGCCAATTGAATATGCTGGTGACTGATGCTTTTGATGTGCCATTTAGAAAAATTGTTATAAAAAGTTTTAATTGGCGTAAATTTTGTAATTCTGAGTAACATTTTGAATAAAATTCATTTGGTATGCAATTATATCTTTATAAGCATAAAATTAAGCCATAAACTGAATTAGCTCTATGGGGTGAACTTTGATCTATTGGCTTTGAAGGTTTGCAAGCATTTCACTGATAATGAGAAAGGCTGATGTTTAAAATTTCAGCTTTCTAGACCCTGTAGTTTTTTCTCTATGAGCATCTGCAGTGCTGGATGAAGAAAAAGGAGAAGACTAGTATGTTGCTCACGCCATGTTTACTATATATAGGAAATATAACTCACTGTGTACGGTGTTATTACATATTTTTCTTTTCTTTCGAGCGCTTTTGACGAATGTATTTCCGTCGTCCTCAGGCAATCGAACGATTTTTTATAGAATATGAACGTTCGAAACGAAGGAGAACACATACAAAATTTAAATTTAATGCTTTTTGGCGACATTCGATACGAATCCACGATTTTTGAAAACGTATGATGATGTGAACGTGGTGTAATATGGCGCATGCGTGGTGCTGTTTTTCATTAATAGTGCGAGATGTGACGTAACTCTTCGTTTAATTGCTTGTATAGGGCGATCCATATGTTGAGCAGTTCCAGCGTAGGTGCATTGCACGTTTCCAACGTTGTTATGTATAGCGATTCCCATATGAAGAGGAGCTTTTGGTCGTTGCAGGTCCTGAGTATAGAGGCTTGAGCCCATTTTATTCATGTCATGCACCCTTTTTGCAAGTTCGGTGTTGTGTCTTCCTCTTGCCACATCATCCTGGTGTTTGGTCAAGCGGGTAGCCAGCATTCTTGTTCAGCAGTAATACATTTGTCAAAAGTGCTCGAAAGAAAAGAAAAATATGTAATAACGCCATACACAGTGAGTTATATTTCCTATATATATGAAAAGGAGAAGAAAATACAGCTTTTTTTTTGGGCAGTTTTTGCACTTTCAATTGCTTATATTTTGGCAACCACATTATAGAAAATCTTGAAATTGTGTGCACTACCTAAGAAAACAATTTTCTTTTAAGTGAGATATTTGGAATTACTTCAGATGTTCGGAGTGGCAGAGAAATCGACACCGAAAATTGGCAACTCTGATTCCTGTGCATGTAGTCGGTCAGTGACTTTTTTACTTGGTGGGGAGTCACTGCCATGACTCCTGATAACATAACAGGCCCTTCTCCTACATCAAATAATGATATATGTAAGCTAAGCTATAGAATTATAATGTAATGCCCTAAGCTGCAGCTTGTTTAGCTTATGTGCAAATCTGGCCCTGACTGCAAATGAGAATCTTACTCATCTTTTATGTAAACAGAAATATATTTTATCACATATTCAGTTTATTTTTAAAATAAAATTACATTAAGCTGTCATTAAGACATTTTATTAATAAGGTATAAGAAGTATTGATAATGTAAGGATACCAATTGATATAGGGTCCTGTCAAGGTAAGACATTGAAAATAGATACAAAATGGAGGTAAGAACACGATGCACATTTATTCTGTAGAAAAAGAATGAGAAACAACACGCCACTTAATGGGGTTCACACAAGTTAGATCACAGCATGGACAGTAGAGGGCACGACGATTTCAAGTTTAAAGGTTACATTTATAACTTCCTAATACCCTAACACTTCCTCTATCGGTGTGCCCGAAGTCTACACGTAGGCTATAATTAAATGTGTAATAATTTCTCTACAAACACTTGTGTATACATTGTAACACATATACAGGGTGGGCCAGCGAAAACGAAACGGCAGAGTGTTCGTGTTCGTCCAAGCAAAGCGCTCGGACAGGTCGATTTTACTCTCGAGGGGACATCTTTTGCAATAAAGTTTTTGTGATTCTGAATATTAACTAAACAAACATTTTTTTCGAAATAAATGTTTATTTAGTTAACACAAAATAAATGAGTTTTTAAAATTTTTTGTTTTTTGTTGTATTCAGAATCGCAAAAACTTTATTGCAAAAGATGTCCCCTCGAGAGTAAAATCGACCTGTCCGAGCGCTTTGCTTGGACGAACCCGAACACTCTGCCGTTTCGTTTTCGCTGGCCCACCCTGTATATCATATATATAGTATTAACTACTTTTACTAACACAAACAGTTACTGGTAGTTCTGCCTAGGTTTTTGCTCAGTCCAAGTAGCTTGACATTCAATTCATGTTTACTTCTCAGGAGAGTCTTTGTTAGTATATCCACTTTCATCTCTGTGGTTGGGATGTATTCTATTTTAATTTCACCTTCTTGAGCTTCACGGGAGAAGTGATACCTGATATCAATGTGTTTGCTTCTGCCACAGTGAATGGCATTCTTGCTTAGCTGAATAGCACTCTGGCTGTTGCAGTGAACTATTGTCGGTGTAGCCACATAACTCAAATCGCATTTCTCTCGGCATCCTTCTCGTGTGGATGTCTTCCTTGGTCACATTGGATAAGGCCATGTATTCTGCTTCCATCATTGAAAGTGCAACAGACTTTTGCTTTGTTGATTCCCAACTAACAGGTCCATTAGCTAGAATTAGCATTTTTCCTGGTACAAAATGATGATGACTTCTGGTCGTCAACATCACTGGCCCAATCTGAGTCAACGTATGCACACAGCTTCTTATTGCACTTCTTGTACTTTAGCCTGTAATTTATAGTTGCTTGAATGTATCTGAGTACTCTCCTGGCCATTTTCCAATGAAGGACGCCTGGATTGGTGCAAAAACGACTTAACATGCTGGCCACAAATGCCAGATCTGGACGAATCGAGTTTGCCAGATAAAGGAGTCTGCCGATATGTTCTCTGTATGGTTTTCCTTTCATTTTATTCATTTCGCTCTGACTGTGGAGCCATTTCTTTTGTCAATTTCTGATTTGATTCTATTGGTGTTGAAATGGGTTTACATGCTTGCATGCTAAATTTTTTTAAGAGGTCTTTTGCATACTTTTCTTGAGTAAGTCTCATCTTTCCCTTCTCTTTCTATGCATATTCCAAGAACTTCACTTGCCATGCCCAAATCTTTCATTTTGAATTCTTTCTGAAGAATGTGTTTGACTTTTCTTATCATCTCTAAGTTGAGGCAATCAGCATGTTATCAACATAAACTATGATCACAATGTTGTCTCCACCTTCATTTTAGATGTAGGTGCAAGGGTCAGCACTCATTCTTTTCATGCCTATATTTAGCAGATATATAAAAGTCTCTGTAATCCGAACAAATAATACTTGTAAATCGGTAGACTATCTTTCAGCCAAACTGCTAATAACTTCTTTTATTTAGTATGGTAAATGCATTTCGGTCCTATTTTACATCATGGACCCTCTTCAATACCTTCATACTCCCGGATCTTATATACACTTCTACTGCACTAATATAACCAATATACATGGAAATATTCACCCAGTTGTTGACTGTGGTGCTAAAACGGTTAAAAAATTACATTCAATGTACAACACTAATTTGTTGTAATTATATGTTGTAAACCGATTTAAAAAAATTTGGAAAAACTTATAAAATTACATACTTTTTTGGTGACAGTGGAATCAATTTCGTACAATATATATATATACCAATAAAACATCACTGTGGTATACAATCTTCAGTGGTAATACATCACATAACTAACCCATACAATTTTACTCACTGTAACAATCGTTATACCGTACTATCTCACTGCGCCATCTATCAGAGGATACCATCTCTTATCAATTTGCATACCGTTAGAAATGTTGATCAAATTATTATTTTTACTATTGTTGTATTTTATTATTTCTATGTGTTCTTTAAATTTACGTTTATAAATATCCCGTTCATTATGTAAAATTTGTATATTATTTCTATCAATTTGACAATCACTATTAACAACATGAGGGTACCAAGGAGAAATATTATTTTTCAAACGCATAGCTGCTTCATGTTCTTTAATTCGTTTTTCCAATATACGACCTGTTTCCCCGATATAAACATTCGGATTCTGACAGTTGCAATTAATTTTATATACAGTACCATCTTTTTCTCCTTATCAATTTTAATTGGGTTAGTTTTTACTTTAATATTATTTAATATTTTATTGGTCAAGGACGGGGCCAATACAATTTCATCATTTTTAAAAAAATTTTTACACTTATTATATACAATATCAACATAAGGGAAACTATTATAAAGATGTTTTTTATTTTGCTTAATATTAAATTTATTTCTTTCATAATTAGTATGCCATTTCTTTAATATGTATTGTGGATAACCATTAAGAATAAATTTTAAATTTAATTTATTATATGCTATGATTTGTTCGTTATTATTAGTGATTCTTGTATATATTTTCCTCAGTTCCATTATATAAACATTCTTTTTGAAACTTATTGGTGCACTTGAGTAATAGTTCATTGTTTTTTGTACGTTGGGGGATTTTGTATAAGTAGTAAATGAATATTTTTCATTTTCTTTAATTATTGTTATATCTAGAAAATTAATTTTATTATTTTGTTCTAACTCTATATCAAATTTTATGTGCTGATTTATATTATTTACAATCTTTAAAATATCTTTTTCATTTATGATTTTATTATTAAAAATTAATAAGTAATCATCTACATACCTTTTTACTATTTTTACCCCAGGTATATTTTGTATTTTAACGTCAATATTCTTCATTACTAACTCGGCAAGTTTTGGCCCAATCCTTGATCCCATACCAATACCGTCAATTTGTCTATAATAATTTAGCAGGTAGCTATATATTTAGCAGGTAGCTATCTAATCTCTTGTACCATTCACGTTCTACCTGTTTTAGTCCATATAGGGGTTTAGTTAAATGGCATACTTTATCTTCTTGTCTCTGTGTTTTGAAGTGTTTTAGTTGCTCCATATACAGGATGTATCAGTACAGCAGTTACAAACTTTCAGGAGAGATAATGTCACGAAAATATACTCCTGTACTTACTTGGAGAAATGTGTCTTGCTTTACATAAACTGAAGGAGAAAACTAGAATAAACTGTATTCATGTAATAATGTAAAAATAAAAAAATTTTTTCAAAATAAATTCAGTGTTGTATTATTTTAAATTACCACTCACTTCAACAATTTAATAATAAAACTTTTTTGTAAAATTTACAAATCTAAAACATTATTTGTAAAAATTAATTTTGTGATTAGAGCTGCTCAAACCTATACTACTCATGTAAGGATGCAATTGATGTAGGCTCATGTTGAGGTAAGACAAAGAAAATAGATATGAAATGAAGGTAAGAACACAATGCATATTTATTCTGTAGAAAAAGAACGAGAAACAACATGCCACTTAATAGGGTCACACAAGTTAGATCACGGCACAGACTGTAGAGTAGAGGGTGCAACAATTCCAAGTTTAAAGGTTATATTTACAACTTCCTAACAGATGATAATATATGCAATAGAGTAATAAGAAACATACAAAATTAGTACACCAGACAGTTTTAAGCTTGTAGCTTTAATTTTTGTTCTTTTCTGATCTTTCACCTGAGGTCTTTGTAAAAAAAAAAAAAAAAAAAATAGAATTTCCTTTTTTTTCCATCAAATACAGGGCAAAAAAATTATATTTTCATTTTTGCTAAGTTTATCTAATTGCCTCTTCAGAGGTAATAAGATATACTGTGTTACAGATGTATCTTATTATATTACAGTAGAGTGTTGTTTATCCGAATCAATTGGGGACTGGGGTAGTTTGAATAACTGATTTTTTCAGATAACCGATTATGCACGAAAAAATATATTGACTTATCTGATGTTGAAATTTTTCTCCATTGCGTGTCGCTTCGTGTTGAATTTTCGTCGATTTTAAGCCTAACGAAAATTTTTATAATAATAATCGAGGCTATTGTATTGTTAAAAATTATTTCTTTATTTTGTACAAACAGAATAAATATATTGAAAAATATAAAAACAAAAAAATTATACTTTAGAAGTTAATCTAGTATCAAAAACGTTCAATTCAGTACGACACAGTCTGACTGGAAAGCTTTCGGTTAACCGGCTTTCGGATACACGATGCTCTACTGTATTTGACTTTCAAGTGTTAGCACAGAATAAAATTATATTAAGCTGTATAAGAGAGACAATAAGCAACAGACTCTGTACCCCATTGAAAGTTTTAATGTAAGTTTATTATAAAAAATTAATAGTCAGCATTTAGATGAAAGTTCAGACATAAATTTATAATGAAAAAACATCATATATCTTTAAAATATACCTGTCTAAAAGAAAAAAATTATAAAGCTTATACCCAATTTACGTAGTAGATATGTTTCTGAAAAATATGTAAAAGAAAACCCACAAAAACAGAATATAGGGTATTTTTTCCTCAAAGTTTTGTTTTCTTTGCAGAATAAAGACATTTAAATTTGACAAAAATTGGATTTTTTAAAAGTCAAAAGGCCATTGTTTATCAATTTAACAGGTTCATAGAAGGTATATGGGTCAAAGGTGACTCTCACACTTTGTACTTTCTGATCATTTTCAAGCAATTCAATCAGTTTGGATTCTAGATCCTCCATTTATGAGAGATAAATAAAAATTTTATTTGAAAGCCCTTTTAATTGCCAATAAGCTCGGATAAAAAATAACAAGAAAAAAGTTCTTACCAAAGTTTGGATAAAAAATGTTTGCAAAAAGCACTACTACTTGTTGATAATGCTTTTAATAAACATAAACATATCTTACAAAGAAAAAGAATTAGAGGAATATCTTTAAAGCTATTTTAAAGGTAAAAACCTTTAAAATAGCTTTAAAATAGTACTTTATGAATTTTTTTTTTTTTTTTTTTGTATCTTAAATATCTTATTACTCTATCCTCTCCTACA
Source organism: Centruroides vittatus (assembly GCF_030686945.1). Classification (NCBI taxonomy): domain Eukaryota; kingdom Metazoa; phylum Arthropoda; class Arachnida; order Scorpiones; family Buthidae; genus Centruroides; species Centruroides vittatus. Next base: position 1,422,279 of record NW_027122637.1, read on the forward strand.
TATTAACTAATTACTTAATTCATGTTTATTATTTCAACTTGAAAAAGTATGAGTTTTTTAAAATCATTTTATTCATTTCAAATAAAAATCTTTTTGTTATTATTTTGAAGTTGTTAAACTTTTCTTCTACTATAACATATGTTGTAATAATGAAATTATGAAATAACAATTAAAATGTTTGTGAGGATTATTTTAAACACAAAATTAGGGCTAAATGTCATGAAAATGATTTTGTTTTAATATTTAAAGCATTTTCACCTCCATCAAATTGAATGTTTATTCGAGCTCATGTTACTTGAATAATTAAATAAAAGGTGATTTTAAAATTCTCTATATAAAATAATACCTGAAAAGTGACATTACAAGTGACTTCTATTTCTAGTTGCTTGAGACTGTTTAGTTCAGAGAGATTACAGGCTGGACAAATCAGTCTGGCCACTAATAAATCACTTTGGATTTCCTCTATATTAAAGATTCAAGTTGATTTACAAGTGGCTAGTTTGATTTGTCTGGTTTGTAACCTTTGAATTAAAGTCACAAGCAACTGGAAATTTACATCCAAAACAGCAAAGTTTATTAACAATAAAGATACAGAAGGCATTTTCATGAAAAATTATACCAAAACTATAATTGGTTACAGTATTAAAAATGATGTTAAGAATCACACTAAAATTCTTTTTAATAAGTACACAAAACTAATTGGATATTGAATAAAATTTATTATTCAACACTATATGTAGGCTAAGTAAAATGAAAAATAAACTAAAATGAATTAAAGAATTCATTAATCAGGTGTTATCATCCATTAATCATTAAAGCAAAACTATTACAGTAGAGCATCGATTATCCGACTTAATTGGGGACTGGGGTTGGTCGGACAACTGAAAAGTCTGATAACCGAAAAGTATGAAAAAATACATTATTAGTATAGTGTATTAGGCCTGGTTTAAATACTGGCCTCCATTTTATGGTCGAGCCAGTGCTGCCAGCTAAAACATGCAAAAATTTAACAAAAATAATATTAAAGTAGCCAAGACATAGCCAAATATTGTAGCACCACATCACTAGCAGATTTTTGAATTTGCCAACTAGAATGCAGTCGGTTAACCTATAAGTCGGTTAATCGGGGGTCGGATAATCGATGCTCTACTATATTTATTATGAAGCCAGTGGTTTTCTATAGGTAAAATACATTAAAAGTTATTCAATTTGAAACATGAAAAAAAAATTTTTCTATTTTGGAAAAATTATTAGTCTTGACAAAAATGAGCCTTTTATATTTTGCTTTGACTTGATTTAGCTTTGTATATCATTTTTCAGCTTTTTCTTCTCTCTTACATCACATCTTGTTAGTTTGTCCTTACATCTTGCTCTGTTTATAACAAGATAGCAAAATTAATAAATTAAAAAGCACATTTGAAGATCCTGGCCACTTAGAATGTTTTATCTGATAACATGGCCAGGATCTTTACAATGTGTTTATAATTTAGTAATTTTGCAGTCTTGTTAATTTGTACTTGTTCTCTCTTCTGTATTATATGTTTGACTCATTTCCTCTAATATTTTTCAGTAGTTATTATAGTTTTACTGATTTGAAACTATTTGAAATCAATTTTTTTTTCTTAGCATGTTTCTTTATTGCTTTATTGTAATCTTTTTAATTGGTTAGAAATGAGTGACTGAGATATACAGTATTATATTGTTGGTAATGGAATTACAGTGTATTCTGCTTTCTATGACCTAACTTTTTCCTACAAAATTGTTAAGTCATATAAATGGGATGTATATGGTACTGCGGCAAATGAGGCAAAATACCTTGTCTAAGGTTGATTAAAAGTGCACATAAGGATTCAAGTGAGTGATTGGACTCAGCTGTTAGCCACACATTTGGTTCTTAAAATTCCGTAGTTTGACCAACCAATTTTTTTAATAGATTGCTTGGTAACTTCACAGAAAAAAGGTAAATTTATTAAAAAGATTAACACTGTGAGAGAGATAATCTTACACTATATTATTATAATAATTACTGGTTTGATAAATTGCATTTAAAGGTTATATTAAACTTGTAATAAAAATTTTATTAAAAAAAAAAACTAGTAATAAAATTAATGATCAATCACATCTTGAAGTAAGACTATAAGACTGCAGAATTCATTTCAAAAATATTGAAAAATTGGCAAATCCTAGCTTAAAAGTTGAAGAAATAGACTCAGATTAATTTATTAAAGTATTCCTCATTTAGTAATAAGAAATGTTTTAAAATTAAATGAATTATATGTTATTTTTAACACAAATGTGTGTGCAATAAGTTATTAGTCATCTGTCATTATGAAACTTTGATTTGAATTAATTTCAGATTAAATTGTGACTGCAGCTGAAATCAATATGATGATGATTTATTATAGAAGACTTATAGAGTAACTAAAATAATTTGTCGTCTATCTGAGATGTATATAAGCTAGTCAGAGACTGATTAGTTATCATAGGCATTCATCTATGGTAACTAATTTTACTTTGATGAGCTGTTAGAGGAACTGTATATTTAAATTTACTGTTATCTTTATTACATTAGTGTTTGATATGTTTACTATCATATTGACTGATGCTGGTTCTATGGTATGATTAAAACTGATTGATATAGATGAGTAATGTTTATTAATTAATATTTTAGAACTAATAAATGACTTTGTTTTTGTAATAAACTTTGCCAATTATTTTATAGAAATGTGCAATTTTTAGTTATGTACATGAATTGTATATGAAATTAATTTTAAAACTTTTATAGTGCTGCTGGTTATCCTGATTCAAAAACCAATTCAACAACAACAGTACATAAATTTGATCATCCATGGTTTCAAACAGTTATTATGTTTATAGGTATGTAATATAATTTATAATATAATAAAGCATGTGAATTTCTTTTTATAAATTATGGAAATTTAAATTATCATTATTTTTCAGATACTTTTATTTTTATCATTTTAACATACAATAACTTATGAAAAGTATTTGGTCTCTTAATTAGAGAAAAGTGATGAATGATATAAACAACAACAACAACAATAATAATAACACTCTCGTGGTCACCACCTGGTCATGATGGGAGAGCCCAGTAATTTTACTGATCCATAGGGCAATGCAGGCGGGAGCACAAGCTCCTGGTAGAGACACCCATGCCAGTAAGGTCTATGGGGAGAAATGAAGCTAAGAGTGACCACACCCACATTCTGTGGAGATACTTATTATGGTAATAACCAGATCAAAGTCTGATACCGGCTCGGACGTCGCCCGGGTTAACAAGGTCCACATTCGTGGGTTAGGCAGTGGCTCATGTTTGAAAAATAGGCCACAGTCTCCCTTGGTTACCGGTGGCGAAAGCAGCACTGGCCCAAGCATGGCTACTGCAATGCCCTCAACAGATGTGAGGAACCAACCCAGCCTTGGTGTTTCTGTGGCAATGCATCCACAGACCATAAAAGCTGGAAAACCACGCCAACAGATGAAATGGACAGTAGAAATGAACAAGTTTATCATCTGTACTTACTACACCATCACAAAACTCGAAACAAACATGACAGCATACAGACAACAACTACACCACAGATTCATACAACAGTATCCTCATCTCACTGTCATTGAACAAAGGGTTGTTGATCAAAAAAGAACAATTATACACAACAACCTTATTCCACAAACAACACTTGAACTTATCAAACAACAGGTTGCTGATCAAATACATCAACAGACAGAAACATTTAACATTAATGAAGATCATGTAACCTGTCAGGATAATCCAGCAACAAGCATTGATAATAACACACATACAACAATTACCACTAATGATACTACAGACACTTCCTCGTCCATCACTGATAACATAGACATGGATTTAGTTAATACGCTCTCACTTATATTTCAGGAAACACTCACTAAATATACAGGCACAGATCCCACACAACGACCACGAATACTAAAAATCAACACGACCAAGGAAGTAGGAAAAACACTAAATTATGTAAACACTCACTTACTACCACACTACATTCATTCAATTTCTACACTCGCAGACATTCATACATTAGTTCATGCTGGGGCAGTCGCAGTAGTGACACACCATGGACTGAAAGTACAATCACAGACAAATACACAGAAAACACAATTCTATCACAAGCCTGCCTGGAAGAGAAAAATAGAAACACAAATAAATGACATTAGACAGCAATTAGGCAGGCTGACACAATACACTAAAAACAACATAACACCCAAATTAAGGAAACAGCTCAAAAACATTTTCAAGAAAATAAAAACACACACAAAACACGAACATCACAATGCACACATTACAGAATACATCGATACACTAAAACAAAAACTTGCTGCCAAAGCACGTAGACTCAAACGATACAAAACATGTACACTACGAAAACAACAAAATAAATTATTTACAAACAATGAAAAACTCTTTTACAGACAAATTAATAACAAAGCAAACACTGATACACAGCACAGTGGCACACCAACAGAAGAACAACTCACAACATATTGGTCTTCTCTTTGATCCAGTGCTGTCACGCATAATGCTGATGTAGGCTGGATCGAGGAGGAGAACAGAAACTTGCACAACATACCAACTATGCCCTGTGTTGAAATAAACATACATGATTTCCAATACACTGTTAACAGAACACACAACTGGAAGACACCTGGTGTAGACAACATTCACAATTTCTGGTACAAAAAGTTTACATCACTGCACCAGGAACTAGCTAAACACCTAACACACATCATCATCAATCCACAAGACATGCCAAATTTTCTTACTCAGGGCATCACCTACATGAAACCTAAAAACAACAATACCACAGACCCCACACAATACAGACCAATTACATGTCTTCCAACACTCTACAAATTATTGACATCCTGTATTGCAAACAAAATATACAAACATATTGAAGAACACGACATTCTAACAGAACAACAAAAAGGTTGTCGTAGAAATCACAGGGGATGCAAAGAACAGTTACTCATAGATTCAGTCATTCTACGGCAAGCACACAAACAACACAGAAACATACACATGGCATATATAGACTACAGAAAAGCATTCGACAGTGTTCCACACAGTTGGCTGCTACATATTCTACACATGTACAAAATACATCCATCACTCATTGCATTCTTTCAAAACACTATGCAGCACTGGAGAACAACACTACATCTCATGGTTCATAACACTTCCATACAAACAAACCAAATTTTTATTAGCGAGGAATTTTTCAAGGAGATTCCTTGAGTCCTCTCTGGTTCTGCTTAGCCCTGAACCCATTATCCAACATGTTAAACAACATGCAATATGGTTACAATATCAGACACGAAAAAACAACACAGTTTACACTGTCACATCTCATGTACATGGATGACATAAAACTTTATGCATCCACACAAAAACAACTTCATCAACTCCTACAAATCACACATTCATACACCAAGGACATACAAATGGAATTTGGCCTAGATAAATGCAAAACAGTTCACATAGAAAAAGGAATCCTGAAGAAAGATGATTTTGCACTTGGAAATGGAGACATTATTGAATCCATGGAAGAGGGCGAGTTCTACAAGTATTTAGGATTCCAACAGGCCAAACTAACAGAACATGCACAAATAAAGCAAAGATTAATTAAAGAATACCAAAGTAGGTTAAATGCTATTCTCAGAACACAATTAAATGCAAAACACACAGTTAAAGCAATAAACACATATGTCATCCCAGTACTCACATATTCTTTTGGAGTTATACATTGGACTCACACAGATCTTGAGCAACTCCAAAGGAAAACAAGAACAACACTTACTAAGCATAAACATCATCATCCTAAATCCGCCACAGAAAGATTAACCCTTCCACATAAAGATGGCGGACGTGGCCTGATTGACATAGTTAACCTTCACTACAAACAAATACAGTCACTGCGAGAGTTTTTCTACAAAAAACAAGAAACATCACAATTACATAAAGCAGTAACTCTAGCAGACTCGAATAACACACCATTAAACTTACACTCACATCATATGGACACAACACAATGTATAAAAAGCACAGACACCATTAAGCAATCGTGGGCTCGAAAGGCACTCCATGGCAGGCATCCTTGTGATCTGGCCCAGGATTTTGTGGACAAAACTGCGTCAAACAGCTGGCTAGCTCGGGGATGCCTCTTTGGGGAGACGGAAGGATTCATGATCGCCATACAGGATCAGGTCATAAATACTAAAAACTACAGAAAACACATACTCAAAGATGCAACACTCACAAATGACACATGCAGAAAATGTCACATCATGCCAGAAACTATACAACACATCACCTCTGGTTGCAAGCTCTTGGCACAGACAGAGTATTTGCACAGACATAACCAAGTAGCAAATATAATACACCAAGAGCTTGCAAAGAAACACAAATTAGTAGACATTCACGAACCGTACTACAAATACATTCCACAGACAGTATTGGAAAACAACATGCACAAAATGTACTACGACAGAACCATAATCACAGATAAAACAATTTACCACAACAGACCAGACATCACACTCATTGACAAACACAATAAAATCACATACATTATAGACATATCCATTCCAAACACTCACAATATACAAAATGCATGCACTGAAAAAATTAGCAAGTACACAGAACTCGCCCAGGAAATAAGGCATCTGTGGAGGATGGATAGGGTGCTTATTGTACCTGTTGTTCTCTCCTCTACAGGTGTCATACCACACACACTACACAAAAGCCTGGGCACATTACAATTGAATAGAAACACATACATCACACTACAGAAGGCCACTATATTGAATACATGTCATATTGTGAGAAAATTCTTGAATACAGACACACACACTGATACACTTCTTTAATTTCTGTTTTGGTTACTATGCCTTGACTTTGGTCCGGCATAGTACACAGCCACTGGTGTTAACCGAGTATATCTCACTTAACTTAACATAATAATAATAAAAGGATGGTTCAACTTCTGTCTGGAATTCCAGTAATGTCAATGGAATTCTGTGTGTTGCATAGTTCCAGTTTATGCTTCTTTTTGTAGGTGCTCTTTTCTACATGCTGCTATCATCATTTTGGCAACAATATTGTGCTTACAAAATAGAAGTCTTTTGTTGGTGTCAGAGCCACTACATGACAAATTCTCATGCTGAAGTTAGAGAGACTTTAGCATTTTGAGTGAATTTCCTGTTTCCAAAGGTTTCTTCAATAGGCTAAATAGGTGATGATCACATGGTGACAGATTTGGACTGTGTTTGGTGATCCAGAATTTTCCAACTAAGTCTGTTGATTGCCTCTACATGCTTACAGCCATGCTGTGACATCAATCAAAAGACTTCTATTCTGCAGGCATAGTATTGATGCCAAAACAATGGAAGATGTGTAGCATATGGAGGAGGAATACCTAGAGTTCTGTATGTGTTACATAACACACAGTTCTCTACGTGCTCCTCCTTTGTCCATTGCCACTACTGAAATTCTGGACAATAGTTGAATCACCCTTGTAAATACTAACTATAAGAGCATGCAGAAAACAGGAAATTCAGTAACAACCAAGATGAATTGTGGAATATAACTGATAAGTTCCAGAGAAGATTGATATATAGTTTTAGAGAATTTTAAGGTTAATAGAACATTATTTCAGTGCATTGTCCCATTGGAGGGGATGATATCATGGTATAGGACTACTACTTATTTGAGTTGGAACTACTAATTATAGTGCTAAATATTCTCAATTGTGTGTTAACATATTAGGTGTTTTGGACTTGGGTAGTTTTATAAAGTGGATTTCCAGAATAAAGCTTATAAAGCTACTATTGAACACATTTGGCTTGAGAAAACCAAAGATGAATAATTGTTTAACAATATCAGAATCTTGATCTAAAGTTTAAAGTGTATCTTTAGGATGATTTAGAATGTTAGATCAGGAGAAAATCTATGTATCTTGCATTTAACATTTAACAGAATGTATTCAGCAAATAATTATTAGATTATCAAGATTATATATCTTACTTCCATGTTAAACTGGTAGTGTTATTGGATGAGAGATAAAGTTCCGGTTTCCTATTATAGTAAATTAATCAATTACTGTCATTCATATTGATGGCTGCTGAAATTTTATTAATGTTGAAGAAAATAGTTTAATAAGACATTTTTGATGTCTGTAAATTTCAGATTTATTTATGCATTTTTTAAAAATACATTAAGTATAATGAAATTTTAATAAACATGTAAATCAAATAAGTTTTATTTCAGTTTTTATCATACAAATATATAAAATTTTTATGTATATTATTTTTGATTTAAACTACAAAAGCCTTACAATCCAAGAAGAAATTTTAGACAATATTTTTGATGGTTTTAAATGATCATTGTCTGGTTTAAGACTATTATTTGTTCAGTTAAACATTACAAGTCTCTTATTAATTTTACTTTTTTTTTTTTATCATTGTTTCTTTTTTGCTTGTTTTTTAAAAATTTTTTTATGAATTCTATCATATTCTAAATTATCTTCTAAATCTATATAATTTAATTTTGGCATATAAATAGATTTAGATATTTCCAAACTAAATATTTCTAAACTAAATTAATTTCTTTTTGGCCACTAACTGTTGCTCTGGCATTGTTCAGAATGTATAAATTATGTCAGAATTTTTCTAATGAATAGCACATTAAAGGAGAAACTAAATATTAAAACAATATTTACAGTTTTCCACCAATCCAAAATACACAACTTTTCTTATACTGTAATTCATAAAAGAAAGTATAAAATAATATCCTGTATTACAAAACAATTTGTTTCTATTACCTTTTATCATTTAATTTAATATAATAATAATTGTTTATCATTATTTATTATTTCTTTGACTATCCAAAGATCTTTTAACTCCTCATAATCTTGAAACAAATATAGCAGTTTTATTTTTTGTTGGATGTTGATATTCTGTCTCAGTTCTGAGCTCTTCCATAAAGTCTCTTTCTGCAGATTTATTTATCTGTTTTTGAGATTTGTATACATTGGCTAGAAACAAAACATATCTATCTGTATCACATCTTTAACAACTACTTGGTACAGTAGTATATTTAGTACCATAAATGCTTTATACATACACTGGCTATTCCTAGCAAAAGTGACTCATGTAATGCAACAAATACAGGTATACCTCAAGTCTGAATTTTGGCAAAATTTAAAATTTTTATTGGAAAAAAATTTATTCAACAAATTATGCATGCTTATACATACAAATGAATATGAACAAAACAATGAGACTTAATTTTCTATTTAGATTCTGATATTGTTGTAGTTGGTACAGTGTTTTGTAGTGATGTAAGGAAAAGGAACTGCTTTGTTGAAACAGTTTAATATATGCTATATACAGTAGAGTTACAAAAGCACAAGAAGGTCTACATAGAACATGATTTTCTTATATATGGATAAATATAAGCACCACCTGGAATGTCCCTAGGAGAGTGCCACAATATTCTTGCCAACAGATATACTTTTCTAAATTGTAGTTTTTGTCAACAGAGGTACAAGCGGTTAATTTTATAAAAAGACATATATAAGTATTTTAAGTAATAAATTTACATTGTATATCTTTATTTAAAACAGAATGTAAGAGAAAATGTGAAGTTCATTTAATTTGTGACTTGCATTACATTATTTCATAAAAATATATTATCATATTTAATTTACAATGTGTTGTTGTAAAAGTGAAAATTAAATTAAATTTTATTCTTTAGGAGAAATGTCTTGCCTTATAGGCTTATATTATTTAAGATGGAAAGAAAGAAAAACTAGAATTCAAGAGTATGTAAGTAAATTATTGAAATTTACTTTGATATATTAATAATGATAATTAGAGAACATATTGCAAAATTATAGCATTTATTGAGGAGAAAATTTATTCTCCTCAATAAATGCTATAATTTATTTTTTCATAATATATTCTTTATTAAAAGAAAATGGAGGCAAGATAATTATTTGAAAAATTGAAATTATATTAATATATACAACTCTGTACTGTACATGTGACATCTTTAAATATAAGATTTATGATGATGATTATAGTTTATAAAATTAGAAAAGCATTAAAAAATAAATTCTTTTTTAATGCTTAGTACAGCCTTCTGCATTTTGCACTTTGCTATTTCTTCAATAATGACTTTGACTGTATTTAATTTAATGATATTTTTATAATTTATATTCTATAAGATTAAAATAATAATTTATAACAATAAATGTTAATGTTATAGATTTAAGGCAGCTACTTAATCTATAATGTCATATTTGATACTCTGTTAGTTTCTTTAATACTTTACCAAAAATTTAAAATACATGAATTTCATTTTTTTTTTGTTATACAGTACATCAGGAGTCTGTATACTCCTGTATAAATCTTTTAATAGTGAACTCATCAGGCTAGTTGTCCAAAGGGTCTGTGTGCCATTATGTCTGACACACAAGTTTGTGCTGCCAAGTTTTTAGTGACATTTTTGTAAGGAGGTTCATGTATCCACAAACTTGCAACCAACCTCTCCTCAACTTGTCAACTCTAAGGGTGCGACTATGCAGACGCAAGTGAGCGAGAATATGTGGCGAGAAGCGACGAGACGTGATAAATATCAAAACCTGTCATATGTGTGTGAGAACCAGAAATTTGGTCTTGCCAGCGTTATTTCTCGCTTCTCGCTTGTGCATGGTTTTCCTTTGTGAAAACTAAATCGCTCACAACCTCTCGCTTGCTCTAAATTCATGTCGCATAGTCACACCCTAATACTGATGTGAAGTTTCCAACATGCCTGCAAACGAGGTCATATGCTCATGACTTCATCTCCAAACATTAAAGATTTATAGGGATATGTGGACAAACCTTTACAATTTCTTTGGTAATGGAAATTGTAAAGGTTTATTATAACAGTATATGAACTTCCTGGATGTAGTGTGTATTAATAATATGGTATATACTCTATTTTTTTTTTTTTTTATTAATACTAATTTTTAAGCTTGAATTTTACAAAACTCTTTGCTGATTCACATCAAGTGTCTAGATTTTCAATCATTTTGTTCGTAAATAAATTATTACTATGTTTTTATGTTAAATAAATTGTATTGTAAATAAAATTAAAAATTGAAAGATATTAAATATTTTTGTCTAATACTTGCTAACCATTATTTCAATAATCATTTAAGTTATTAATGCAACGAAAGAAACATTTACTTTTCCATCTAACTAATAAAACAATTTTTATAAAATTTATTGATAAGATGATGTATTTTAAATATCAGACTTTTGTTTATTTAACGTACATTATATTATTAACTAAAGAATTCTGCATTTTTATAATTAAATTGTTAAAATTATACATTTTTCATTAAAATTTCTTTTTCTGTTTTATTTAATATATATACAGGGTGGGCCAATGAAAACGAAACGGCAGAGTGTTTGTGTTCGTCCAAGCTAATCGCTCGGACAGGTCGATTTTATTCTCGAGGGGACATCTTTTGCAATAAAGTTTTTGCGATTCTGAATACAACAGACAACAAAAATTTTAAAAACTCATTTATTTTGTATTAACTAAACAAACATTTATTTCGAAAAAAAAATGTTTGTTTAGTTAATATTCAGATTCGCAAAAACTTTATTGCATAAGATGTCCCCTCGAAAATAAAATCGACCTGTCCGAGCGATTAGCTTGGACGAACACGAACACTCTGCCGTTTCGTTTTCGTTGGCCCACCCTGTATATACATATACAGGTAACCCTTGTATAACATGGTACTTGTATTCTATTGAAACTGTATTGTATGATTCACAAATTACAAAAATCGTTGTATAATGCATTACTTATACAATGTGATTTAGATAAGAGTTCATTTAAAATCATCTATTTATCTTATTTTAATAAATGTTCTTTCAGTTAATACAGCATACTTTGCCAGTTTACTGTGCAATTTTTCTCTATGTGGTGAAAGTTTTTTCTCTAATGATAAAAGCTTTTTGTTTTTCATGGCAATCTTGTTAGAAAAATATAAAATTCTATTTTGTGCCGTGTGTAATTTTATACACCAGAATTTCCCTTTGGCATTGTAAGCTGCATGCTGTTTATAATTTTGTTTTTTTTTTTTTTTTTTTTTTTTTTTTTTTTTTTTGGTTGCATTCTTGAAAATAGCATTTAATTAGATAATAAGTGTGGACAAGTTAGTCAAAGACATACAGTAAGTGCTTATCAATCCTGAGTGATGAAAATCATATTTTACAAATGTTAATAAGTTTGTTTTTGTTTTGTAATTCATGGTTTGTTAAGTGAAGTTTTCTGAATTAAATAAAACAGATTTTTCTTACATGATAGATAAAGCTTATATTGAAAAAATTGTTTTGGAACATAAACTCACTTTTTGTGTGTAATGTGAGACTTGCATAATGTGATTTTTATAGTTACATCATCTGGACCTCTGAGTGATTCTTTGCTTCCAGACACATTTAAATCTTGATATAACATTCATCAACCAAGATTATATCAAGATTTAAATATGACTTTTATAATGAGACATTTTTGTGGAACCTAACTATCATGTTATAAGAGAGTTACCTGTATATTTTAAAATGAGGAGAAAATTCCTAAATATATTGCTGGTAAGAAAATTTTATTTATTTTTGTTAAAAATATTTTATAATGTAAAATGGTATAATATTTTGACTAAATTTAAACAAATTAAGGAATTTCTATCTAATTAATTTATTAATTAATTAGAATTAATAAAAGTTATTTTTGTTATTATATAAAATTTACTTTATTATCTGATTTTAAGGGAAAACATACTTATGAAGAAATTTTAGCAAAACAAATTTTTGAAATAAGAAGTGAAATTGTAAATTGACTTCTCACTAAATAATTGATAGTACATAACATTTTTGTTTTTATGTCTTGGAAAATTAATCAGAAATAATATCTGAAATAATGATTATCATTTAACCTAGAAAAATTTCATAATAGCTTAGCTTACAGTATATATTAATTTCTTATATAACAAGAACAATCATAAAATTACAATGTTGGTATCATACTATAAAATGATTGCATTAGCATTTATATAAAGACTGTGATAGAAATATTGTTTTATATGTAATTTCAGTTTACTTCATTACTTTTACAATTAAATATAAGATTTTAAGTAGAATTTAGTTTTTCTACTGGATTGAAAAGTGAAATCACACTATTTCATTAATATGTAGTTACTAACCCAGTATTATTAAATGCTTTTTATCATATTTTCAAAGGACTGCAAATAAAAGTTATTTTTAAGTTCAATGTTTTAATAAATTTATTTTATATTTTTTAAATTTATCCTTGTTTTTCCCTTAACTTTTTTAAAATTCATTATTTTATAATTTTTGTTTATTTAATTCACTTTATTTAAAAATTTTCTTAGTAAACTTTTATTTTATTGAAATACTTCCAGCATAACAGATTAATGGTGACTCCTGGTTCTTCACTTCCTTCAGCAAAAGCAGTTGTTATTAATCAAGAACAGTAAGATCAGATATAGTTTATGAAGATAAATTAAAACTTGTTACTAAACTAAAAAATATAACTATTTGAACATTTTAGTAAAATCATAATATGAAAATCTTGTTTATATATTGGAGTAGATACTTTAGAAATCTAACATTATTTTATCAATGTATATATATAATTACTTAAAATTTGCACATTATAAATATATGAAGGTTTCATTTTACTGAACTTTGTAAATAGTGAATTAAATGTGAAAATCCTCATCTCATACAAGTATTAGTATTTGCTGATATTGATATTGTGAAGGAACAGCAAGTACATTGTCATACAGATAAAGTAGCTTATATTTGAAATACAATGTTACTTTTTAACATTTAAAATGTTTTTGTTGACATTTTTATGTATACAGTAAACCAATTATGTATGACTTTATTGTTTTCTAGAGAACTCATTAAGTAAGTTTTTCTTAAACTTTGATTCCTCATGCATTCAGTATTCCAAATTGAAGTTTAAGTTGTTTTGAAGAATAAAACTATGTAAATACCACATTGAAAAGTCTCAAAAAAAAAAAACAAAAAAAATCATAAATTGTAATATAAAATTTGCAAAACTCATAAAACAGTGATTCACTATATATTCAGGTATATTACATGATATTGTAAATATAGATATTGTTATAATAATAATGGTAAAATACTTAGTACAAAAATTTATTAATGAATTATTCAATTATTTAGTATTTAATGAAAATTTGTTGTTTTAATATGAATGATATATCATTTATCTAATATTTGTTGATTATCTATCTGCACTTCTGATGGAACTTATCTGTCATCTGTGACTTTTTGATAAAATGTTTTTTTTGTGATTTTTGGGAGAAATGAGTCATTTAATCAGAAAAGTTGATGAAAGAACAGAATTTCTAATTTAGCTTAATAACTAAATTTTCTGTCATTCTTTAGTAACAACATTGTATGTGGCAAAATGGACTTCTGTCATGGCGATTGACCAATCAGGTGATACCATGGCATAACTTTAAAAAGATACTGTTTAAATAGAGGAATGCTTCTGTTCTAGAAAGAGCAAGCTCTGTTGCTTCTGTTTTGTGAATTTGAATATTTAGCAATTAAAAGTTAAGTTAGTTTTTACCAATAACTAATTTTATTTCATAAACTTTGTTATTGGTTGCAAGAGAGTTTTTTACTAATTTTACTGTGACTCTATAACTATTTAAATACATACATTTGTAGAAAGAAGCAAAAGATTTTTTAAACAAGATAGCCACTTAGATCAAAAAATGAATATCATTTATAATCAAATGAAGCAATCAAATGAATTTTGATTGCTTGCAAAAATTTAGTAAAACAAACTATGAAAAATTAGAATAAATGTTTTTACACTTAAGTGAATCTTATAAATTTATTTTGTTTTTATTAACTTTAATAGACAAGTTTAAATAAATAAATTAATAATAAAAAAAATTTAAATAATCTTTTTATTGATGAAAATTATATTTTACATATAATTATTTTTTAATAATTGACTATTTTTCATTTGAATATCAATCAATATCAAAGAAAAAATTGTCATATAATAGTAAAACACAAGAGCTTTTTTTTGTAATTCCAGAACAAAAAGTTAAAATTTTGAAAAAGATAATTTAAAAATTAAATTTAAAGTTTAAACCATATTCTATTATTTAGTTATGAAACATTCTTAACCTAAATTATAAAATTTTGACATTTGTATTAACATTATTAATTAAAATTTTGATTTTACATTTAGATCAGTAATTATTGATTAAAATAAAAATATATAATTATCATATATTTTTATTTTTAAGTTAGAGTATATTCACGAAATCCCAATATTGCTTTTTTTTCTTCAATTATAAAATTGTAGTTCTGATTTCAGATATATTTTTGAGCTGGGATATTGTTCTGTGCTTGCTTAATGAAAACTGTTACTCACTACAGTGTTAATAGAAGATGACGTTTATTGTGAAAACTGTTATAAAATTTGTTAAATGATCAGTTATTACTACATTTTGAATTTAAAATATGTACATTATCTGTTACTTAAGCATACAATATTTGTCATGTAACTCAAGATATTAGTTTATATATACAATTATTTGAAATATTTTAAGATTCTCTATATCATAATGATCATATCTATTGTTAATCACATGTTCTATGTATAGCTGGTATTCATTCTTTATATATATATATTTTTTATTTTAAAAGCTATTTCTATTAATAAAAATTGAAAATGGGTGAGGCTTTACACTAAATTATAAATTATTATGATTACACTGCTATTTTCAGACAACCAAGATATTTTTGTTGTCTGAAAATAGTAATTTAATTCTAATAATTTTTTAATAAAACTTTTAATATGATATAATTACAATATCATCATTTTTAAATAATTATTGTTATATTTAATAAAATGTAAGTAATTCTTTTCTCATTTAATAAAATGTAAGAAAATTTTTGATTAAATTTTTATATTTTATAATTAGAATTGTAATAATTTATGAAAATCTTATTTTTCAGTGTATTTCATTGGATATTTGCCATTCCTACATTCCTAGATTTGATTGGAACTTCTGTTGCAGGTATGTCACAAGACAAATTTAATTATAAGTGCTTTAAAAGAATATTACCTTGTCTTTACATTATATTTATTGAACTTAAGTTTTTTGAGCTATTTAAAAGAAAAAGCTTGTATTAATACTTAGTCAATGATTTTTCAAGTCATTATTTTATTACAAATGATTATTTGAAAAATTATTTCAAGATAAAGTAAAAATATTCAAGAGAGTTTTAAGAAATAACATACTTTCTTATTATATTTTGTTGGAATTAGATCAAAAGATCCAGTATCAGATGTTATGTAAATAGATTTAAGTGATGTAGATATTATACTAGTTTACTAGTGTATCTTCTAACAATGGACTTTGTTGCTCAAAAGTTCCAAAGAAATTATTATTCAGTATGTATAAACTCTAATGAACCAGAATGTTTATTTTAAGAAATTGAGGTCATTTTTATTGGTCTCGCTACAAAATTTCAATAAAATGAAAAAATTCAAATAGCATTAATTTTGAATAAATTTTTGAATATTCTTGACATAAATTAATTTTTTTTCAAATGTTTTGCATTTTTTTAAAAATTTGTTTAAGATTGAAATTATTTTAATTATCTGCACTGATTTATTTATAATGTATATATAACTGAAATTAATCACGCCTGTATTTACTTAAAAAAGAAGATATTAATTTTCGGTAAACATTTGAAATATAATATAGATAAGTAGTATATAGATACTTTAGTTTAAATGTTGCAATATTAGTCATATTATTTCCATTATTAACAAATTGAACTAATGAATTCTCTTACTTCTTTCTTAATTCATAAACCAAAATAAATCCTTTATATTTTTAATGTCATGCTTCAATAAATTATTTAAATTTGTTATGATCTGATATTATTAAATGAGTGCAAGTCATTTCTGTTAATTTAAAAATTTCATTGTTTTGTAATTATTAATGTAATTTTTTTCATTTCCATAAATACTGTATTCATGAATGAGTTTTTATATTTAAACATTGTTGTTATAGATATAAAAAATTAATTACATTAAAAGTGATGAACAAAGCTGGAACTATGATTAACCTGAAAATTTCAACACCATTCTTGCATTTCCATCAAACACATTTATTAAGAACACAAATGTTTTCAGCATATTTCATAAGTCTGTGTCAAGTTTCCAATCTAGCTTCAATTTGGTAATGTTTGAAATTGGAATGTTACATGATAAATGACGTTATTTAATTTTTTAAGATGTAGAATGTCCTATATTTTTCATGCATTCATAATTAAGAACAAAGTATTATATATAAATATATATAATTATGATAAATATAACATTAAATCATAAGACAATGAAATACATATTTCCACATGTTGTGGTTGATTTGCCTGTCTTGTGATGAAACATTCTTATATGGATTATCGTATAAAGATTGCCATGCAGTAGATAGGGATTTGCAGATTTCTTATTTAATGGCATTAAGTTTGTTCATTTGTACTATCAACAAAGCTTGGAATTGGTCCATATTTTTTGCTATATGTCTTTCTTCACTTATAACAACACATACCTCCAAAAACTGGGAGTTCTTATGGGCAGCCCCTTTTGAGGGACTTGTGAGTTAGTAGGTAGTAAGGGCACTCGAAAACCAAGTAATAAAAAATTTTTATATCATCATCAGATATCATAAATTTTTATGATATTTACACCAGATATGTGGATGATATACTTATATTATGGAGGACTAAACCTAATATACATAAATTTCTGGCAGAATTTAATAACCCTTATGGCCTAATATTACACATGGACCAATACACCAACACTGAGGCTCATGTTTTAGATGTAAATATTGCTTATCAGAATGGATCCATTCACATGAAAGTTTACTACAAACCAAACTACACTCAAACCTGTTTTTGTGCGGTCTATTTTTGTGTGATTTTTTTGTGTGCGGTATATGAATTTCAATCAAATTGGTATACTGCACAAAAATAATTGCACAAAACACATTGCACGTATAAAAAATTGCACAAAAAAGACCGCACAAAAACAGGTTTGAGTGTATCACCTGTTTTTTATCCTTTTGCAATCTAATGACCTGTATGCATATAAAATAGCTACTTTCATGTCTTTAGTCAGAAAGGCCTACATACAGATATGGATAAGAAAGACACCATAAAAGAAATTAAACACATCAAAAAATAGCTAGTGCACATGGGTGAGGACTGAATTATACAACCCCAGCTCCCAGCACCTAAGCCTAGAATAGTCAAGTACAATTTCAGACTAAATTCAATTTGCAAACAAATAGCCAGATAGTCAAATACTTGAGTATGCTATCACAAAAATGCTACTGTTTACAAATTATTAAGGAATGGCAAAGATAAAGTAAACAGCAAGAGAGTGCCTGGAGTATATTCCATTCCTGTGATAGATGGAAGATTTAACCAACAGTTGGTGTATTTTGGTCCTACAAATAGATCTTTAACAAGCAGACTGGTGAATCATAAACATAATATTGATAACAACAATCTAGTAACTACTTTAGCACAATATGCAATGGAGCCTAGAATATCTGTAAACCTTAATGAGGCCAAATTATTAATGCACGTTTATGAGGAACACAAACTAGAAATATTAGAAATATTTAAGGTTACATTAAAAGGAGGATGCATAAATCATAAAGACTGTGAATCTCTATCTGCTGCACAGCAATCTTTATATGATGATCTGCATAAGAATGTTTCATCACAAGACGGGCAAGTTATCCATGTGTAGAAATATATATCTTTATATAACAGACATGGGCAAATGCGGCTCTTTTTGAGTTACATGTGGCTCTTGCTGAAAGTGTTAATTTCTGCTTTTTATTATTATTTTTACAATTTTATTTCCACAATTTTGTGAAAATATGTAATTATATACAGTGGACCCACTACCTCACTTAACGAGCACCTTGCACAACGAGTGTTTCGCATAACGAGCAAAACAAACTGTAAAAATTTGCCTTGCTTAACAAGCGATATTTTGCATAACGAATGGTGAGGAGAGGGGAAGTCCTGAATTGTGCGCATGTGGCATGCTCCATCAGTCTGTTTAGCATGCTCCTTCCGCTAGCATCTTAGTGTCGCTTGTGATCACATATTTTTCCAAACTTGTGTTCACGCATATTACTTATAAACATCAACAACCATAGTCCGTTATATAATAAACACGCCAAACGATATGCCAAATTCTTGGGTCATTAAATTTCAATTGAATCAATTCAGGATGATTCATTCCGCACTAGAAGAAAAGATGATGATTTACGCTCTTTAACAGTGTATATTGTACAATTTTTTTTTTTGAATAAATGTTATACATAAAACATTTGAGCATTTTTTCAGCATGGAACGCATTATCACATTTTACATTAATTTCTATGGGAAAAATTGTTTCACTTAACGAGTGTTTCGCATTTCGAGTAAGACTCTGGAATGAATTATGCTCGTTAAGTGAGGTTCCACTCTATATGTAATATTTAGTAATTTATTTCCAAGTTGGTGCAATAAATTAAATTGACATTTCAAATCTATTCATTTAAAACAAGTTCTCGATCCAGATGGAGGACATCCTATCCTTTCTTGCCTTACCGTACTATCCGCCACAACAGTACAGAACTGCGGCTCCCATGCATTTTGCAAAACCTACATTTTGGTTCCCACTGAACTCTTGCTTGCCCACCTCTGTTATATAACATTAAATGATTATAAGACAAATAAATATACATAATTATGATAAATATTTGATACCTTTTTTAATTATGGATGCATTAGAAATGTAAGATGTTCTACATCTTAAAAAGTTAAGTAACGTCACTTATTGAGTAACATTCCAATTTTAAATGTTATCAAATTGAAGCTAGATTGGAAACCTGATGCAGACTTATGAAATATTCTGAAAACATTTGTTCTTAATGTGTTTGCTTAAAATGAAAGGATGTTGTTGGGATTTTCAGTTTAATTACATTATCAAATTATATTCAACAAATTTAGATTATAAATTTTATTTAATTTGATGTTTGAAGCTATGTATAGAAAATAAATTTTCCATAAATATTTTTGGGCAAATTTTTTGCTAGCAAATGTTTAATAATTAATTATAAGATTTTAACTTTAAAAAGACATATTAATGAATGTTAATAACAGGAAAAAAATGCTTTGTTTTGTCATACAGGGGTCCTTGTTTAATGCGTATGCATTATCTGCATTATCAAAAAATTTTCCACACTTATGAAGTTTCCCCAGCAGATGGTAACTTCCTCTTTCATCACATGATCTATGTGCAAATTGATACATAACACCATACTCAAGATACATTATTGTGCGTGCATTTGTCATTTCGGTTCTGGTTTGTTTTTAGATTTTTGTATTGAAGTTATGTCAATGAAGCATAGCAAAACTGATGGAGTTCCTAAAAGGAAGCATGCCTCATATGGTCGATGTTAAAATAGACATAATTAATGAAAAGAAGAAAGGAGAATGTGTAATTGATATTTCTCATGCCCTTAACATTCCTGAGACTACAGTTCACACAATTGTCAAGGCCTTGGATTTTGAAGCCAAAGCTAAAACTAGACTATGCCATTCTGAAGTGAAACTAACACAACTGAGGAATGATGTAATGAAGATAATGGAAAAGTATCTAGCAACATGGATTGAAGATTTAGAAAATAAAAATATATTCCTTACTAGTCTATGTATAGTCTAGTAAGAAATATATTTTTATTTTCTACATATGAAATCGTCTCGGCAATTTTTTAATGTAATAATTTATTTTTAAAGAATTATGTATGCCACCGCTAGAGGACTTTTAACTTTTTTACATTTGTTGGCGGACAGTAGCCTCAAATAAAAGGATGGTTCCGCCGTAGACTTGTTAATACCTCTAAGAAAGCGTGTGAAGGGACCGATAGAAATGGACTCATGTATAGTCTAGTAAGAAATATATTTTTATTCTTCTATAAGTATTAGATATTAATGAAATAATAACATACAACAGAAAACATACAATGTAGAGACATATGGGAGATCGAGAGACAAATCATAAAAGCTACAATAAAATTCAAAATAAAAAAGATTTTCATATTGAAACGACAAATAAGAAGACTGCAAGGAAACACAGAACCAACCCAAGAATTTACTGATTGAAAATATAAAAAAAGAAAAAACTGGAAATTAAAAAAAATGTTTGGATACCCAATGCCAAGTGAAAAAAGAAGATGGGAAAGTAAGTTAATAGTCAATAAAACAACTAAAAGCATACCAAAGAAAATAACAAACATACTGAAACTAGGTCTAGAACACAACATGCCACTAAACGATAAAGCAATCAATATAGTATCTGAAATCGATAAAACAGTAAATCAATTAAAAATAGGGGACAGGAGCAATCTAAAACACCAAATAAGAAATGACATAAAAAGACTAGAAAACAGCACTAAACTAGGTGAAAAAATGCTAAGTGATAGAGGAGGAAAAGATTACTCAAAAAAATGCATAATATTAAAAAATTATTTAAAAGAAAAATAACTTAAACATAATCAAAGCTGATAAAACCAACCAAATTATCATTGTTAATAAAGAATGGGAAAAAAGAAAAAATCAGAAATAGTCCTAACAGACGACTTTGTTGAACTAACCGAAGACCCAAAAGATGAAATTAAAAAATGGATGAAAAAAGAAATTACGAAACTATACAAACAAAAAAAGATAACACCAGGGGAAAAAAACAAATACTCAATGACAAAGACATTAGAAAACCACAACTTAAAATCCGTCTTAAAACACAGAAACCAGGCGATATATGCAGACCACTAGTGGACTTTAAAAACACAATATTATCTAACCTAGAATTGTTCATAAAGAAAAAACTAAAAATAGTCCCATACTCAACCTACTCTATAAAAAACACCGACGAACTAATAAGGAAACTAATGACGGTTAAAATGAAACCAACATACAGGTTATTAAGTTTGGGCATAATTTCCATGTACCCATCAATAAAATAGGAACTCATTGAAGAAAGCCTACACAAGATAGACATACATAACTGGCTACTAGAACTAATAAAATACAGTTTTTACAATAATTACTACCATATAGAGGAAAAAATATACAGACAAAAAAATGGCATTAGTATGGGAACAATAATTGGACCGAAACTCGCCGAAATATGCATGACAGAAATAGATAAAAAATTAGCAAACACAAATGGGATAGCCTTTATGGCTAGATATGTAGATGATATAATAATAATATACGACAAAGCAATAACCAATGAAAATATAATATGCAACTATGCAAACACACTAAGCAATACAATAAAATTTAAAAGTGAAACTGAAAGTAAAAAAGCAATAAATTATCTAGACGTAACTATAACCAGGGAAGGAAACATCATCAACATAAAACCATACAAAAAAAGCAGCAATGTGGACAAAATCCTTAACTATAAATCGTATTGCCCCATAACTATTAAAAGAAATAACTTTATAACAGCATTGTCTAAAATATGGAACAGAACATCTAAAGTTAAAGAGAGAGAAAAACAAAAAAATGACCTAATAAATACTTTTATTCTAAACAATTACCCAAACAGATTATTAAAAAAATGGACAACTAAATTTATAAAAAACAGATTCAACATCAAAAATAACAATGAGAATATTACATATACGTCTTTTCCCTATATTAAAGACACATATGAAAAATACAGAAAAGTCTTCAGAAAAAATGGTATTATAATAGCAGCCAAACTAAAAAATAAAATTAAAAACAGCATCAACATCCATGAAATCAAAAATGAAAACAAATTAGACGAAACAGGAGTGGTGTACGAAATAAAATGTACATGCAAAAAACCAGTAATATACATAGGAGAAACAGGAAGACAACTAAAGACCAGAATTAAAGAACATGAAGCAGCAATCAGACTCAAATATAACCAATCACCATGGACCAATCACTGCAGCAAATTCGGATGCACAATCGATAAAAAAAGTGTAAAAATAATCCACAGAGAGAAGGACAACTACTTACAAAAATTCAAAGAACACTTTGCAATAGTCAATAAAAGCAACACAATAAACTTAAACAACGGCATGGAGATAGATGTAGTGTGGGAGGAAATGGGAGGGACTTAAGAAACTGAAAGAAAGACCATTAGAAATGCCTCGGGGGACGGTGACATCAACACCTCGTAACAGAATTTTTTAAAAAAAAGGTTAGTTCCGAATAATATTAACAATAATACAATTTGAAATAATCTCTTGTAATAATTTGTGTTAAATTAATCTAAATAATTGTAATAATTCCTTATGACGAGTACAAAAAAACTGTAATAATCTTTTATAACTTGTATATATATAAAAAAACCCAACTACAATAATCAATGTAACAAATGTGTTCTCTATCAATTGTAGAAATGTAACACCTGATGAGGGGCGCAAAATAGATGGAAAAGATTGCACCTGAAATGCATAGTGGAATAAAGAATGATGAGAATAAAACCCAATAGTCTTTCTCTGATAAAATGCGGTACAGACAAAATAACAACGGTTAAACTAATTGTGAAGTTAAATCAATTAATTTTTTTGAAAAAAGAAATTTTTTTTAAGGAAAATTGATACTTAAACAATATATTTTTATTTTCTAAATATGAAATCGTCCTGGCAATTTTTTAATGTAATGTATTGAAGATCTCTATCAAACAACATATACCTATAAGTTTAGCCCTAATCCAAGAAAAAGTTTTATCTTTTGTATGAAGATATTTGAAAGGTGGTAGAAGAGGAAGCAATGAAAGCTAAGAATTTTCTGGCATCAAATGGTTGGTTTCATCAGTTTCAAAAATGTTGTAGATTTAAGAACATTAAAATTCATGGCAAAATTGCTAGTGCTCATACCTGACCACTTTCAGCTTAGAATGATGTGAAACATGAAACCAATATAAGTTTTTTTATCATTTTAAGCTGTTAAATAAGTTGTAAACTGAAGATGATCAAATATTTGCCAAAAATGTTTCTTTTAATAAAAATGTTGGCTACCTGAAATATGTAGTGATTTAATTTAATACTACTTAAATATCAAACTCAGCTTTACAGAAAACCAACACACAGTCCTCTTTACATTCCAGCTAACTCAAATGACCTGTATGGATACAAACTCTCAGCTTTTCGTTCACTAATTAGAAGAGCGTATTCATATTGCTCTAATGTACTAGACAGGATGAAGGAGATTAATAGAATCCAAGAAATAGCTTCAAACTTGGGATATAAAAAAAGTACGATAGAAGGGCTAATTAAAAGATATGAAGGAGGCAAAAGGTTAAGGACCCAAACAAATCAGTTGAAAATCATCAAGTTCACTTATAATAAAAACATCAAGGACATTATGAAGCAAGTATTGGACAAAAAACACTCCAAAATAGTTTACAAAAGAGCTCCTAATTTGCATAGTATTCTCAAATGACAAAGACATGCTTAAGAAAGAAGAAAAAGCAGGCGTATATAGAATTCCATTTGAAAATCAGCAGTTAAGAATTAAGAAGGACTATATTGGAGTCACAAGAAGGACTTTAGCTATTTGACTTAAGGAACACAAATATGACATTAATAAAGGGCACTGCAACACAGTTTTGTCAAGTATGGCACAAGCGGAGGACTCTGTAGTTAAATGGAGTGAAGTAACTATCCTCAAGACCATGCGGGTCCCCATCATTAGCTTTGCAAGAAGAAAAGATTGAAATCTATAGAAGTAAATTAAGAGATGATTGTATTAATGCAAGGGATGCAGATGGATTATCTTCTGCATGGAAGGTCTACATAAAAAAAATTAAAATATAAAAATTCTTAGTCTGTATTTGCCCTTATATTGTGATACCTTTTTATATATTTAATTTTTATGTATTTATTTTATTATTTACATTGTGGCTTCAGTGTATTTAGTATATTTTATTTTGTTATTTGTTAATTTATCTATTTTTTTATTTTAAATTTGAATATATAATGATTGAACATTCCATTTATTACAATTTTGAAATACGTTCAAAAGTCAGTTCACCTGAGTATGGCCTTATTCCGTTAGGCTGAAAACGTTTGTGTTTAATTAAATAAAGTATTCTCAGTGTAGAAGGTGTTAAATGTTTTATTAAGTGATTTAATTTAAGTTTTTTGAACTTTTAATAAACTTTAAAATATATATATATATATATATTATAATTAATATAGTGTACATTATTTTTTTATATAAATAGGTATTGGACTGCTATATGTTGATGCATCTATTTGGCAGATGCTACGTGGATCACTTGTTATATTTACAGGCTTGCTGTCCGTAAGATATAACTAATTTATATTTTGATTTGTTAATGTTGGAATTAAATTTTTAACATAATTTTATGTTGATTAAAGAAAGAAATTATCCTCAAAATAACATATTCTATCTCTAACAGTTATTGTAAGATCTGTGTGTAAGATTATATGTTTAAGTAAAGTTAATAATTTTTTTTGTTCTTAATTATTAATCAAATTAAAATATAAATTTTGGCATATAAGACCTGTAGTAGTTAAATCAAATTTATTTGTTCTTTCTGAGCATATAGCTGTTGCAATTAATGAGAAATAATAAATTTTTTAAAAGTCTATTATTATATAACTGAGTTTTTCATAAAAGTGAATTTAAAAATAAATTTTAAATGAACAGTCAACCCTGCCCATAACAACCTGTATATAGCAAAAACCTGTCATTAATGGAAAATTTCTTTGGTCCCTTGAATTTTTTGCAAAAATTAATGTAAATTAACCTGTATATAGAAGAACCTGTCTAATGCGGAAATAGAAAGGAAAATTGGATCGTATAACAGAAAAATTGATCTCTCTATTCAATTTAACACAAATTTAACAAGAAGTTTACAAGCCTAGCATGTATAAATCATAAAAAAGTCAAGAAATAACACACATGCAATACAGAAAAGCAAAATATGACTACTGTATTTCAGTAATTTTATTGGGATTTGAATGAAAAGTTTTATATATTTTTTGTTAAAGCTGTTTTTACTTAACATATAGTGATGTAATTATAAGTTGTGAAATTTAACTCATTATTCCTGATGCAAGAATGTTTTCTTTGTTTTGAAGTTTATCTTAAACTTTTTTACATCACATTTTGTTTGAATAAAATCAAGTCAAAATGTATGCAGATAAAATACACCATTAATTTACAAGGAAAGCAGATATCAAGCATTTATTTAAAAAATGCTAAATCACGATAAGAATAAAAGTAAAATTTTTCCTATAAATTCTTTTATATATTTTAAGAAGCTTGATTTTCAAATTTTAACTTTTTATCTTTAAATGTTCTATAGAAAGTTTTGAATATCATAGTTTAATCATTACTAATACATTAAAAATTTTACATTGTAATAGGAAAATAATGTTTTTAAAAGATTCTCATGAATAATTTTTATAGTAAAATTATTGTACATTTAAATCTAAATTTTTAAAATTTTTTTCATTTTAGAAAATTTTTTTGAAGAAAAATTTAAAAGGATTACAGTGGCTAGGTATGACAACCACAGTAATAGGCTTGATTCTTGTTGGTTTATCAGGTGTTTTAAAACATTCTGCACATCCAAATCACAAAATTGTTCTGGGTAATAATATATTCTATTTTTAGTATTTTCTTTATAAATTGTTAATACTTGATCCTTTCTGTAAGTGCACTATCATAATAACAAGCACATAACCATTAAAAATGCAGTAACTAACATTTACTAATCATCTAACATTTTCAGTTCATTTTCAGTCCTTCAGGAAAATACATAAAATTTAAAGTTTTACAAAAAGAACAAAGCCATCGTATTTCAAAAACGGTTTTTTATAAGTTTCTATTTTGGGAATAAATATAAAATTTGTATTATTCCAAAAATAGAAGCTTAAAAAACTTCTTGGAATAAGGAAGGCTTTGTTCTTTTTATGAAACTTTGTATTTTCCTGAAGAAGGTCAATCAAAAGGAGTGAAAATGTTACATGATTAGTAAATGTTAGTTACTGCATATTTAATGGTTATGTGTTTGTTAAATTCTTAACTTTTTATTATGAACTTTGTTGTTTTTAGGAATAATACTCATAATAGTTGGGCAAGTTTTTAGTGCTATTCAGATGATAGTTGAAGAAATATTCTTAAAAAGTAGGAATTTTCATCCACTTCAGGTATAGAAATTATTATTAGATCATTAACTAATTTTTGAAATTTTAATTAATATATATTCAATTGATTCTACTTTAACAATATAATTTAGTGTGTATGTTAGACTATGGTTGCTACTAATTGTAAGTATAATATAGATTTTTTGTAAATAGAACTGTAATAACGGATTAAGGTTTGAATTCAATTGCTTAATAAATCAAATTTTCACAATTTATTACTGTTATTTCAGTTTGTTTAATTAGATAATCAAATCAAATCAAATCAAATTTATTAGTACAAGGCCTAACAGCCTGTTACAAAGGAAGTTATTCCACTTAACTGTATCATAAAGAATATTACAAAAACAATTAAGTATTAAAAAACTTTATAACATAGTTATATAAATTGCAAATAAATTGATATGTTGCCCGATGGAACATTCTATACATTGCTGGCCACCGAATCACATTCATTTAAACCAATAAGACATATTTCTGCCTTAACTCTATGCTCTTCTCACATTTACAAATCAGATGAAATTTGGAAAAAAGACATGTGACATCTTGGGCATAAATTATTCTCATATATATAGAGTTTGTTATCTATCATTAGAGTATTAGAATTAAGTCAAAATTGAATGAAAAGACTCTTCATTCTAAACGGCAAATTCGAAAATATATAACTATTATTACTTGGGTATAATAATATCGAACTATAACAATTTAGTGATATTCTTAAACGAGTGTCTTCTATGTCTCGCGATTAAGAAATATCAAGAACATTCCGAATAAGTTGCTGACACAGTTCTTCTTCAAGATCCGACGAGAATATAAATGGTTCAATCGAGCAGCCAAAACCGTTTATCATTTTAGAAATTAGAAAAACCCAGTTTCTTTTAGATGGTTTCTGTATGGAATTCTTATATAATTGATATAAGAGATTGAATGTAATTCCACCACTGTCTCTTAGCTTAATTATCATCTTTTTATGAAGAGTGCCATAGGGCTAAATCTGCTTGTCTCCAATCTTAACATACTTCCTGGGGTTTTGTAATCCAACCAAAACAGCCTACGTATGAATTTATTCTGTATAATTTCCAGCTTCTGAACATTGGAGAGACACCATAAAGGAGATGCATAGCTCACCGAGTTAAAAACCAAGGACTGAAATAGGTTAAACTGAATTTGGATAGAACCCAAATGAGTCTTGGCACACAGCTTCATAACACCCTGGATTAACCGATTGGCCTTGACCATCATATCTTTAATCTGTCTTTCAAAAGAAAGCAAAGGTGAAAAAATTACTCCTAGAAATTTTGTTTCCTTGACCACATCAATCTCTGTATTATTAATATAGAAAGTCTTGTTTTTCTTAGGAAGTCTTGCTCCATTCCTGAATATCATTATGTGAGATTTCTTAGGATTAATGCTCAAATCCAATTAAGAAAAGTACATGGTTAATAGTCGTATTTTTCTTCTAAGAGCAACCACTGTCAGTACTAGAATAACAATATCGTCGGCATACGAAATAGAATGGACCAGAGTACTATCTATCATGAATCCATCATCCTCATTATCAAAAATATCATTAATATCATAAGTATAAAAATTAAACAAATAGGGAGAACAAGGGTCTCCCTGTAACAGGCCTCGATCAATCGAATGGAGACATCCCTGTTCACCATTATATCTACAGATCATCTCATAATGCCCAAACAATAGACCGACCAATTTGACCATATAACTATCCGCTCCACAATATAACATTTTATTCTGTAAAACCTGAACATTCACTGAGTCATATGCTTTCTCAAGATCAACAAACAAAGCAAAAACTTTGTGTCTTTTTTTAAATAACTGGATCTGGATAGTGGCCAACAAAATAAACAAAGTTACCTGAGTACCACCATTTGAAATGAAGGCGAATTGGGTTGGATTTAACAGATTCTCATGTTCAGTCCATTCAATAAATCTTGTAGACAACATAGCAGTAAAAAGTTTGTGAAATGTCGAAAGTAAAGCTATCAGGTGATAGTTAGCTGGATTGGCTCTATCTCCTTTCTTATACACCATTTGAAAAACCACATGGTTCCACAAGTTAGGAATAACACCCATTACATAAAATCTATTGTATTTCCTGATTATATAATTTAAAATTGTACTGGGTAGAAGTTTTAATATTTTATTAGGAAACCCGTCAAAACCCAGGGCCGATTTAGTTATGAGCTTCTTGACACATGATTGAAGTTTTTGTATATTTAAGGCCTCTTCCATTGGTAAAAACTCCATCTCTTTAAATTTTCCCATTTTAGTAATCGCCAATTTATCTTTATATCTAGTCGAAAAATTATCGAAGAATTTATTCCATTCAACTAAAGGTATATTAACAGATCCTTTCGAATGAACAACAGGCCGTCGAAAACTATTGATCACTTCCCAAAATGTTTTGGAATCTTTGGTTCCTATTAAGTATTTGTTTAAATCAGCATAATATCTTCTTCGTTTTGCTCAATCAAACTGATATAAATTCTTTTATTATCAATATATTTCTTCCAATCTTATTAGATTTCAATCCAATCTTTCCAATCCTTATTAGATTTTCTAAACTGATTCAAACTTCGCTGTTTTTTCTTCTTGTGATAATAGCATTTATTGTCATACCATCTTTCTATAAACCTTCGCGGCAAACTTTTGAAACAAAATTTAGCACGAAACGAATTTAATAGACTAATAAAATTTTTGTGGTTAACCAGCGGACTTAACTTATTCTCTTGATTTAACACTTTGTGGAACCTCTCTGGAACTTCTCTTGTTAACCTTTGTAAATTAAATCTTAGGCTTCTTATTTTGTCAAATCTTAATTGCTTCTGACTGCCAGGATATAAAGAATTTGTTTTCCTCAAGTGACCCAATAGGGTTAGTTGAATTGGGAAATGATTGGACTGATCATAGTCAACCACCGACATTGACTGGCAGAAATAAAGCATATCTTCATTGACTATAATATAGTCAATAACAGATTTCCCAATGTGACTCAGGAACATATATTCTCCCAGAACATCTCCAGCTATTCTTCCATTTAGTATAGTTAAATTGTTATCCTGTGAAAATTCCAAGAAACATCCTCCCACTGGGTTAATAACTCTGTTTTTGGATTTCCTAACATTATTAACAACCAAGATTATCTCCTTGATAAACTACATCCATATTTTCGCCAATACGTGCATTAAAGTTTCCCCCCAAGATCCAACAGTTAATCACTATTTGCAATTCCTCGATGTAATTACTATAATTTGCAGTTGGATTAATATATACTAATATAATTCCCAATAACTTCATTCTCCACAATTTGTGAAGTTTGGGATTTAGCCCAATTAAATTAAAAATATACCAAGGTTTAACTTGTACATACCTTAAGTAGCCAAACAATCTCTTAATTAATAATAAAAGACCTCTTGCAGGTCTACTGAATCTTCGTTCCTTGTGTGCTGCACTATAGGTTAACCAGAAATCATCCTGTAAGCCCATGTTCCCCAAAAAACTAGAACTGATCGACCAAGTCTCAGAGATACCAGCGACATCATTTGACATTAGGTAATGCTTTATAGATCGGTCATTAATCTTATTAACCATACCTTGGATATTCCAGAAAGTAATGTAAGCATTCCCAGCATCGGCGCAATGACCCAACGCCAGAGTAGTCAAAACCATTGAATTCAGGTTGTTATTTTGCAGAGTCACAAAGTTATTGGTCCTTAAGCCATTTAATAACTTCTTACTATCATTTGTCAACCCTGGCAGATTATCAGTGCGAGATCCCTGGTTCCTTATAAAAAACGGTCTAATTGGATGATTTCGTTTGAATATATAACGTATGTGAACATTATGCCATTCTTAATATAATAATCATCTCGAATGATGATTTTATGGCCATTGGACCTCTCCTGGGCAATTTTTGCAACTAGTTTTTGCCTCCTGACCCTAGACCGTTTACATAAGTCAGCCATCAATATTATATTCTCCTAACACCTTTTCAACAAGTTAGGCTTTGCCTTCCAAAATGCATGCAGGATTAAGTTTTTCTCATATACAGAGGCAAGGGAGATTTTGACTATAGACTTGGTATCGTTTCTGGAAATTCTGACCAAACTGGACAAACAAAATTCCTTGACACCTAACTCATTTCTAATAAAATGAGAAATCTCGGCAGACGGGTCTTCAGTAGTAAACGAGAAATTAAAGATAACAATATTACTCCTCATTTTTTCATTTATTAACTTATCTAATTGAAATTCAATCTTACCTCTCAACAGACCGTCATAACACCCTGTTCCAATTTTTCCATTTTGAGACACAATATTCAAGTCCTCCTTTAGGTCATCATATCTCTTCTTCAATATACTTAGTTCTTCCTTAATTGCACCCAAATCAACAGAGAGTTGAGAGAACTTCTCCTGTATTAGGTCGTACACTGCTTTAATGGTGTATTGCGGTTCCTCACCAAGATCATCCTCCGCAACAGCTGACAAAGTAAAATAGTCCTGAATATTTGCATCTCTTACTCCCACCGGATTCCGTTTTGATGGTGTTCCGTCTGATAAAACAAGATCCTCTTTAACATCATCAGTTAAATTACGTCTTTCAGTTTCACTAGAATCCCCCTTACGAGGTCTGCCTCGACCTCTCTTTTGCATATCCACCCTCTCGATGTCCGGAGGGGATCTCGATAACAGACCAGGGTTGGGCTCAATCCCAGAAATTAATAGTAGACATCTAATTAACTTTAAACCTAGATTATCCATTTTAAATTGAATCATCCAGTAGCTCTTCACAACGTCAGAAAAAAACCCAAGCACTTCAACAACACTTCAAAGTTGAAACAAAGTCGCCAACAGCATCGAAGCCGAGCCAACTCCCCCTAATTAGATAATCTTGATGTTAGTTAATTTACAATACCTATCATATTTAAGTCAAAATATAGTCATTTATTTCAAAATATAGTCATATAAAACTTTGATTTTATTATTCCAGTCTCATTCCCCAAAAATTAACTGGTGGTATTCAGCTCGCTGTCTTCTCCGAGACATTTTCTAAGCTTCTTTGAAAGTTTGACTGCTGTGAACTGTCACTGATAGCATTTATGGCCCGAGCAGGCTGCTGGACTTTATAGCCCATTACTGGGTACCATATGACCTGATGTTTATGCAAACGTTTGCATATATATATATATATGTCTGTCACCTGCAATTTGCATGTGGCTGTGTGCATTCCTTTGTGATTTTGCAATTTCACTTTTGAAGAGAGTTTTTTTCATGTCTAAAACCAAACAAACATTCTTCTTGCTAATTAAAGAATACAATTTTTGAGCTCTAGTTTTAATTACCTTCTTTTGTTTTTCAGTCACTCTAGGTATTTTGTTTTTATATGATTTCATACTTGGACACTGCTTATTCGTTTGAACCATTGTTTGATTAGTTTCACAATTTTCTGCAAAATGTCTCACTGATGTACAGGTAGGCTTCCTACAACGCGGTACCTTTACAACGCATTTTCGCTCCAATGCAGTTGGAAAAATGCAGAAATTTTCTTACAACATGGTACTTTTACAATGCGATTTAAGGTATTTAGAAACGAATTATCTTTCACATAACAGAAAAATCGCAACGGATCACATAAGTGCAGTAGAACTTGATGGAACAAGCTCAGATCTTGAAATAAGGCCAGTCAAACATTCTCGAACAACTATAATAAGTGATGACGAGGACTGAATTTGAGCATAACATTATGTTTCTTTTTGATTTTGACTTGAAATCATAATGTTTTTAGTTTTTATATGATGTTGAATTTTATTTAAGCTTTTTATGTACATAAATTTAAAAAATGATGAAAATGTTACACCATAAAAGGCAGTTTTTCTCTTTCTAGAACTGAATCCCAGTTTTTGTATTAAGTTGGTGTCTCCTATAACGCGATTTCCCACAACGCAGTATTTTCAAGGAATGTATCTACCGCATTGTAGGAGGCCTACCTGTACTATGATTTTTGGAAATGACTGATTATCTTCTGATCACCATATTTTTCACCAGAATCTGGCTTTTGAGAAATGGACGATATCTTGCATGCCGATTTTTAACACTCCATCCAATGTACTTGGGGAATTTCTATTTCATTCATTGTTTAAAACAACAGCACAGTTACTTTAAGAATTCCATTATCAGTTTTATTATTCTAATTATTTGAAATTGTTGCTTTGACAACAAACAAAATTATAAATAATAAACAAAAAAGTTTTCTGAATTTACTGATTTCTATTACAATCCTTAAATCTTATTTGTAGTTTTAAAATATTTATCTTTGAAGGATAATCCAATGAAGCTGAAAACATTTGATGTACTTTTATTTTGAGTTGGTTGATGATAAAAGCATTTTTACAAAAAAATCTGGTGGATTTTTTCATAAATAGAAAAAAAAATTTTGATCTAATTTATTTTTTGAAATTACAGTTTGGAATTATTGTATTTACTCGAATAATCTGTATCTTGAGTAATCCTCACATCCCATTTTTTAAGATACTGGATCAATTTAATTTATTACATACTTAACAAAGTTTACTAATTGATGATTGCAACACAATAGCAGCTTTCACACACTGGTTTGTAGCATTCAGTATGAAGCACTCTGTTTATAAGTCCACATAGTATTAAAAGATAAAAATACCAAGGAAAAAAAATAAGTTATTTGTATATCTGATAAAGACACATTATTATAATTTGAAAATTATTTATTTTATAATCAATTAACTTATTTAACTTCTAATTAAATGAAAGTAAGACTATTTTGCTTTTTCAATTTGAAATGAAGGTAAAGAGTACTAATAGACCAATAGCTTCAACTAAGAGGTAATATAGGTATAAAAGTTATTTACTGTCAGTCTTAATTGTATATTTAACTTACTTCATTTATCCTTGTTTTCACAAAATTAGTCACAGCAAAATGTGTAATAATCATTCTCATAACTGTTGACTATATTTATCATTAGTAAAGTAAGTAAAAATGTGTTATAAAAACTAATTGGAAGCTCCCTGGACTTTGTGGGTTGTATCACCAAATATGTTTTGACTAGACTGCACTGACTTTGTCACAATACTTTGGAAAAGTGTGTGCAGATTATTCAAGTAAATATGATATTTAGCAGCATTATTTGAATTATAAATATTATATAAATAAAAATATTACTGGATTAAAAGTAATTTTTTAAAAATATTTAAAATAAATTCAAATAAATTTACAGGTAGTTGGAATGGAAGGATTTTATGGATTTATTATAACAAGTTTGGTAAGACATTTTTCTTTATCCTTAAATAATATGTAAACAGTACAATGTTGTTTTGTTATGTATACATTATAGTTGATTGGCATTGCATTAAAAAAAGTTATAAATAAATATTTACTTAATACATCTGCACCTTGAGTAATCTATGCATCCCATTTGTTAAGATACTGGATTTATTACATACTTAACAAAGTTTACTAATTTATCATAACAAAATAGCAGCTTTCACACAATAGTTTGTAGCATTCATTATGACAGTACTCAGTTTACAAGTTCACATAGTATTAAAGGATAAAAATACCAAGGAAAAAATTAATTGTATATCTGATAAAGATATACAAATTTATGTTCACTTAATGCAATAAGATTAATAAAGTTTTGTATTAAAAGTTTATTAATCTTATTATATTAATAAAGCTTTTTTTCATTTTTTCTAGGCTTAATATTAGCTAATTGTGATTATTCTATTTAATCTGATAATTTAATTTTTGTGCATGTTTAATTATGATTTTTAGATTAATTTATTTATTTTGCATACTAGTACAACCATATGTGGAGAGAAATCATACAAAAAGTACCACAAATATATCCATTAATACAAGTCATAGATATACACAACCTACCAATACAATATGAGTAAATTCAATCTTAAACTTAAAAGTGGGAGAATTATCCAAAAAAGTAAAAAGAAAAGAAAAATACAAACTTATATAACAGTATCTTACTTAAAATGAAAAAAAAAATCAGATTAGTCTCTTATCCATAAATTGGATAGTGGACAAACCACCAAAACTAACCAGTAGTTAAATAGTCTGCAAACCACATCCCTGGGACACAATTAACATAAAATCACCAAGTTTTATACTATGAACCTAAATGGAAAAAGCCCCAAATTACTATTACACCAATGTTAGCAGATTAAAAATTTAACCTTTTTAATAAAAATAAATACCTTGAAGAAAGAATCTATATCAAGTTACCTTCACAAAATTATTAAAAATAAGGAACACTAAAAATATTTTTACATAATTTTTACAAAAAGGCACAAACTGCTATCACATGATATGCATCCAAAGACGAATCAACCATACTGCACAAATGCCTCTTATAAAATAGAAAAAGAAAGAATCTGATTAGTCTCTTATCCATAAATCAGATAGAAATTAAAATTTATAGGAGAGAAACTATCTGCTTCAATTTGAATTTAGTAGATGCATTAATTTCAGAACTATAATAATGTGAGAATTCAACCAATTAAGGGAGTATTTTAAGTAATAATTAAATATTTAAAGCAATATTTTAATCCAATTCCCGAGGAAAGGATGAACAAAAGGTCAAACGGGGAAAGGATGACAAAGTGAGAAAAACCCACACACATCCTATTTCTCCTGATTTCTTGATAGATAAAACTGATCAAATATCCCTCTAAATTGACAAGTATTACTCAGGTCATAACCTAAGTCCTGACCTTAGTCATTATAGGCAATTAGTCATGATAACAGCTGTCAAACAAATGACATTATGAGGTAAAATGAGTAATAATAATGGATAGAGAATATCCATAAATCATTGATACATCCAATACTTGGCAGCCCGTATCCACAAACCCCGGACCCAGATTGAACTTAGAATGCATTACATCAAAAATGACCTTAAACAGTTCTCATGCAAAATGCATATAAAAAGGGGTTGCACCTGTTTATCCGGGTACAGACAATGGCGGACAACAGCAGCTATAGAAGGACTCATCCCGCCATAAGCGTTGAGAAGTTCCCGCCGCCCAACTCCTGTCTCCCCCATGAAACCCGATGATAGCCAATACTACCTCCACGAAGATCCATGATCGAATGAACAGGATCTCGAGACATTAATCCTTTCTCAGAGGTATTTTAGCTAAACGGTTGTAAGCTCTCTCTCTTCGGGGAAACTTTAGACTATAAGTTAGACTAGTTTAACGAAACTAAATAAGGGGACGAATTAGTTCAATCCACTTCCTTTGCACCAGACTTCTGTTAATGTCAGTTTGTTTAATGTTAAACTACCATAATCAAATAGAATTGTTAAGTATCTATCAAATGTCTTGTTTAATTTGTTTCCTTTTTGTATGCTCTAGTTACATTAAATATGTTATGCTTATATTTAACTAAGTGTCATCCTTTGTGTATTGCCAACACCTTATTGATGACATCACTAACCCTCCCACTCGACTAAATTTCACACCATCCACAGACACCGTGAGCAGTCATCACCTGACCATCACCGTTAAAACAGGAAGAGTTAGACTCTCTACCCCCTGGTTCCTCACAATAATAATTTCACACAAACTGTTTTGTTGGAACAATACTGTGCAAAATATATCTTAAATATTTTTGATAATATTAATTTGTGTATGTATAAATATTTTTGTGTCTGTTGGTTGATTTTAAGACTACAAATCAAGAAAACCAGTTAAATATTATAAATTTAATAATAAAAAAAACTTTAAAAGTATTATAAAGTTTAAAAAATTTTAAATAATTTTAAAGAAAAAATATAATGGAGCCCCATTCCAAATTATTAATTAGTGCAAAATTCAGTAACTTTATATGAAAGTAGCACTACACAAAATATATTTTAATTTTAAATTGGTTAATGGTACAAATATTTGTCATTCTTTTCCTCATATCTTGAATAATATACTTAAAAAATTTAGTAACATTTTTGTGCTGCAATTTGAAAAAATTATAGACCTATAAATTTCCATTGTCATCTGTCTTTCCTTAATCTCAAGAACGGAGTTAGATAGATGAAAGATGAGACCCAATAAGGAAACCTTAGGGACCAGAGGCCCAATTAACTATATATGAACTTCTGATGCAAACTGGAAGTGATGTTATTTCAATTCAAAACTTTTCCCCTGAAAGCAGTTAATAGATGAGTGGCACAACTCCATTGCTAACAGGAAAGTCTGATATACAGGGGCAAGACACTACAGTACTAATTTGAAGTGGTGAGCATATATTTTAAATAAAATGTAATTAAAAATTGCAGCCCAGCATTGTGATAATGTCACAATAAATAATTGTTCATTGTTTTTCAATAGTGCCAGAAAGCATTGAATAGGAAATATTTCTTTATCTATATAAATAAAAATGTACATGTTCATTTGTTCCTAATAGCTAATCTCTGAAAGCTCTTCATCAATTGCTTTGAAATTTTGAAACAAAGTTGCATTTGAATACATGCGTTTTTATATAATATAGATGTTGAAATTCCTCCTTCCGCTGGGGAGAGGGCAAAATTAAGGCATACCGTGAAGAACTGGACTTCTATTATACTATTTTAGATGCGGTTTTTTGTTTTTTTGATTGTGTTTTAATAGGGTATGTCAAGAGAATGTACACCAAGAAGGAATTTTTCGAAATCCTTCCTGCGGGGGAAGTGTTATACATTTATAATAGATACATTTTGAGCCACAGCAATGCGTGGCGGGTACTGCTAGTTTTACGTATTTAAGTATAGGATGGCTCTAAATTTTTCCAATTTTGATATTTCATCACTCGCACTTTGTTTAAGTAACCACTTTGTCACTATGAAAGAACAAATTTGAAAGTTTGTATATGATACTAGATTATGAGGTTTGCCATCAGGCAATGCTGCATAGGTAGGTAAACATGGCATTTTTGTCAAGTTGAATGAGAGGAAAAACCTATTATCAAGAATTTTAATGGAAGTATAGAAAACTTTATTTCAAGAAAGTCATCAATTTTTTCTTATACTGTATAAGTGCCTGTGAGTGAAGACCATATTGAAACTATTTAGTAATTGTTTGTATGCAGCCTACAAAAATCTGAGATATGCATCAGGAATTTAATATACTAAAACAACTGTCCAGACTGTTGGAAGTGCCTTAATCTTTAATATTGCATACAGAATGACTTACAATGATTTGAGATCATTTAGCATCTTAGTGTTGGTTCAAGTGTAGAGACTCAATGGAATGGTTTCTCAGATCATCTGATATGGGAATATGCACAGACATAAAACATTAAATATATTTATTATATGTTGCATGTTTTTAATATAAAATATTTATTATTTATATGCATTCTGCTTTTTATCTTAAAATGATTTTTCATTTATAAATCTGGTCTTATTGTTACTCCATTTCTTGTAGGTTGTTTTGCCTATATTATACTTTATACCTGGGAATCAAGTTGGTGGAGTATATGAAAATAGTATTGATGCATTATATCAAATTGGAAATAATATGGAATTACTTATATTCTCTTTGTTATATTTAATATCAATTGCATTTTATAATTATTTTGGGTTATCAGTAACCAAGAATTTAACAGGTAGGGTAATAAAGTACTTAATTAAACCTGTTATTTAAATACACAAGAACATTAATTTAATGAAAATTATATTTAATATATAAATTTATAATTAATAAATATCATTTGAATGAAATTTTATTTTCTAATCATAGCTGTCCATAGAACATTAATTGATGCTTGTCGAACAATTGTTATTTGGATTTGTGGTTTAATAATTTACTATTTCTTTGATAAGGTAAAGTTTTTCAAATGTTTCTTTTATTATAATTGTTAATTTAAATATTAATAATTTTGTATTTATTATCTGTAGAGTTTTGGTGAACCTTTTGATAAAAGATATGGAATTTTTCAAGGTAATTTAGCAGTAAAATGTTATATAATTCTTAATATAATGTATATTGAAATTTATAGAAAAATAGTGATATTAATAAAACTGGTTAAAATACCCAAAACTCAAAAAATGAAATTACATTAAAAAATCAATAAAATAAGAGTCCAAAATGTTATATAATTCTTAATATTTCCACACTTTATTTCATTAAAAATAGCTCAAGTACTTTTAATGGTACAGTACATTACTGTCATCAAGCTAACAAATGGAAAAATAGAACAAAGAACTTATTCAAATTACAAATCAGGAATTTGAATTGAGAATAAACTAATAGAATATTAATGTAACAATTTTTTTTTATTCTGTAATTTAAAAGAAAACTTGTATGTTAATATTCTACATGTTTGTTCTCAATTCGAATTTCTGATTTGGAATTTGATCACGTTCTTTGTTCTATTTTATCATTTACTAGCCTAAAGATGACGGCAATGTACCATCAAAAATACTTGATACTTGATTACTCATACTTGATTACTATTAATACTCACTTGATTTTTGATAAAGTAAGGTATCATTTTTAATGCCAAAAGACAGTTTTGGACACACATTTTATTACATTTTGGCATCACGAGTACTCGTCTTTTTTTACATTAACGTATCAAATTGGTGATAAAATGATGAATGTATCTGTTATTTTTTTATTTTTTATTATTATAATTCAATATTATAGTAATAATCTATAAATTTTCTTGAATAAAATTACATAATTTTTGTAAAGATTTGATAAAGAAATAATAAATAAAATAGCAGATCAATTTTTAATCTACTTTTAAATACAAATCAATACACCTAATGTTGAAAATGTAATTATTTTACAGTTATTAATAAAGTT
The DNA here is from genome assembly GCF_030686945.1 of Centruroides vittatus. Taxonomy (NCBI): domain Eukaryota; kingdom Metazoa; phylum Arthropoda; class Arachnida; order Scorpiones; family Buthidae; genus Centruroides; species Centruroides vittatus. The sequence goes on from NW_027122637.1 coordinate 1,462,570, forward strand.
AAAGTAGTCAAAACTTATAACATATACATCAACCCAATTCACTTTTAGTGTCAAACGATCTGCTGAATTAACTATCTATTCTGATAAATAATCCAACAGATCAATTAAACATCAACAGCCAACCCATAACATATAAAGCTACCACCAACCAAAGCCAAAATTACTGGGCTGGAAATGGCTATATTAATTATAAATTACAAGATAATTTGCTATTAGAGTGTGGCGTTAGGCACCATCTCTTGCTAAATTTAATAATTATAAGGCACTCAACCAGCCGGGCTTGCGATGGCTGGTTGAGTGCCTTGGGAGGACGTGAGCGCTTGATGTATCCCCAGCCGGCATTGTAATGGCCGTCGATGGTCGTAGCTTATGCTTAGATATACTGGGAGGGGAGATTGGACCGAAGGTCTGGGTAGCATAACTGGTAATGTGTCTGCACGGTAAGCAGGAGTTGCGGGTTCGAGTCCCACTTCGGACCGATTCTTTTCTTCCAGTTCGGTCTAAATTTATTTAAATTATTTATAATTATTAAATTTAGCAAGAGATGGTGCCTAACGCCACACTCTAATAGCAAATTATCTTGTAATTTATAATTAATATAGCCATTTCCAGCCCGGTAATTTTGGCTTTGGTTGGTGATAATCCAACAGATCATTTGGTGCTAGTCAAAGCTTTTTCAATAATATAAATCATTTAATAGAAAGCAACATTTTTACTCTATTAAAAGTACAAAATGAATATTTAAGATTCAAATGTAATTAAAAAACGTTTTTAGAATCTACATTAAAAATTGATAATAGTTTTAATATTTATATTTAAGAATATAAATATTAAAACTATAAAAAGCAATAACCCTATACAGTTTAAAATAAAATTCCAAAATTTATAATAATATAAACTATAATTACTGAGAGTTAATATTATACAGTAAGAACCCTCTTAATGCAAGGAGATACATTCCTAGATGACAAAGCACTAAACAAAACAGCATTAAACCAGGTCATTTTAACACAGAGTAAATAGGGAAAGGGGAACACGTGACCAAAAATACAGATTTTACTTTAATTTTAAATTATTTTTATATTAATTTGAATAATAATATATGTTAAATAACACACAAACATATGCACACAGGAATGTAGAATTCATTTTTTTGTAATTAAGGCCCTGGCTCTTCTGAAATTCTTGTTTTTTGCAATAAAGTCATGTAGTTTCATTTGTCGCTTTCTTTTTCTTTCTTTAAGCAAATGTTGGTAGCAAGAGATTGCATCCAAAACACCTCTTCTTGCTTTTGCACTCCTTTCAAAATCTGGATCATTTGCTATAATTTGATCAACGATTTCGGTTATTGTTACTAAACTTTTACTAAGGAAATTTGTAGAGAAATTCTTTGGGTTCTTCATTTTTAGAATCACTATTTTCCAGTTCTACATGAATTCCTTGTTCTACCAGTTCTTGAAGGTCGTCGGCAGTAACGCTCTCACCAGAAACCTGCAGTAACTCCTCAATATTCTGCTCGTCTACATCTCCTAGTCCTGCTGTATCAATTAGGTTGACAATTTGGTCAACGATAGGCCCTTTCTTGTTGAGAATTCTTGGATATCTTCAGCCATAACTTATACACTTTGTTCATGCATTTATCAGTTAATTCTTGCCAAGTGAAGTCTTTATTGCCTATGGCATCCATGATGTTATTTTTTTTTCCAAAATTACACCAAACAAACATAGATTTAAGGAAAGTACAGCACTAAGACAAATTGCCACCTTTTGCTGATTGGTTTGTGTTTGGGAATAATCATATTATATACGAAACAATGAAATGCAGCGATAATTTGTATCAGTGTAAGTGTGTATCATATTTTTAGGCTTCAAGCAGAATCGAATCAGCATTAATCAAGGCAGCATTAAGCGGGGTCTTACTGTATTATCATTATACTGTAATTTATCAATTAAGTTTTGACTGAACTAGTTAATTATCATTTAATAAAAATGAATATTTGAAAATTCTTTTTTTTTTCTGAGAATATTAGTGAAATATTTGATAAAATAGTTATTTAAATTTAGTCTTCTATAAAAATTTAACAAAGACTTAAGACAATAAATTATGATCTCTTACAATGATTAGTTGTCAAGTAGAATTTTCATGAATTTGCAGTATGTGAAAGATAAATATAGCTGCATAGATATTCAATATTTGTATAGATAAATATTTGAAAATTTAATTTTTTAATTAAAATGTTTGTTATAAAATCTCAATTCATTTTGATAGTTTTCATAAAATATTTTTTCTATGAAGAAACTAATATACATTAAATTTTTTCAGTGGATGGCTTTCTGTTTTTAATTATGGGTACAGCTTTTTACAATGAAATTATTGACTTTCCTTTTATTCCACAACTCCGGAAAACGCCTGTAGAATCTTACCCCAGTTTGGTAGATTCTGGTATTACTTCAGTAAGAGGAGTTAATCATAATGATGATGAATCAGCACCTCTATTAGATGATTCTTATTCCTCTATTCAAAATGATTAACATAGTTAGTTTAATAAAATAAATTAGATAAATTTTTATAAAAATATTTTGTGCAAAGATTTTTCTAATATAATTGAATTGAGATATTTTTTTATGTGAATAATGAAAATGTTTTAAATTGATGTTGATAATGTTCCATAATTATAAATTATACAAATGTATATAAGATTCAATTTTAATACTCAGCATTGATAAATAATTTTCTTGTAAATATTTCGTAAAATATATCCTTTTTACAAGATAATTGTTTCAAGATATTTTGTTTAAAGAAAACATCATGTGTATATATATGTATTAATTTATTGACATATTTTGTATATTATGGTTTATTTGCAAAGAAAATACAAATTCTTTTATAAGATTTAAAGAGTTAGTTATAAATAATTGTTTAGAAAAATATTGAATACTTTGTTGTTCCAATTATGTTTGGGTCCTGGAAGAAAACTCAAGAAAATATACTTAAAAAAATGACTTTTTAAAATAAATCTTTTATTTACAATAAAACTTGTTAATAAAACCTGAATTTACAAGTACAAAAATTGAGCATAAACATTTCAATATTTTAAATTTTTGGAGGACACATTTCCTGTGAAATTTTCAATTTAAAGAAAAACTCCATGTTCAAGAAAAGATATTTACAGACATGCTTAACTAATACAGTGGGTTAAGTTCTAGTGATCTAGACCACAACCTTAAAGCAAATTGCATCTGTTATTTTGCCTGTCAGTGTATATAAAAGTCTAAGAATGTATTTATGCACACTTCTTAAATGTGCAATAGTGCTAGACCTAAAAAACAATGCAAATGAAAGAAAATATTAAAATCCCAAAAACACCCTTTTAAAAGAAGACAAGTGCTGAAAATAACAAACATGAATAAAATAGGAAAACATTAGTGAAATGCCTTAAAGAGAGGTTTGTTTGTATTAATTTAAATTATAAATATTAGCATTTAAAAAGTAATAATTTTATTATTGAAACTAATATCTCAAATACTATATAGTGGATAGGGTTTATCAAATGGGATCCCGGTTGTTTTTTTAACCCGGGAAATTTTTCTTGTTCCAGAAATCCCACAAATTTCTTAAAAATTCACTTTTATCTTATTTTGTGTTAAAGTTGAAGAAATTTTACAAATAGAAAGTATAATTAACTCATAAACTGTCAAAATAAATTTGTATTTATTAATTTTAAACCTACTTATTAGTTTTTTTAAATTTTTGCTCGTTATGGCATGTCACAAATGGTCAATAATCAATGCGTAGCTTATTTGTGGCAGGATTCTGAAAATTCTTTATTTGTCGGAACCCGTAATATCTGGAATAATTGTGATTATGCTGTTTTAGTTTTTAACCATGCCCAGTAGCTTCAATAACTGCCTAACGCCAGATTGTGCAAATTGGACAAAGATACAAACGAGTACGAAGTCTGCAAGTATGAAGTTTTTCTTCATAAACCTAATTATTAAAGACAAACGAACTGTCGAATTATCGGGCTACAAGCTTAATACCGTTATTAAAGCAGCCAAGGTAGACAAATCAACAGTGGCGTGCCGTCATTGGAAGCGATGGAAGCGCTGATTCCACCTTCCAATGACCTTTCCTTGTATTTTATAAAATATAAATTTTCATATTTTAACGTACTTTGAATTAATTAAAATGAATATTTTATTATAACTGCATTATGTATCTTTTACAAATTTCTATACTACATGTGAAAAAAAACGATAAGATTGCTATTGTATATTCGAAAATTCGGTGGCGGAAGGAATGTCGAAACCGGGTCAGTTTCTAATCAGCCAGATTATATAGGCATTAGCACATGCGGTTTACAGAGCACCAACCTCACCCGGTTTAGCTGGTAGAAGCGACACACGCGTACGGAGTCCAACTTTATAACCCGGACCGGTTCTGAGCTGTTAGCCGCCTGCCTGTCAACTTTCAAGCAGCCAGATTATAGGCATTGGCGCATGCGCTTTACAGAGCACCAACGTCACGGTTTAGCTGGTAGAAGCGACACACGCGTAAAGAGTACGCGACTTTATATCCCGGAGCGGTTGTGGGCTGTTAGCCGCCTGCTAGATATTCGGCCACCCTCGCCCGATTATGTGAATCATGAGCAGACTAGATCAACGGCGGGCAACCCGCGGGCCAGCTACGGCTGGCGAAAAGTTTCTATCCGGCCCGCGAGATCTTTAATAGATTATTAAATTGGAAAAATAACTATTAATTAGTTATTTTTCCAATTCTTTGTAATTTTCGAAAACGATAAAAAAAATAAATGTAGTAATTAACTTTTTATTTATTTATTTCATATTTGCAGACTAAAAAAATTACGAGTCACAAGAAGGCGTCAATTAACTACTACGGCCGCGGAAAAAAACGTAAAATTTATTCTGGCCCATGTTATAAAAAGGGTTGCCCACCCTAGACTAGATTTATAACAACCCAACCGATAGGAGTTTACTGGCATGTTTTTATGATAGTTCTGTATAGTTGACAGAAATTTTAAAAAACTCCATTAAAATATTTGATATATTTATTCTGCGTTTATTCCGCTCTCCCATCTTATATTACTTACGGATTTCAATGTTAAACCGGTGATATTACGATTTAGTATGTCCCATCTGTAAGGGGATGCAGAAAAAACGTGTACAATTCTAGTACAGTGTTAAAAATTAACTGTTACTTTGGCAGAATCATTTACAACCAAATTTAATGAATGAGACGTACAGTACATACAATGGTACAAAAAAAAGCTCTAGAATTTATTTTCCTTAAATTTACGATTTATATATCCGTTGTCATAAAAATTTGTCTTTCCACTGTTTTCCCAAGACTACAGATATTCAGGTACAAAGTAACTGGTTTCGACTTATTTCTACTTAAGAAGTGACTAAATAATTAAGAGATTAGGGAATGGGGACATAAATAAAATCCTGTTGAAAGAGCCCGAATTTTACTTCAACGAAATCTTAACAGAACCAATCACTCGCTCAGTACAGTGGAAAACTGATTTCCGTGTACACCTGGTATTAAAACGAATTAGTTAGAAAACGAATGACTATTAAGTTTAACATAGTTAGATTTTTACAGCTACGGTGAGAAACGTTTAAAATTTACAACAGCCCTGTGGCGTCCTTTGAGATATACTAGTGATGCGACAAAAGAGGCATTTGACATTGACCGGTATCGGCACCCTCGGGATTTGGCACGCACACACTCACTACACACCTACCTGGACCGTCACTAGTTCCATCCATTAGCTACTCGTATCAAGATATTTGACTAAGTGGATTGTTTTAAGATTTAAAAAGTAAAGAATATTTTATGTTATTTTTATGTACGTTTCTTTACAAAGCTATATTTTAATTATAATTTTCTTTAAAAGTATATTAATACAATCGAACAATACATTGTACCAGGTATGTATATCCACCGCACATTTTATTTCACCGAGTAAGTTTTTATAATTTATTTTTAATTTTAGCCCTTATATCGTGGCTAGCGATTCAGAATGTAATTGTGATATTAAAAATACATTTAGAGAAGTCTACAGTTTTTACTGGCTTATCGAACAAATGAATACGAATGGACCCTAGACCAGTGATTCTATAAGCGGCCGGATGGCCGAGCGGTCAAGGTTAGCAGCCTGCCGCCCTGGGCAACCGGGGATCAAATCCGGACGGGTCGAAAAATCCCCAGGAATTTTTCGGGGGGTGGTCCGTTAGGATATGTCGGTCCCCGTCCCTCACCACCCGGCCGCCCCATTGTGGGCCTGGCCGAACCCATAATGGGCTTGCTATAAGAGGCCCTCTTAGTGCCCACTGGGCGGAAAGAGTTTAAAAAAATAAAAAATAAAAAAAAAGACCAGTGATTCTTAACAGGGGGCCGCGGCCCCTGGGGGTCCATGAGAAGTTTGCCGGGGGCCGCCAAATTATGCAAAATTTCCTTCAGAATATAATAAAAAGAAAATTGATGTATAATCCGAATATCGTATTGAAAAGTGAAATAAGAAAGATAAAGTTTTCCTATTTAGTTTTTATTTATTTATTTTGTATTTCTTCCTACATACAACTTTGTTAGTACAGAAGAAATAAATGTAAATATGCTACTTACACCGCAGTATTTACTTCTTTTATTCCAAAGCAATTTTAAGAAACTATTAATGCTTGGAATTTTAAAAATAATTAGGAAAAATAGTAGGCTTTAAAAATTTAAATATTTTTGCAAAAGTTATGCAAAATCCTTACGACAAGTGGGCGTTTTAGTTTTAGTTTAGTTTTAGCATCGACATTGGATCGATTTATCGACATGTTTCTTATTTTATTTTCTGTTAAAAATTAATGAGTTTTCATGTTTAATTGTGAAGTTTGAATGTTATTTAAATAGATAATGAAATAATAAAAATTATAATTTACATTTATTATATAAAAAATAAAGCAATAATAAAAAAATCAATTTATTATAGATAAATTTTCAAATTATCAAATATAAATTATTATTAAAAAATGGGGGTCACAAAAAAATTGTGAAATATTTGGTGGGCGGCGTGTATAAAAAGGTTAAGAACCACTGCCCTAGACCACCACTGACGCGCAATTAACTGATTGCCCCTGGAAGTCGGCTTCTTACAGAAACACAGCTTCCCTGTCATCAAATGTGACGGCACGCCACTGCAAATCAAGAATACTAGAGAGCAAAAGAAGTACAGTAGAGCGTCGATAAGTGGAACCAATTGGGGACTGGGGTCCTTCCAGTTAATGATTTGTTCCAGTTTCCGACTTTGTACGAAAAAATACATTAGCCTGTCCGATGTTCAAATTTTTCTCCGTTGCGTATCGCTTCCTGTTGAATTTTTCTCCGTTGCGTGTCGCTTCGTGTTGAATTTTCGTCGATTTTAAGCCTAACGAAAATTTTATAATAATCATCGAGGCTATCGTATCGTTAAAAATTATTTCTGCATTTTGTACAAACAAAATAAATATATTGAAGAATATAAAAACATGAAAATTATACTTTAGAAGTAAATTTAGTATCAAAAACATTCGATTCAGCACGACACAGTCCGACTGAAAATCGTTCCACTTTCCGGCCATTCCACTTACCGACGTTTCACTTATCGACGCTCTACTGTACTACTATCTCGAAAACGAACTAGAAATCCTCCATGCTACACGTGAAAAAACATATAACATCTGTTTTCTCTTGAATGCATTAAACACGATTCCAATCACATTGGAAAGGGCATTCTTAGTAGCAGGCTTTTCATTAGTTAAATAAGAACCAGATGGAGTGATTGGAGTATTGACCATCTTTGCTTTTTAAAATCTTATTATAAAATTTTCCAATAATTTTTTGTATTGTGTTTTATTTAAAAACAAAAATTACTTTTTAAGTTAGAAAGTTGATCTAAGTTGTTTTTTTTTTTTTTTTTTAATTTTCAACTCAATTCAAAGCATTTTTTCGTTGTTGTTGTTTGCAGTTTCCAGCAAACTTTAATAAATTTTTTCTATTAGTGAACATTTCTACGTAATTCAAAGATAATTTTTAAACATATATCTTACACTGCATTATTAATATGGTTTTGGAGGTTGCAGAACGTATTAAATTACTTTAAAAAACGAAAAATAATTATATCATTTGATTTCATATTTTTGCATATCTTAAAAATAATTAATTTTGTCCCGGGATCCCGGGAAACAGTTCACTTTTATCCCGGAATCCCGGGACAAGCAAAAGACCGGGAAACGAGAAACCCTAATAGTGGACTATCAAGAGATTTTCTTTTTAGATATTGCCTGTTTATAATGTAATCCTCGTGGTACTGTGCAGTGTGGATGGAAATAAATCTTGAACAGGTATCTTTTAAATTGTAGATCATAATTAACGTAGAACAAATTCGCAGAGAAATTGACAACAGATATCTACATATTTTTATGTATGGCTGATGAGGGTCTTATGTACCAAATTGCAAACTAGTAATAAAGTTGCATTTTTATGATAGAAGTGTTCATTTTTGATGTTACCAGTAGCAGTGTGATAAATACTATAGTAGATATAACAGACTTGAGATATTAGTTTCAACAATTTTCGAGCTAAGACTTTCATAATAATTTTATTTGTGACCGCAGGGTCGGCACCTTGTCAGGACTGACACCACTGTGTCTTCCGGACACGGAATGGAGGCGGATGGAAACGACCGGAAGAAGTACACTCCACAAATTAACATTTAACGAAAATACCCGTTTATTGATAGATATTAGCGAGGTTGAGGCCGAAGTTTTCAACGCGAAAACGTGTACGTCGGGCGTTCAGCGCCGCTTTCCTGTAAGCCTAGAAGTTTGGCAATGGCTTTTGGAATGTCAGGGGAATCACGATCGACATTCCAAAGGCCATTGCCAAACTTCTAGGCTTACATGAAAGCGGCGCTGAACGTCCGACGTACTGTACACGTTTTCGCGTTGAAAACTTCGACCTCAACCTCGCTATTATTTACAAGCTCTACGATAATTTATAAAATATTGTTTACAAGTTTTACGATTATTTCAGAAGCTTAGTACAATGGCTAAAGAGTATTTTGGACGCTTAGCACAATTACTAAAGGGAGAGGGATATAAAGGGATAAACCTAACGCAACCCTGACCGGGAGAGAAAGAGCTCACAGTAAGTTCGCGAGATGATAATACCTTAAAACACTCGTGGGTTCTAGATGTATCGATGCACAAATTGATGAAAGGTCGGCAACGGTCAGTTCGGAGGGTAATCCTTTTTTTTTCCTCGTCTTGAGCAGCGGCGAGGGGCGACGGTTGAAACGGCGGTTCGGAACACACAAGTCACTGATAACTAGATGACGGCGAACTCCTTTGTCGCGTCATCGGACCTTCTCTCTTATTTGGGGTCCTCCCCTCGCAACTCTTGTCCTATTTTGGTAAAATCGTCCTCCACGTACAATGGCGATTTTTGCATTTGATTCCTGGTGACACATTCGATGTGTCACCCCGAAACAAGGAAGCAAGTCCGTGGGAAAGGATATAATCATATCCGTATCGATCTTTTTTTCCTTTCGAAAGATTTTTTGAATAAAATTTTTTTCGTCAAGTCCGACCTCTCACATATTACTTATAATTGAGTTGTGTCAAAGATCTGATGTTATTTTACCATAAGAATAATAATATTTAGCTCAGCGATGGAGAGTTGTATTGAGTTTGGCTATACATCCAGTTTCCACATTCCTATTTTAAATACAGAAGTGTGGGAAAAGCTTTTCAACACAGTCGTAAAATGGAATGTATATTGTGTAGATTAACTTGAAGTGTCTTTTACCTGAAGTAATTATGTTCACGTTGTTGTTGTGTGCATAATCATTTTTTAATGTTTTACCGCATATACACATACTGTATATGCGGTAAAAGTGATCAATCGTAATTATTCATAATAGCCGGTTATTATGCATAATCACCAATCATCTTGGTGAGTTTGATAAATTTCTCATTTTTACCTGGCTCTGTTATCTTTTATCTATTTTTACTTTCCTGGCTCTGTTATCTATAACAGAGCCAGGAAAGTAAAAATAGGAGTCCATGACTTCGTTTTCGATATCCAAAGGTATTACAGTAATAATGTCCATGCTATCTGATGCGACGAGCACATCTAATGGAATTTAGGCCTAGGGCTCAAAAATTAAAACAGTATTGTGAGTATTGCGTGCTCCTAACGGAAAATAGACGCGAAAAACGAACAAAACACAAGAACAAACCAATCGATGTTAATTGCTTTGTTCTTAGATCGTCTCTCCGTACCTGGCCAGTGCAAGAATTGTGTCTCCCATGGCCTGCAGGTACGAGGATAGCCTGTTTTGTGGTGGCAAAACTCACCTGTCCGCGTCTGTCAGGTACCGTACAAAAATCGCCTCTTCTATGCCTAACAGATGCAGGGATCGCTTCTTTCCTTCCGGCTCCGCTTCAATTCTATCGCGATAGGACAAAGTCGCTCGATGTCCTAGTAATAATTTAAACTCTTAACTACGGTACGATATTATATATTAATTTTTTAAAATAAATGCTGCTTTACTTTTGTTCAAGTCAATCTTTCACTTCATATCTTATTTTTATACTATTGCTATTCTTTTAAATTCTTTTCTTTAAAATGCTATTCTTTTAATATTAATAAAATAATATAGTATTTAATAAGTCTTCACAATTTCTTGGAGACTCGATATTACATTAGAAGACTGTAAACACAAAACCTTCGTCTTTGATATATTCTTCTGAAGAGAGCTATGGTTATCTGGGCTACAAAACAATAGATCAACAATAGGGAAAGTAAATTTTTTAATCGTTTTTTTTATTAAAATCACCATTCTTTTCCATTAATTTACTACCTGTCTAAACAAAATTTTAAAAACCTTGCTTAAACTTAAGTTTATTTTTTATTGTGTAGAATTACAAAACTGTATAGAAATTACATTGAAATTTCTCAAGCAAAAATGAGTCAGCTAGTTAATAAATATTTTCGTTTAAAACACAGATCAAAATTTGTAGAATCATTTACGAAAGAAATGATTTTAAAAATGTGGTTCCGAAAATGATTTTAAAATAAAAAAGGTATAATTACACAATATTGAAATAAAGAAAAATACAGATTTTTAATTCATTTGTTTAAGTATGTTTGTTAATTACAAAATGATGACAAGTTACTTCTTTCTTTTAATGCATATATGTATGTGAAGTTCGAAACAAAATTTTTATTTTAAATTTAATAATTTCACATTATAGTTATATGCAACCATGTAAATATTATATTTTCCCTATCGTGATTTAAAGCTTTTTTTCAAAATTCTTTGGTCAGCTTCATCCTAGTGATGGGTTCAATCGACTGAAAAGGCAATCGGTTTTTTTCAATCGGATTAGTACCGTTTGTAAACAGTTCCTTAAATATATTGTTTAAATTGATATATCGTTTATTATAAAATAGAAGAAAAAACATTTTATTGAAATTATTAAAGTTAGCATTTTAAAACTGTTGCTAACTTCCTCTTTCAAAATATCACATTAATACAAGTGCAATATTTGTATATTTTTTAAATATGTGAGAGTAAATATAACATTAAATACACAGTAGGAGCTCACAACAGAATTAATTTTGTAAATGTTTTTATTAAATTTATCATTCTATCAATTTTTCTCACTCAAAACACGAAATGACTGTTATCAATAAATTAATAATGTGAGTGCGATTGTCGTCCTTCGTGGAAAAGATCCAAGAATCCATAAACTTATTTCGAAGCAGCAACTAACTTCACACTTATTTGTTGAAATTAAACAAGTGGATTTTGTATTAATAAAGTAAAATTAAATGGAACGTTTGTGATCTGAATGAACGTTTCTATAGATGTTTGTATCGTTAAAAAAAATTATGATAGTGGTCCGTGCAATTCGAAAATTGTGGTTGTTTGGTTAAGTTATGGCAACGCAACACTTAGGCGATCTGCCTAGGGGGGGATGTCTTCCGGGAGATCTTTTTAAGGATAACTGGCTCCTATTTAGGCGTTACAGACGTGGAGAAAACCCGGAACTGTACGCAGTGGCGTAGCTACGGTTCTCCGGGCCCGGTGCGAAACCAGATTTGTGGGCCCCCGAAACCATTTTTTGGGTCTTTTCTCTTGTGATTTTGGGGCCCCCATAGGCCTATCGCTTTCCAGGGGCCCGGTGCGAACCGCACCTACCGCATCCCCCTAGCTACGCCACTGACTCTACGTGGCCTGCCCATCCGAGCGAGGCGTGAACCCACGACCGAACTTCCAGTGTTCAGGGAACGAAGACCGCTTGGCCACTGGTGGGGCCCGAAATTGTGAGTTTAGGTCCGTGATGTCAGAAAGGTTAGGGATGGCTGACTTAGATAATTGACTACTATTCGAACCGGCTTAGAAACCTAGAAATTTTTTTCTTTTTGTTTTATTTTATTGCAGATTGATTTCTCGGAGTAGCCGACGTAATAAATAAATGGATTTTTTATAAATTAAGAAAGCAGTTATGGTACTATTCTAGGTAAAAATTTTAAATTTTAAGATAAAAAATAAAGAACAGATCGATTCTAGGCGCGAAATATTGCAATCTGAAAAAATCCTTATTAAATTATAAAACTGGTAATGTAATAATTGATCTACTGTTTTAAACTTTATTATTTATTAAAATAATAAACTGAACATATTAACATAATTTTAAATATTATTTCGAAGATTGTAAATATTAAAATGATTATAAATTTTTATTACAACTTTTTATTTAAAAAAATTAGAGTATCTAATTTTTCTGGTTTTATTCAACTTCGCCTTTCATTCACTATCTAACCAGCTTTCGAGAATGTTCTTTGAAGAGCTATCGCGCTTAAAAAGTCGGTAAAACTAGCAGGAAACACCACCTTAAAATTGAAACTCTGAAGTAGATGCCGCTTTAACTAATTTCTAATTTTCGGATTTGTTTAATTAATTAAAATAAATGAAATCATATAATAATTTTTATTCTAATTTAATACAAATTTATAAATTTTAAGTTTTTTGATCGAAAATATTTTTCTTATATATTACTTCAAAAATTTTTATTTCTATAAAAGTATGTCAGAACCGACTGAATCAGTCGATTCTAAGAAGAACAATTGAATAATCGCTTTTTTACAACCGAAGTAGTGCCCAACACTACTTCATCCTAACATCCACGTTTATGTCTTATGTTGAAAACCTGCTATTACTCTTTCACAATCATCGCATATTTTAAAAATGCTTTGTAGTCCATTAAAAAATCCGTAAATTTGGATGACTTGTGATTTATGTTTATATATATTTTACCAATATTTATTTTTAAAAATTCTCCAAGTCGAATTTTTAAGTTTCTGTCGCCTATTTGACTAGCGCCCAGCTATCGCGTACTTTGTCTAAGTACAAACACAGCTTCTTCAATAAAACTTCATTTAGTTTCTCCTCCTGCATAACGCAGCATAAGGTAATGTATAACTTCATTTTATTTTGTTAAATATGTATAATAGCTGTTTGCATTTAACATTGCATATATATATGTTACTGTGAAAGACCGAAATTAGAGAATGTCAATATTCTCCGGTGAATGTCCACACATACAAAATACGTCGGTGAAAGACCGAATATTTGGTTATATTATACATTCGAACAATCGCCGGGGTATGTTGACAAACACAGATAAGCTTTGGTGGAGGTCGAAACGACACCCGAGAAGCCGATGTCGACAGAGAGGCGAAAGTCTGTCACCAAATCTTTTGTGGGTAGCCAGAGGTAAGACAAAGTCGTACCTCTTTTCCTGGCAACGGTTTGGTGGAAACTGCTCACTTTGTCGCTGGATGGCGTTTTAGTTCTTTTGATCCCGTGAGGTGGAGATTGGTTTGTCAGCTTTATATCAGTAATCAGTTCGTAATTTGTGAAGAAAAGTTACTTTCCATAGACGAGATTTCTTCTCAAGAAATATCGCTGAAAAAAGCAGCTGCAGCTAATTCGAAAAGTGAAGGGCAAGACTATACACGCTATCATTGCAAAAAGAATTGTTCCACGAATAAATGCAGTTGTAAAAGCAAGGGACTCTTGTGCAATTCAGAATGCCATAACAGTTTAAGTTGTTGCAATAAATAAGATTGTATAATGTTAATCACATAATTTATGTGTAAGTTTATTATTGCATTATTTTCTTTAATGATTTAGAATGTACTGTTTGTTTTAAGTTTAATAGTTTATTTACATGTGCTGTTACTTAAGCTTTCTTCTATTTTGACATATAAAAAGTTGAATTTTTGTCTTAACGTAAGAAAAATATTTTTATTCATCATTCACCATCAATTCATGCTGAATGCCGATATTTGCCGGTGTAAGTGAGAAACAATGATATTTAGCAAATATTTCGTGCATACACGAAACGACTGTGTGAATGCTGACATTAACCGGAGAATGTCGACATTCGCCGGATATCGGTCATTCACAGTAACATATATATCTAAATATAATACAACAAAAATTCCATTCTAGTATATTATAATTAATCAGCTTTAAAGTATGAACTTAAAACCAAAATTTAACCAGATTCAAAGTAGGAGCTTTGGACGGCATTGTGACGTCATACAGCGAGTATTCTGGCCTGGAGATAACGATGGCCACGAATAAAGCATTCATAAAAATCGTTTTATAGGTGTTAAAGTAATTTCTTGATTCATGTCGGTTATTTACTTTTGGGTAGTTAATCTTTTATCTAAATATTAGTAGTGAATGATTCAAAACTAAGCGGAAATTGCCAAATTCTTTCTTTCTTGATATTGCATGCAATATATTTACTTGTATATTTTCCTCTGTAATAATTTTCCTAGAAGTGCACTGTTGCTTATTATAATTATATTAAAATAATTTCCAAAATTTTTATTTTTCATCTGGACTGAAGTCTAAATAAACTTCAATATTTTGATGATAATTCAATATTGCATTCGTTAATTTGTCAATTTATGGACACATACAGGTGATGCCACTGCACAAATTAATAACTTATAAATTGATTCTTTTAATTCTATTAGAACTTTTATTTTTCTACTTAAAAAAATAAAAAGACAAATAATAATTCAATTACATGTAGGCTTAAATATTATAAAATAAAAAAAAATGAATTGTAACTTTTTCAGTAAATTAAAAGTTTGAATCGATTACATAACATTACAAGAGAACAAATACAAATTGGAAAATATATCTGCAGGCTACAGTAATATTACAACTCAGTTGTGACAGTTTACAAGCATTATCCTTGAAGGATCAAAACTCAGGTTTTTAAATAATACACTAACAAAATTATTCAACAAAATCTGTTGATGAAATTTCTTATATGATATTTTAAGTACAATAAAAACAATAATAAACAATTTAAACGAATGAAGCAATACGTTCTATGTTAAAAACGTCATTCGTCGACAAACATCAATTCAGTTTTTGACCAAATTTTTATTTTTTAAAAACTAAAGTATCTAATTCCCATTCCTTTAAACTTCTTCGAATAATTAAAACAACCATAAATAGATAACCGGGTATATTTTTTCTAATGTACAGTACGTCCAAGACAAAACAAACTCAGAATTTGCATAAGATTTATTAACTATATCACTCTACTCCGAGAACGACGCGCAAGACTGTATGAAATCAAGCCAAACAATAGCCATATCTTTATATTTCTATCATGGGTCTAACCACTATTCTGCTGTTCCCTCTTAGTGCCCACAGGGCGGAAAGAGTTACAAAAAAAAAAAAAAAAAAAAAAAAAAAAAAAACCACTATTCTGCTCGATAGTTGTAAATAGTTAATTCTTTATTGAAGTCCTGGGATATTGGTTACCCCTTTTTTCCCTATCTTTTTTCTTCAATGAATAGTTCAGAAATCGTTAATCTAGGTTGACAACTACCAACTTATGTTTAACCTCCGCCCATAATTATATTGAATTTTTGAATAATTGGCTATATTTTCCTCACGCTCGCGCGCATACAAGATTCTCTTTCCTTATCTTATTTGAATTTAAAATGCTTTTAATAACCATTTTTAAATATCTATTTTATTTTCAATTTTTACTTGTATTTATTTTTTCAACAAATAATTACTGCAGATAGTACTATCGTTTAGCAGAATTAATTAAATTGAAAAATTTTAACATAATAATTCTTAGAATTATAAAGTAAGTGAGTAAATAGAAAAATATTCTGGAAAATGAATATTGCGTGGGCCTACGTATATAATTCTATTTTAGATAAACGCTTAAAAGTAAGTAGAAATATTTAGTTTTAAATTAATTGCTGAGAATTGTAATAATGTTTCGAAACTTGATGGAACTTTTTAAATTAATATTTCGTACAACCATTTTGATGTATAAAACATACTTGTTCATATTTGCATCCAGACTTCAAGTTGTTAATCAGATAATCTTAAATTTATATGTCCACTTTTTCTGTTCAATTATTCTCACAGGAAAATTGTGAAAATAAGTAATTTACATTTACAGACAAGCATAAAATTAATTATCATACGTTTCATTTTCAATAAATTTTATGTTTTAAATAAAATATAGAATTAAATGTTTTAAATTCCCCGGAATATTAGAGTAAAAGTTCTATCAAGTTTGATTTATTATTAGGATTTAGTTTAAATTATTTAAGTCATTGTGTTATTAAAACCCATGTTAAATTATCAGGTAAAGAATTCAAACTAGGAATGAAAAGATTAATTTTAAAATGTTCTTATATTGCTAGAAAGGAAATTGTAATTTATCATTTCTGTCTAAACTGCAACAAAACTTTTGAAATACGTTATTTAAAAGGTTGAAATCCCATTTAATCATTACATATTCCTGTCCACTAAATAGTAACATATTCTACTTTCAAATTGATAAATGTTCGATTTTTAAAATCTCGAAAGAAAAATGGATATAAATAATTTAGATTGATTTACTTTCTGACTTTAATTGTATATTTAAACTTTTGATTTTTTAAATAGCAATTATATTTATTACCTTAAATCTTTTCCATTTTGATTGTGTACAGTACAGTACATTTGATATTTTCTCTGCGATGAGAATGACCGACAGCTGATATCGTAACTAAATACGATTTTGTCTTGGGAAACTTATAAAAACAATAGAAAAATGAATAGGCCTAAATCATTTTAGAAAGTTCTAATCTGATAGAGATTTTGAGGCGGTCGTGAAATTAACACAATAAACTTCAAATAATTTTTTTTAAAATAATTTATGTATAGAATAAATCTAAATAGAATTCATTCAAGTATAAATTAGGCCTATTTAATTAATTTACAGAACTATTTAATGAATTAACCCTAATGATCGAAAGCAAATCATTTAATATGTCGACAGAATACCACTCTTGAGGACCCGGATCGGATTCGGACGGGTCAAAAAACATTTTTTTAAATAGAAAAACAAAAGAAAATAATAATAATCTCAGAAATTTTTTGGGGATGGTTTGATTTTTATATGCCGGCCCCGTCTCTCATTACTCGAACACCCCATTGCAGGCCTGGCCGAACCCCTCTTAGTGTCCGCAGGAAGGAAAGACTTAAAGTATATAAGCTCTTTATAAATTCAGGTTCGTATTTGTTAAAATGTATATCTTTAAAGAATAAAAAATGCATATCGGTAACTATTTTTCTTCTTAGTATTTCCTAATTTTAAATACTTGTATAATATTCAGTTTAAATATTAAATTGACTACACATCTTAAATTTTTGAGTTGGCATTTAAATTCAAAAGGTAAAGCTGAATTATATATATATATATATTTTAAGATTTATATGTATGTAATAAAAGAAAAATCGAAAAATGTGAATTTCAAAATAGGCCCCTACCTGAATGCTGTAGCCTATTTGTACTGAATAGTTAGATGATATTTTTAACTCTCCCCACTCTGTGGACACTAGAGGGCCTCTTTTTAGCAGGCCCATTATGGGTTCGTCCAGGCCCACAATGGGGCGGCCGGGTGGTGAGGGACGGGGCCCGACATATCCGGACGGACCATCCCCTCGAAAAATTCCTGGGGATTTTTCGATACGCTCGGTCATCCGGCCGTCAAAATAGATAGATGATTAATAAATATATAATAGAATAACATTTTTAATGTGACAAATTTTGTAATATTTGGCTAAATCATAGAAATTCTTTTTTTTATTTAAATTCGTTTTATTATTTAAAATTCCATTTCTCATAATAAAATCTAATGCATATAATTTTAGCGCCAAGTTAGCAAATGGTATTTATTTATTTTAGGAATAATAGATACCTTCAACGAACAAGTAAGTTATTCCCAAAAATATTTATGCTGTGAATAAATAAGTTCATTTAAATTTTTAGATTTATAAGTGCAGTACAGTATTTGAAAAAACTCAAGAATACAATATAACATAATATAATCTAACTGACTAATAAGAAAAACCGAATGTATATTATTGTAACATCGTCACATTGGCAGGCTACAATTTTAATCATATTTTAATCATATTCTAATTTAAAAAATCACGTGGCTTCCGGTCTACGCCGAAAGTTCGTGTATAGTTAGTTCAGGCCTCCGGCCTCTAAGCTTTCCATATCTGATCTCGATTTTCATCTGTCGTCCGTCCGTCTACCTTTTGTTAAGTCAGACAAACGGACGACAGTGACAATGTATAGGTATGCAACAAGGTTACTAGATAATATGGTTGGGTAACAGAGCAGAATTTTCTGTCTAGATCCACTTTTATTCACTAGGAGCACTACGTCTAGAATTCAGACGGAAAGCGGGCCAAAAATATACAAATCGTATATAAAACTGATACGTAACTCAACTTCTAAATATAAATTCAGGCATTTCTGAATGTAAATAAATTCATAAAAAATAATTGTCGAGCCTTTTTCCGAAATTTCAAGATCACACTTCCGAATAAATGACAAAAAGTTAATATGATCTAAAATTGCATGATTAATTTTAATTTTTTAAATAAGAAAAAAAATATTTAAAAGCAGTAAAATTGTTTCTTTCAAAATCTTCATTTCTTTAAAAATTTGTGAATTTTTTTTTTTTAATTTGCAAGTCTTTTTTAATTTCAAATTTCTTTTGAACATATTTTAATATTCAATATGAACGTATACAATAATAACATCCTACACAACTATATATTATTTTGGCACTGCATTAAAAAATTAGAAAAGGCTAGCTTACTCTATAACACCAAAACTCCATAAATATTGATGACATAGAAATCAAAAGGGAGAAAATCATCATTAAAGAGAGAAGTGATATCTTTAACTAATAGAAATGGATAAGAAATTAAAAGTTAAAAATGATTTTTTGAACTTTTTAATTAAAACTGTTTCCTGTTAGAACAATGAAAATTAAAAATAATATATAAATATAGTATATAGTTCAACATCCAGTTTATTAGCAATATTTACATAAATTTATCCAAAGTTTTATTATGGTTAAGAATTTAATGTAGGTAGGACAACTTTCTTGCTGATTTAGTGTTCTGGCTTGAAGCAAATATCTTGTTTACGTATATTGGAAAAAATTCAGTCTGCGAGTGATGTAAAAATGTGCAAGTTGTGCTGTTATAGCAACTTTGTGACTGACAGTTTTACATTCCACCGCTTATCTGCTAGCTGGGAATTTGACAACAGAATTGTAACGATGTCGATATAAATATCATTACTACTGCAAGATCAGAGGCTGGATGCAATTCACTCTTCTGTCAGGTTACGGGCATAACGAATCCAAGAAATCCACCGATTCCGAATTCATGCGCCTCTTCGTAAAAGCCATGTGACTTTCGCTACGCGTTTCCCCTTTTAAAAAACCGACGATTTCCGCTGCGTCTCTTTAAAAACTAAAAACATTTAAAAATACACAATTCTCGCGCAACTTTATTTGTCGAAGGATAGGAACGTGACCCTATCGGGAGCAGTTATCTCTAGAACGAAAACGAAAGGTGATTACAATAGCCGCTCCCCAGCCATATTATCTAGTAACCTTGGTCTGCAATTTTCAAATTGCAACCCAATAAACAAATTAACTTATATCAATAAAAATGTCAAAATAAATTACAAAAATCATGAAAAATGTGTGCTTTCTTAATATTTTCAAAATAATTTTATGAATTTTGATTAATGTATTTAAAAACATTAAAATTTCAGTAATTATTTTTAAACGACGAATGCTGAAAATCTCATGTTTCATTGCATTGTTTAACTTGCATGTATTTATTGTTATTAAATTTATATAAAACTTGCGGATGAGTCCGGAATTGCCTGGGCAAAAAATAACAACAAATCTTAAGATTATTAGATTATTTCGTACTTCTAACCCGTCTATTATATTATATTATTTGATTTATATAACTACAAAAGTTATCTTACATAAGAGTTTATCACATCAAGCGACCAATCTAACACATTTTAAAAATTCTTTAAACTGTGTAGAGGAATAAAGAATTTTAAAAATGTGTTAGATTGGTCACTCGGTGTGATAAATCCTTACGTAAGATAACCTTTTTAGTTATATAAATCAAATACTATAATATAACGAACATTAAAACGAAAACCATATAGTGTGGTTATTTCTGCCTATTTTTGTCACGTTTATCGCGATACTCGAATGGTACGAAAAGGCACAAATTCAATAGAGGGGAATTTAAAATATATCTTAAAATTTTCAGATATAATATTTCCTAATATTAACTCTAAGAAACTGCCATTCACAGCCGAATATCAAACGGTAATCTGCCAACCAATCAAATTTCGCAAAAAACGGACCAAACGTTTAAATTCGGCACCTTCCAAAACCACTTAAAACATATTTTGTGCTGGCCGGTAACCTCGTATTAAGTAATTTTCCTATTCGAATATCACCATACCGTTGGTCCGATATAGTGTTACCACCCGTCCGGTTTTCACCCGGACAGTCCGGGAATCGACTCACTGTCCGGGTGAACTATTAATTTTGTCTGGGAATTTCGTAGAAATTGTGAAATTACGATGAAACAAAGTTCTTGCAAATATTGTTATAAATTTACACCATTTGAACAACAAAAGACCTCACACTCACTGAAACTCATCTACCATTCCGCCATGTTACTCTGTTTATGCTGACGTGCGACGCGCAACCTGCCTCTCGACCTTTTTTTTTTCTTTTGCTTGTATATTACTCCTACGCAAGTCCCTAGTCCTTAACTGTAACTGATTTAGAACTAGCATGCACGTTATTCTTCGCATTGTAAAATTATATTGCGCATGCGTCAGGAACGTCTGTTCGAACAAACCTGGGGTGCATATACTTTTGGAATCAAACTGATCTAAGATCACTTCGATCGTTCAAATCGTGTATACAAAGGAACTACTGCGATCCGATCAATCTCTATTTGCGTATACAAACGCCATCTAGGATCAACTGGATCGCGATCAAACTAATCCGAGCGGAGGGTAGGATCGTTTGGATCGGATAAAAGAGATTAAAGATGGCGGCTTCCATGGTTGAAGTTAAGCTTACAGTAAATAACGAAGAAACACGTTTAATTGTTGACAAGGAAACTTATTTAAAACTTATAAATGACAAGTAAAAACATCATTATTAAAATATCCGATAAACTGAGATGAAAAAATAAGTATTTAGAAAGAATTTTGCTAGATTGTATAGCAAGAATGTATGGCGTGCACTTTCATCTTTTCTGCAAGATTTATTTTTTAATTTCGTGAAATTGTTATTTGAATTTTATTTTGCGGAAAACAATTTTATTCACAGAGTAATACGATTTAAAAATTCGTATGAATGAGCACAAACAATTTTGTCAAATAAACGATAATTCATAACATTCGGCACCTTCCAAATGTCCAGCGCATGTCGTTTAGACTAACTAACAGACTCGTTTAGACTTACTAACTACAGTTTTAATATCGAGGGATAAAATGAATTATTTTAATTTAATTAATTGATCCTTGTTAGTTAACATATACAGAATTTCAAAGATATACGTATAATATTTTAAAAATTCAGTATACGTTAACTAGCAAGCAGTGATTATTATTAACTAACAAATGTTTGCCGCCATCTTCGATTCTACTTGTATACTTTCTGCCATGACAGAAGCTATTTGTATCACGTGACAAGGACTGATCAGATTTTACAGATCGATCCATACAAAACGAAAAGTATATGCACCCCTGACCTGCCGTCCGGGTCAGCGATTTTATAAAGGGTGGCAACACTAGTCCGATAGAAAGTGGGGACCGTCGCAGAAGGAGTTTGAAGTAATTTGACCAAAAGTAGTAGTTGACCTCCTCCCAGGAGATAGGAGGGTCAACGACTACTAATTAATATCGGTCAGCTATTAATATTTGAAAAGTGATAGATTGTGAAGGCCTCACACGTGATCGAAGTTGCTAACCTTAACGTTCGAAAGACTTCGTATAAAACTTCTTTAAATAAAAAAAATATTGTAAAATGCTAAAATAATTCTTTTTATGTAATAATAAAGTGTTTAAATTTTGGCAACAAATTGTATAAACTACGTGGGAAGTATTTTCTCGTAAATATTGCATTTATAGAAAAATTATTGTGCTGCAATTTGAAAAAATTGTAGACCTATAAATTCCAACTGTCGTTCCCTGTCTGTTTGTCTGTCTGTGTCCTTCCTTAGTCTCTAGAAAGGAGTTAGATAGATGAAAATCGAGACGAAATGTGGAAAGCATAGGGTAGGAGGCCCAGATTAACTATATACGAACCTCCGGTTTAAGACGAAAGTCACTTTACTTCGATTCAAAATTTTTCCCTGAACAGAGTTACGAGAGGGCAGGATGGCCGAGCGGTCAAGGTGGCACCCTACTACTCCGGAGCAGCCGGGACCGAATCCGGACTAGGTCGAATAATTCCCAGGAATTTTTCGGGGGTCGTCGGAATTGGTCCATTCGGATATGTTGGGCCCTGTCCCTCACCACTCGGCTGCCCCATTATGTGCCTAGCCAAGTCCATAATGGGCTTGCAAAAAGAGGCCTTCTTAGTACCCAGAGGGCAGAAAGAGTTTTAAAAAAAACGGACACTACACAATAACCAAACACTTTTATCGTCGCCGAGAAAGTTTATTTAAAACAAACGACAGACACTACTCTGGAGAAGTATAATGTACAGGGATGGCTTTTCACGGGGTAACACTCAATTCTCTGCAGGCAAGTGCTATGTGCTACCTGTCGCAGTAATTAAGTGAATATAATATATATATATATATATATATTATTTTAAATTATATCCATTTTAAGAAGAATTATATTTAGCTTATTATTTAAAATTTTTGCCAATAGATGGCGCTACGTGTAAACCAGCAAATCAAATTTAGATAGAAATTAATTGATTCACAGAAATCCAATAGATATTTTAGGGTGGGATAAAGACATTTTCTAAATTGGAAGTATTTAAACGTAACTTCCGAGTTTCGTAGCAATTGGTCGAACAGCCTAGGAGTGTATAGCGAACAAACAAACAAACATCCTCATTTAAATATATAGATAAATATTAACTTATTTAAAATAAGTTGGTTTGTTTGTGTTTCTTGGAACAAGAGCCATATAAGCTATGTTGCGCTATTACAAATGGTGTCACTTAAATTAAACCATTATCATCAAGGTAATAGTAAATTGAACAATTCCATTTGTAATTCCGTTTCCATTCGTAATTTACTTATGAATTATGAATTTTCACTTATCCAAAACTATTGAATTTATATTTAAATTTGTTTTATGGATAATAGCCCTTCAAAAAAGATTCAGCAGCGAGTTGCATAACTTTTCCTGCTTGAGAAAAGTTTGCAACACGCTTTTTTGTAGGACTCCATCCGCCAAAATTTATGTTGCTCCAGGCTTCGCCTCCCTTTGTAGAAAATTTCCTAGGGCAAAATCTAAATCTACTAGATACATATTTTTATTTGGTTTTTAAAATTATTTATTTTGACTAATATAGTAATTATTTAAATAAAATTATGTGGCGCTATCTGTTAAGAGATTTTATTAAAAAGTAAATTATATATTATTAATTATTATAAAAAGGCAAAAGGGTTAATTTTCAGGCCAAAAACGAGTTTCTTAAGAAATTGTAAATGCCAATAACGATTAAAATTTTCATAAGTCCGACTTCACTCGACCCTATCTCCCCATTTCTTCGACCATTAACCACCAAAATTTAATATCATTAAGGCCCCATATACACAAGTTACCGTGCAAAACTTCGTTTCTTAACCTTTATTCCTTCCTGAGATATTAATTAAACGAAATACTGCCCACATCCACGAAATTTCCCCGTTTTTTTTTTTTTGGTTCTTTTTTTTTGTAACTCTTTCTGCCCTGTGGGCACTAAGAGGGCCTCTTATAACAAGCCCATTATGGGTTCGGCCAGGCTCACAATGGGGCGGCCGGATAGTGAGGAACAGGGACCGACATATCCGAACGGACCACTCCCGAAAAATTCCTGGAGATTTTTCGATCCGTCCGGATGCGATCCCGGGTCCCCCAGGGCAGCAGGCTGCTAACCTTAACCGCTCGGCCATCCGGCCGCTTTTTTTTTTTTTTTTTTTTTTTTGTTCAGGGTGTCAAAACATCGAGATTTTCAAAAAAACCGGAGGATAAAATTTGACGCGTTTCCAATATTTTCTCGCGTTATATATAGGCTATAACAGCCGAGAAAGTAAAACGAATATTTCTGTTTGGATATGAAACAAATTTTAGCGTATTTTATCACCAGTACCGAAATTTGAATTATGCTCTAGTTGATTCTTTACATCTCTGTAATAATGAGTAATATGGGACTGAACTAATCCCTCACCGTGTTTGTTTTGTGCATCGCGATTATTTGTTAAATATCAAAACAATCCTAATGTGTTGTAAATACTACGCCAAAAGTTTTCAAAAAGTGATGGTGATAAAAAAAATTATTAGATATAAAAGTAAATAGTAGATTAATTTTTCGTTCAACATAAACGCATAATCCAGATAACGTAGCCATTTTCTGAAGACGTAGCGCCCCTAATTTGTGAGAAACAAGAACAGAACGAACATACAAGGAAGAAACAAAGACACTGGGCCTGCGAACAAGCGTCTCCAGGCGTTTCGAAACAATCTTGTGTCGCCTTCGCGCGGAAACTGCTCCGTTACAACACTTTCTACAGTTCCGATTCCTCTTCTTACACCCACTGCGGTAATATTGAAAATACCAGGCTTTTCTGGCTCACCAGCCCTCATTACGAGTAGGCTCGTCTCGAATTTGGGTCCACTCTTCACATAAACCTCAGTTTGGCTTCTGGTACTAGCCTACCGCTCACTGTCCAGGGGAAGCACATCGCAGCTCTGTAAACCTACATCCACCGAGAGATCTTGAAACCTTAGAAAAACTTCGCAAATCCTAAATACTTTAATGCATATGTTTAAATTAATATGAAATTATTATCTAAAATGTTTACTTTGTATCTCTGTATCTATTTTCCTTTTCAAACTTCACGAACGAACTCGCTAGACTAGTCACTTTCTAGCGAGTTAATTTTATTGTTTATTATATGTAGGATAGTTTATCATAAAATAGAAATTTTTTTTTCATATTTCTTATTGTTATTGGATGTACTGTACACACAGGCTTTGCTTGTAACGAGTTAGGATTTTCCCTAAAAGAAAGTAATGGTATTTGTCATTTCGACTTTCGAATTTTAGTCTAATGAGCAGTTTCTACGAGTAGATTTTTAATCTGAGAAATGGAAGTGCGTGATTATATATAATATAAAGAGATAAAACTAATTTTTTACTTTAAAATGTAACTCCTAAAACGTATTTTTTAACATAAGTTTATATATGCGTGATTTAATAGCTCTTTTTTATCGTCATGCGTTTTGAAAATAGTCCCCAAAACTTAAAAAAAAAATGATGAAAAACATTGAAAATAAAACGAGAAAAGCTGATTGAGTAGATTATAAATTTTGTATTTTTAAATAAGATAAAAAAAATCCTTACTTAAGATGTATATAGCTTTGAATATTTACTTATTAATTGTAATCAATATATTTATCGTTTCGGTTTTCCCAAGATATCTACAGAATTGATATTTTAATCTTACTTTTTAAACTGTTTTATTGTTTATTTTATAGTAATGTGTTTCAAAATTTCCTCTGATATCTTATCATTTTATCTATTCTTTAATTACGATACTTTATCCTGTAGGAAATATACATACATACAAAAAAAAAAAAAAAAAAAGATATGTATTTAGCATGCTGTGTTTGCTTTTCCTGTTTTAAATCGATATTACACATTGGCATTTTTATGTCTACGTAAATATAATTTATACAGAAAAGCAAATATAAACTTTTTGTAATTTAAAAAATTTTATCTATAGTTTTTTTAGATTAATAATTGATTAATGACTATTTTACATCATAGATATATACTAATTTTTCCTCTTTCGAGGATAGTCTATTATTTTTTATTTCAAGAGAATACTTTTGTTTTTTTAAGAGTTTAGAATTAACTTGCATTTGTTTTATTCGACGGAACATTTGAAGGAAGTTTCTGCCTTCGTTGTTATTGCACGAATACACGCAAAAAACGTAAAACATTATTTTGGAAATTCATTCAAAATTTCGTAAATAAGCAAACATTAATGCGGTGATTTAAAAATAAAAAAAAAGTAACGTTTAAAAATTCTTTCTAAAATATATACAACACGTAATTTCAATATATTTTTTCTTTCGCAATTATAATATACAAATGCATTTTATTAACTGCATATACAATATATCGAAAAAGTTCTTTTGAGCATCGTATGTACAGTACCTTGTAGTACTGTACAGTACATACAATAGAATATAGAAACAAAAAAGTTCAAATACAAATAAATGTTAGCAAATTCATTTATGTTTGCTAAAGCTTAATAATAACTAAAGTTCGAATGAGAATTTTTAGAATAAACTAGGATAATATGTTATTTAAATTCACAGACTATTTTTATATTTTAATTAAAAATATTCGCTTATTTTATTCATGTTTGTCTTTCACAGTTTGCTCTTAAAGTGGATAAATAAAATTATTTGAAAATTAGAGCCAAAAATAAATGTACTTATTGATTTACGTATACATTATTAAGCAAAACGATTACACCATATGTAAATGTTAATAAAATGCTTACATTTAACAAGGAATAACTAAAGCCGTTAGCAACATTGAAATATTTCGTCACATTAAAAAAAGCTGAAAATTATCTAAAAATGCATAAATTTTATTTTTTAAGAATTTTAATTATTTTGCGTTAATTAATTAAATTAAATTTTAGTCTAAACTGAATAGTATTAACTTTCGGTATATCATTTTGTCTGGTAATTAAGGCATACTTAACTACTTGAATGACATTCCAAAATCATAATGTAGGCACGATAAATGTAAAAAATTTATACAGAGGTACTAAATAAACAAATATTCTTATTGTTAATATTTTAAAAAATTAATAAAATCATGCAAATAAGTGTAACAAATCAGAAAATTCTAAGAACAAAAGATTCGAATAAAGTTTAAATATTTCTAGAGAAAAATCTTCGAAATTTTCCAACTGTGTCGTAAATTGGTACGGTACAAAAATACTTTTATGCAATAGAAAATGGGGAA
Source organism: Centruroides vittatus (assembly GCF_030686945.1). NCBI lineage: Eukaryota > Metazoa > Arthropoda > Arachnida > Scorpiones > Buthidae > Centruroides > Centruroides vittatus. Next base: position 1,490,308 of record NW_027122637.1, read on the forward strand.
TTAGTCGATGACGATTTATCACAAAATCTAACAATTATGTAAGATATAAACAATTCAATTTATACATAAAACTCACACGCGCTATTTAAATACGTTTAAATGATCCTTTTTTTTTAAAATAACACTTGTAATTTTCCATGTCGTAACATTTGAACACACTATTACAATAAAACTAAAAACATTTGCAGTTTATTATTATTAAGCCAAAAATGATATTTATATTTGATTTATCTTTTTACATAAATGATAATATATAACAGGTTTATTTATTTAATAATAACAATCTTATCGGCGTATACGTCATAATTATATCTAAGACCTCGTACGAATCAGGATGTGACTTCCTTTCGCAATGAATTGTGGTCGGGGTTTTTCCCAAGTTAGAAATTCCCAGTTAAGAAAATGGGACAGGAAACAATTCTCAAACTGAAAATCAGAATATTGCGATTCACCTCAGTTCTTTACGCATATTTATAAGGTAAGTCATGACTTATATACACTCGAAAATATCAAAAATATAGCTTTAATTCGGCTTTATAACGCTATGAGGTAATTGTAAACACGTATGTTTAAAAACAATACTCAGTTGTACTCGAAAACAATTAATGTATTTATTAACTTTACATTAAAATGAGCACATTTTGCACCGTTTAAAAACCTTACTTTATGTGTAAATAGTCTATTTGTTATACATGTAATAACAGAAGAGTGTTTTCATTGACCTCAATTCTTATGAAAATATATACTGGACTTTCCAAAATTGAATTAAAATATTTAAAAAAGATACATAAAATATAGTTTAAACATTACAATGATTTAATCTTAATTTGATTAATTTATCAAATTCCAACACTGATGTAAACAATGCTTTATTTGTCTAGTTCTAAATACTTCAGAGCCAAATTAATATTATGTGTTTTTAAAATCTATTGGACTTTATTAATCTTGATTTATAATTTCTAAATTATACTATTGTTTATAATTTTGATATCACACATTTTAACTGTTTGTAATATAGTGATGTCACGTTTGGGTTAATTCTCGAGATGATGTCATGTCATTTTAAAGCATTGCCTTTTAAAGTTATAAAAAATAAAGAACTAATTTTCAGTTAATAAGCAATATAAACTGTTAATTAATTGAATTTAATAATTTTTAAAATTCTTTATGTATTTCTGGAAATGTTTTTTGGAAAACAATAATAATAAGTGAAATAAATGCTCTTCTCATTTGTATAACTATACTCTTCTATAATATATAATAATAAGAGATGTAAAATGATCATTTTACATCTTTTATTAGTGTGTATGAATTTAACTATATACTTTTTAGTATATAGTTAAATTCATTATATATATATATATATATATATATATATACACACGGGGGTGCAAAAGTAGGTATACAGTTGTTATTATGGAAAAAAACATACAAGGAGAAAATAGGAAGAAAAACCATTTATTTTTATGTAATAATTAAATCACAAATAAGGAATACAAACTAATAAAAGATGATAACAAAAATAATAATAATGAACTCCAAGCATTTGTATTTCTCAGATTTTCTACGGTATACCTACTTTTGTACCCCCCTGTATATCAAAAGTAGTTCACTTAATTATGTTTTTATTTTGACTGAATAAAGTCAAAAGTTTTTATTTTTTTCTGATATTTGATCTACTTGGACTTTAATTTTAATTTACAACTAATAGTAAAAAAATAAGTTTTTATTTGAAATATTTGTTTAAATACTTAAACCTTAGCTTTTTGCTCATTAAAATATTTCTATTTGTCTTTTAATATCTTTATAATAATCAACAATTACATTGAGAAATCATAAGAATGCATATCTAAATAAATAAATTTTGTTTCTTTCATTTATCAAATGTTTTGTTTTTACAATTTTTATTTATCCAATCTTACTGTATTGATTAAATATTATTTAAAATAAAGTTCTTGAACCATTTAAATTTTATACAGTATTATCTAGCTGTTAAGATATTTTGTCAATTGAAGAGATTTTGTTTACCTATCCATAAAACTATTGATTAAGCAATTCAAAATAGACTAAAACATTCATTTTGAAATAATCGTTTAAATGTAAGTTTACTTCATATATCAAAGTTACTTCAGCATTGAATATTTTTCTAAGCAAAAATCAAATAAAATCATTAATTTTGAAAATATGCAAAAAAAAAGATTTAACATCTGAATTATTTTACAAAAGCTTCTGTATCTTTTGATATGATTTTGATTGAATTTAGTAAGAATTTATTAAAACTAACTTGGCAGTTTCAAATAAGTTTTGAAAAATCTATGAAACATATATGGATTTACACAGATAGAGAAAATGCTAAGAACTTGTTTAATTTAAAAAGGTGAATACTTTAAATTTAGGCCTATCAATAATAAGCAATTTTGGTTTTTGCCATTTGTTGCTTTTTGATTTAGTTTTTAAACTTTCAGCATGGATGCATTTAAAGTTGAAGTTGTATTTTATATATTTGACTGAGATTAAAAAAAGTTTAAGACTGTTTTTATTTGACAACTCCTCTTTTAGCATATTAATATATTAATCCAAGAAAGCCTATGGTATGAAAATTCATACTAGAATATGTAACTTTTCTTAAAATTTTAAATTTATTATATACTACTGTGATCAAAAAGTATCTGGAATGGTTCATTTAAACTGTATGCATACAAGAGGGTGCTGTCGTCAGTTATTTTTGTCATTTGGTAAGACTTATCAACATCTAGCAGCAATTCATGTCATCATTTTTTTGTTTGTAATTAAACACTTGTTCTGTGCATAAAGAATTTTTGTACCAACAATTTTTCAAATGTAAAATGTCAAGTGTAATTGAGCAAAGAATGTGCATTAAATTTTGTTTTTGCAAAGGAAGTACTTTTCAAAAATGTTGGAAATGTTGCAAAAAAAGCTTTTGGTTATGATAATCTATCAAAAGCAAGAGTTTTTGAGTGATACAAGATGTTCAAGGAAGGAAGAGAATGCATTGAAGATGAACCATGCTCTGGTAGACCATCCACTTCAACTGATGAACATTTTCAAGTCAGAGTTGGTGCTCGGTGATTATCATTTAACAATTAGGGGCATTATTGGACATGTTCCAGTATCATTTGGATCTTGTCAAGCAATTTTAAAAGATCATTTTAGCTTGCAGTGCGTCACTTCTGGAGTTATCCTGAAAATGTCAATTTATTTTCCAAAACCAACAATGCTTTTGAGTGGCTGAGGAAATGCTTTCTTGAGACAAATCATTCTTAAAATGCATCATTATGGGTGAGGAAACCTGGATCTATGCTTTTAACACTGAAACAGCTCAACAATCAAGCGAATGGCTCTCAAAAGGTAAATCAAGACTGATAAGACTATGTCAAAGTGGTCGAAAATCGAGATCATGTTGACTGTTTTCTTCGATTGTCATGGTGTTGTGCATCACGAATTCCTTCCAGCTGTCAACTGTCTGAAAGAATTCCAATTGTCAACAAAGAATTTATTTGAGCACTTTGCATCATTTGCACAAAACCTTTGTAGAAAAGTATCTGATTTGTGGTGAGAAAAATGGATTCATTCTTTAGGAAATGCAGCTCTAAAGAACCAAATTGTTTAATGTCTGTTACCATTAATCTTCAAAATTTTTGTTTATTTAAGCAAAATTCAAAATTAATATACAGTAGAGCATCGATTATCTGTATCTGAAAGAATGTAAGGTGTCAAGTCAGAAAGAGAATGTAAGGAAGTCTGTTAGAAGAGGCATGAGTGTGTCTAGACAGGAAGGTGTGGAAATTGCTGAATGGATAGTTTGTAAGATTGTATTCTCCTTTTGTCTCTTGCTCATCCTTTTATGAATTATGAATGTGAGGGTATGTATGTATTCAATGTAATCAGTTGGAAAGACAGCATTGTCACCTACCATAATAACAATTAATTAATAATGAAAAATGTGAATTGATTATGAAAGTAATAAACATAAAATCAAATGATAAAATATATGTTTTCTTATGTTTTTAACATTTAATTTACTGAGTTTCCCCATAAGAACTATTAGTCCAAAACAATGCCTTATTTCATAAATTGCTAATTGCATCAATTTATGAAATAAAGCATTGCTTTCAACTCATCAGTTTATATGGGAAAATTCTGTGAATTAATATCACAAGCCAATTCCAAGATAGACTATTTAATCCTGACTCATTTAGTAGCTTATGTTCTAATTTTGTTAAAACAATTAGAATATTCTAAATCATTATGTATAAATAATTCTAACACTTTTAAATTACATATTTAGTTAAATTATTATGAATACAAAAATTTATTTATACAGGGTGGTTATAATTAAAGTTGCCCTACTCAGACCTGTGTATAGAGTCCATTCTTGTTGACATATTTTGATGAAACTTGGTATATATGTTATATGGACCATGGGGAAAAGGAAAATGCAAAAAAATAATTAGTTCAAATTTCTATCACTAGGTGAAAAAATGGCACATGAAGAAGAAGAAACACAAAATGGAAACACACAAGAGGTTTTTATTCACGACATTTGTTCAATGTGCATCAATCACATGTTCAAAGCGCCTTACAGCATGTTCAACAATAGCCCGATAGGTTTCTTGAGAAATTGCAGAAATATGGTGCATTATGCTTGCTTTCAATTCAGGCAGAGTCCCTTTTGGTTGTGGGAATATCTGAAAGGCCACGTCTATACAAACTCTGCCTGAATTGAAAGCAAGCATAACACACCATATTGCTGCAATTTCTCAAGAAACCTATCGGGCTACTGTTGAACACGCTGTAAGGCACTTTGAACATGTGATTGACGCAAATGGATTGCACATTGAACAAATGTCGTGAATAAAAACCTTTTTTGCGTGTTCCCATTTTGTGTTTCTTCTTCTTCATGTGCCATTTTTTCACCTAGTGGTAGAAATTTGAACTAGTTATTTTCTTGCAATTTTTTTTTCCCCATGGTCCATAAACGTATATACCCAAGTTTCATTGAAATACGTCAACGAGAACAGACTCTATACAGGTCTGAGTAGGGCAACTTTATAACCACCTATATTTATAATAATTAATTTTATAAGACAAGTAGTAATTAAATGATAAGTTTTCTTATTTAGTGAATTTATATTTTAGAATCTAAAGTTATGAAAGGAAGAAGCCATAATAAAAACACTTTTCAGAAGACTGAAGCTATTCAAGAGTATAAAATGGAAAAGACTGAAAATCCTGTGAAAACATCTGAAAAGAAGCTTCATAAACATGTAACTTCTGATTCAGAGAAAATATCGAGTTATGAATCCATGCGTACAGATTCAGGATGTAGTTCTATTAGCTTTTCTTCATCGTCTCAATTTAGTATTGATAGTGGAATGTTTGACAGTGCCAGTTCAATAAGTTTTTCAAAATTAAATATAAGCTTTGAAAAGACTTCAAGTACTGATGACACTCCAGCATTACCTGATTCAGAACTTGATGAAAAATGGGGCAGTTCTACTGTTACTCATGATAGTGGAGTGATATCTGACTTATACTCTTCATCTGTATCTGAAATTGATATTAATTCAAAACAACAATCAGAGCAAATGGTTTTGAAGGATATGAATGATTCTTTTTTATGGAAAGAGATATTTCGTCAAGATCACGATGGTGATACGTAAGTATACTTATAATTTATTAAATTATTATTTTTTATAGTAACGATTTTAACCTGAATATCTTTTTATCAATTATAGTATATGCATTTGTACTATAAAAGAAAAACATTATTTTAAATATTGAAAATAATTTAAAATTTTTAAATAAACAATTTACATAGTTTAGAATGTTTTAATCCAATCTAATTTCTGTGACTAATATCTTCTTAGTCAATTGATTTATATTATTTATAGCTCAGTTTGTTGTTATTGCTGCTGCTTTGACATTTTTAATTTAGTATTTTAAATATTCAGAATTGTTTTTATAATTTCAATTGATGCTGATTTCTGTTATAATTGTATGATTTCTTATTTTATAAATATGAAATTAGAAATGTTACAATTACTTCCAAAATAATAATACAAATAATAGAGCTTTATAGTTTTTTTCTAGTTTCAGGTTAATTATATTACAGTCAAATATTTAAGTTGAATTTATGATTTTATATATATTAAGTTACTGGATGCATAGAATTAAAAAGCATTTTCTTTGTATTGACCAGAATTTTGCTTTAGTTGTTTATTATGTGTTACTTTAAATTTAATAATGATAGTATAGTTTAGGCTATAACGGGTTGGCAACCTATGGCACGTGGGACGATTTTCACTGGCACTCGGATTGAATAGATGTGTAGTAAAAATTATATTTTAATTATTAATTACACATTTAAATGGAAATCACAGTTCTGCGAAGGCAATGGTACATTAAAAATGAATCTCTTGTTTGTATGTTTCTATTACAGCGCATGCATTTACACTCTGTGTCACCATCAATGTGTTATGCAAGTGCTTCACATGTAAGAACATAATTCAATTAACAGCTTAACTTCAAAACTATACATTTTTGAAGTCCATTATAACTGGACTAATTTTGATAACATGTAATAAACTTGATAGAATCATATCAGCACTCAGAATAACACTGTAACTTACGTTCGGCATAACACCATTAAAAGGTTGCTGATCCCTGGGCTATAATATAATAACAATTCTATTAAACAAAAATAACTATTTTTGAATAAATTGTAATCCATACTCATTCCTTTCTCTTATACAGTAATTTATGAATGACTATAACCTTTTCTCATTACTTCTGATTAGTAATCAGTTCAAAAAGTTTAGAATATTTTAATTCCATCACAATGTGCCATACCTTAAATGACAATAACTATAACTAGGTAAAATAAAAAATTACAAAGTAAATAAGAAAATATTTAGCCCTGTCTTTTAGCTATAATTTCATCTAAAAGAAACCTGTTATTTCATTTATACAATTTCTGTGATATATTATAGGTTGATTTGAAAATACAACTGTATCCTGGAATTCAAATTCCTGCTACAACAAATTATCTTTAATACTTACTGTAATATCTGAATTGATAATTTTGGTGTTAAAAATTTCCTCAAAGTGCATTTTATGAAAAATTCAAAAATTGTGCTAATAGCGAGGTTGCGGCCGATGTTTTCAATGTAAAAACGTGTATGTCTGCAACCTCGCTATTAAAAATGAGAATTAGGAAATGATTCCATTTCAGCATTTGTTCTTGTTTTTTTCGGTAGCATTGTATATGTTATATAGCAGAAAATGAAAGAGGCAGACTTTTTTTGAGTTTATTAATGAAGTTTCCAGTTTAGTGAGGTTTTATTAATCACAAAATTTCGGTATAGTCTCACAAGGTTACAACATCTAGTCTGTTTATTCTAACCTTGTGCATGCTTCTGTGAGAAATAGTTTCCCTAAAACTTTAAATCAGTAAGAAAGAATAATGTGTTTTTAAAATTGTTTAATTATCAGTGGTAGTAATTAATGGAGTGAAACTTACAAATAGAGAAAAGGATAAATATTTAATGTTTTTGGAAACAGTATGAATTTGAATTTGATACTCATTCTGAATGTTCAAAACTCCAAATGAGTATGTGAGCATTGGAATGACATTAGGTTTATTGCTTTAAATGTACAGGTATACCTCGCCTTACGTCGGTAATTTGTTCCAGGAGAGGCGACATGAGTCAAAAAACAATGTAAGTCAAATTTACTTGTCTCCGAATTTACTTGTCACTAGGCTAAACCACAAATTACCATTCCCAGTTCTGTATTTTATTTATAAATGCATTTTTAATAATATATGGTTAATAAGAATCTATTTTAAGCTTACAAACAAATACATTTTCGTTTTTAATATAGTACAGAAAAAAGTAATCTAAATTTATAAATACATGTACACTACATACAGTTCATACTTGCAAATGTACTGTACATGTTTACAATTTGGTGATGTTTACAGTACGTTGCGGACTCTTTATTTGTGAATGTGGTTTCTCTAAGACATTATAAAATAAGATGATTTTTTAAGGTTAAATAACAAATACAGTTATTAAAATTATTTTGTGATAGTAGAAAATAAACTAATTTATGTTAAATTTACCAATATCGAGTGGCGCTGACAATGACGCCAAATGGTAGATATTGGAACTACCATGGAAAACGCCAATAATGAGCACTTAAAGACTGCTAAATAAGACAACAACACAGAAACACAGATGTTTTCGTGTTTTGTTCTCTAAGATTTATGATGATTATATTAACATTTACTGTAAATGTACATATTTTAATTTATGTGCTTTTAACGCTTTTCTTGTGATACTACGACTTCAATATTTGTAGCAGACGGATGTAAAGTCGAATAAAATGACTTAAACTTGATTTTTATTTTTCCATATACTTTTCTGACAAACGACATATAATCGAGAACGATGTAACTCGAAACGACGTAACTTGAGGTATACCTGTATTACCCTACAGTAAGACCTCATTTAGCACTTAGGATACATTCCTACTTGACAAAGTGCTAAATGAAACAGCATTAAACGAGGTCGTTTTAACACATAGTAAATAGGGAAAGGGGAACATGCAACAAAAAATAACTTAAAAGTAAACTAAATTTGTTTATTTTCATATTAATTTGCATAATATATGTTACATGACACACATGCACACAGAAATATAAAGTTCATTTTTATGATGAAGGTCCTGGCTCTTCTGAAATTCTTGATTTTTTTTAGCAATGAAGTCATCTAGTGTCATTTGTCGCTTTCTTTTTCTTTTGTTAGCAAATGTCAGTAGCAAAAGATCACATACAGAATGCCTCATCTTTTGCACTCCTTTCAAAATCTGGATCATTGCTATAATTTGATCAACGATTTTGATTATCATTATCAAACTTTTACTAAGGAAATTTGTAGCAAGTTCTTTGGGTTCTTTGTTTTCAGAATCACTATTTTCCAATTCTACATGAATTCCTTGTTCTGTCAATTCTTGAAGGTCATTGTTGGTAAGACTCTCACTAGAAACCTGCAGTAACTCAATATCCTGCTCATGTACAGTATATCTAGTCCTGCTGTATCGATTAGGTTGACAATTTGGTCAATGATAGACTTCTCGTTGAGAATCCTTGGATACCTCTGCCCATATCTTCTTCCACACTCCATTCATGCATTTACCAGTTAATTCTTGCCAAGTGATCTGTTACTTTGTTAGTCTCTGATTTGTACATGTTCTTTAGCTTGGTCTATTGAACTCCTAAATATTTGTACCCTCATTCGTTGATTCAATAATGTTTTCATTTCCAAATGCAAAACAGTTCTTCAGCATTCCCTTTTTCTGTTTGAAGTGCTTTGCATTTGTCTAGATCAGGGCTGCTTCTTAAACCTTTTCCATTTGTAAGCCCCCTTTTACCTGAGAAAATTTTATGAATCCCTGTATATAGGGATATAAAATAGATATAATAAAATCACTCACTGTTAATAAATCATAAAACAATTTATTCCAAAACAGTTCTTTGATACATATGCTCTTTTACTATTTATTAAAGATAAACGCAAATTTATGTATTAATGAGATGGATGTACTTGTTTATTTTTATGTAAATAATTAAATCTTGGTTGAATATTTGTTACTGCAGGGCATCTTCAACAATTTTCAGAGTTGACTGACATTTTGGTTTTATAATCATCAATGAAAATGCCACTTTGCATGCATTATTTGTACTGATTTTAATACTAGAAGTGAAATATGGTTTTATAGATTGGAAAATGAAAGAAGCAGAACTGAGTTTATTAATGAATTAGATCTTTGTATCTTTATTGAAGAGTCCACTCCTACATTCAAGTCTTCCTAGGGTGAGAGTTGAATTGATCTTAGTCTAGTTGGACTTTCTGCACAGCAATATATTAATGGATGACATCTGATAGATGAGGATATATTTCAGATTATTGGACCCTCTTTTTTTCAAGCTGTTCCAGTGAGGAGTAAATACTGGATTCCAGTGTAAGAAAGCAAATTAGATGTAGGAAGAGGAATGTAAGTGTATATCAGGATTCTACAGGAGAGAACTGGTTAGAGAAAAACTTAAATCTTGGAAGCAGTACAGTACTGTTCAACCTAGGAAGATATTAGCTAGGTGGCACCCTGATAGAATTTACAATACTTTGTCTTCTAATAATCCTAATCCCAACATGCAATCAACACTGGAAACCATTGCTGCTAATCTTTTTTCACTAGATATGCAGTGTACCTGCAGTCTGTTATTAGCAACTGGCATTGGAAAAATACGAAACATTGGACAGCATGGTGGTGGATAAATTCCCAGAAATAACTAAACATGAAATTGAAACTGTTCTATTTTCCCTAGATCCTTCAAAGGCATCCAGCTGGGATAATCTCAATGCATTAATACTGCAAAAATCCTTCAGGTTACTCTGAACACATGTTTTTTTCATCTGTATAATGCATGTCTTAAATGTTCCTATTATCTGAAATACTAGAAAATAGCAATGGTTATTTTAAAGAAGCCAGGCTATTCAAATAAATTTCATCCAATCAGTTTTCTTCCAGCTGTAGGAAAAGTTCTAGAAAAGATTTTGTTTACCAGATTGACATTTCTTAACAAAATATGGTTGTATGTATATACTAACCAATATGAATTTATTCAAGGAAAATCTGCAGAGGATGCAACGTGTAGGCTCACAACTTCCATTGAGATTGAGATCAGGAATTCCTTTTTATTGCTGTTCTTTTCCTAGACATATAAGTTGCTTTTGATAATACCTGGCATCTAGCCATAATCAATAATCTTTTATCTGTCAACTGCCCTATATATATATACACTATAAAATTTATGAAAGCCTACTTAGAGGAAAGGATAGTTATACTGAACTATCATGATATCCTAGTATCTCAACTGTTGTATAAATTTAGTATTTTATCCCCTATCCTTTCAGTGAATGCTGACAGCTCCACTCTTATTACAGTATATGCTGATGATGTGACCAAGATGCAGTGCAAGGCAGCACTATGTCGTGCATTCAATCTAAGCTGGAAGAACTCGTTTGTAGTTTAGAGGTTATGACAAGTACAGTAGACTCTCCTGTATCCAAACTATTGTGGGCAGAAGTGATTCGGATATTAGAAAAATCCAGATAAAGGAGTGTGATAAGTTTTAAATTAGACTGTAACTTATATGCCTACTATACATATAAAAAAAAATGTTTATTTTGACTTTGGGAGTTACAATTAAACAACTTTAGCACAATGCTTTGTTTTGTTTTTCTTGATTTGCAGACAAGTTGCTACATCATGCCAATGCTCCTCATCATCATCACATCAGTGGTGGTTGATGCACTGTGCTTTTCTACAAACTTAAAGGCAACATTAATAAAAATATTTTTTTAAATATATACACTGCAATATCGAAAGGTAAGATTTGTAGTAGTGTATGATATTTTCAAAAATTTCTGGTTGCCTTTGATCAGTTCAGATAATGGAGAATCTACATATGGGGGAGTTGGATGTGGGGAGAGTCTACTGTATTCTAAATCTTATGTTTGATCCTGGTAAGTCTAAAGCTATGCTTTTTACTAGAAGATACAAATATTGTCATCCTTGTATTCAACTAAATGAAATCGATGTGGAGGGGTCACACTAGGAGTAATCCTTGATACCAAGCTGTATTATAATGCATGTGTTATCAGCATGTTGACCCCACACTCAATGAAACAAAGCAGTTAGCTGATCAGCATGCAAGAGTGCAAGGAATACCTGGTGTCAGAAATCCAGGGGAATAAAGGTTCTTTTTCATGGTGCACTGCAGTTGCTGGTATTTTATGCAATCTCTTCCTGGGATCATTTTTTAAACAAGAAAACTGTGTCAGATGAATTCCTGTAAGTGCAAAGACACTTTGTATAGAAAATGGTGCAAAGCTACAAAACAGTTTATATTTCTGACTAAACAAATTCCTTGGCCAATATAGCACAAGAATGATTTTAATTTACTGTTTAAGGACAAGTAATATAAATAAGTACTCCCAAAACATGTTGAAAGCCATGGCAGTAAATTTGATATCTAACTCAGAACTCATCAATAGTAAGGTCTGTCCTCATCAATGAAGAAGGCCCAACATCTTTTGAATCCTAACATTCGTGGCAAAGGTGATTTGTCATTATATATTGATGGCTCTAAAAAGGATTCCTCTGTTGGTGCAGGACTGTGTATTTTTAGAGGTTTGCATTTGGAGCACCTTCACTTGGGATATTTAAAATGTTTTAATTTTAAATATCCCAGCTACACTTCTTTCAGGCAGAATTGGAGGCAATTAAGAGACAAAAGTTAAAAAATCTGAAAAGACACTGCTCTAATGTCTTCAAAAGTTGCAAATTTTGGTGATATTGTTTCCATGCATAAGCAATTATTGTACAGTACATTCTGTTTCTTGTATTCCACAGACAGTATTGGAAAACAACACACACAAAATGTACTATGACAGAGCCATAATCACAGATAAAACAATTTACCACAACAACCAGACATCACACTCATTGACAAACACAATAAAATCACATACATTATAGACATATCCATTCCAAACACTCACAATATACAAAACATATGCAATGAAAAAATCAGCAAGTACTGTACATGGAACTCTCCCAGGAAATAAGGCATCTGTGGAGGATGGATAGGGTGCTTATTGTACCTGTTTTCTCCTCTGCAGGTGTCATACCCCACACACTATACAAAAGCCTGGGAACATTACAATTGAATAGAAATATATATATCACACTACAGAAGGCCACTATATTGAATACATGTCATATTGTTAGGAAATTCCTGAATACTGACACTGACACACACTTCTTTAATTTCTGTTTTGGTTACTATGCCTTGACTTTGATCCAGCATAGTAAACAGCCACCGGTCTTAACTGAGTATCTCACTTAACCCAACACAATAATAATAATAAATTTTGTTCCCTTCATCACTTAAAAATTATTAATTGGGCATTCTACTTTTGGTTTTTATTTTATTAAAGTATGTTAAATACAGTGTATTAAATTAAATTTAATTAATAATTATTTCAGAATATTACATATAGCAGTAATTAAAGGCTCATTGGATTTAGTAAAAAGTTTTGTACAAGCTGTTCCACATCCAGATTTCCTTGATATAATTAATGATCTTCATCAGGTAATTGCTTTTGTCAATAATAATTTTTAAAACAAAATTTTTGATAGCTAAATCATATTAATAAATTTAAAAAATTGTTTATTCTCTTAGACACCATTACATCTTGCTGTATTAACTGGTCAACCCAAAATAGCTCGAACTCTAGTTGTAGCTGGTGCAACAGTTGATCTTAGAGATCGTCATGGTAATACAGCCCTCCATATTGCTTGCAGATGTGGTGATATTTCATGTGTCCAGGCACTAATTTCACAGATAGATAATAAGGAAATAGAACTGCTTAATGTTCAATACCCTTTATATCAACAATATATTTCTACTGAGTTATTGGAATTAAGAAATTATGAAGGTAGGTTTTAATTCTTTTATTATTATATATGTAAAGTATGATTTTGTAGATTAGTTCATAATGAAAATAACAATTGTTTATGGTTGAATGATGTAAAAAAAAATAATTTATTTAAACCAAGAATTTAATTTTGGAAACTGATCTTAATACTAAATTCATTTCCAGAAAATAACAATTTAGCTAAAAATAAAAACTATTTTTACAGAAATATCAAATTGTGGCTATAAAAATGAAACATATTTGTATTATGTAATGAGTTTTGTTTAATCTAACATGTTATGGAAAATTATACTGTACATATTAATCTCTAAACTGAAAAAGATCACAAGAAGACTATTTGAAATGCATTTGTAGGGAATTAAATAGCTTTCAAAAAACCCAAAAAAATATTTATCCCTAGTTATTCTTATTATATTTATAATATATACCTTGATCTAGTCCAGTACCAGATTATTGTAGTGGTGTATTATTATTCCTCATCCATTTTTAGTGAGGTAATTGCTTTTAAAGAACTATTTTTTAAAGCAAATACTTGTTGAAGCTTTTAGTTTTTGAACAATATTTTGTAGCAGGCTTAAATACTACTTAAACCTGCTATTAAATTTTATCTATAATTTTTATATGATAGTGAATAATAATAAAATTGTTACATATAAACTTTAAGACATAATTATACAAGTGTTAAATAGTTTCATTTTTATTTTCAAATTTGATACATAAAAAGTAATGATAAAAAGGTATTTTTGTTTATTAAATAGTTTCTTCTTCTGTTTTTAATTGTGCAATACACTTTCTAGAATCTGAATCATGAATAATTAAACAAAACTTTGTTCATAAATACCAATCTCAAATCTTGTGTAAAGTCAAAGTTTTGATTTCACTAATCACAATTTGAATTTAGTTTTTGAGAAAATGTAAATTCTTAACCATTAAGATTTGCTGTAAGAACCAATTGGAACTCCATTGATAGTTTTCAAAATTTTAAGCTAAATGATATAAATATTGAAAGATCCTACTTTTAATACAAACTGAACATTCTTCTGATGTTTTTTCCAGTTTCATTCAAAATTTTAAAATTGTCAACTTTTCCATCTATTAGAATTGGATTTTATATGAAGAATCAAGCATCTGTAGATACCAATAAATTTTGAAATACAGTATAGCATCGTTTATCCAAAAGCCAGTTAACCGAATGCTTGCCAGTCAGACTGTATCATGCTGAATCGAACATTTTTGATACTAGATTAAATATATTGAAAAATATAAAAACACAAAAAATTATACTTTAGAAGTTATTTTGTTTGTACAAAATAAAGAAATAATTTTTAATGATACAATAGTCACGATTATTATTATAAAAATTTTTGTTAGGCTTAAAATCGACGAAAATTCAATGCAAAGTGACATGCAACAGAGAAAAATTTCAACATGGGATAGGTTAATATTTTTCAGATAACCGATTATATACAAAAAATATAAGTTATCCGAACAACCCCAGTCCCCAATTGATTTGGATAAACGATGCTCCACTGTATTTTCAAATTTTAACCAATTTCTATTGATTAAATAAAAATTAAAACTAACTACATATTCACATTTATTTGTATATTTACGTAATTTTTTAAAAAATGTTTTAATTTAAAGTAAACAAATTGATTTTATGTTTAGTTATTTATTGTAAAATAAAGATTAACTGATTCTAGATATTTAGTAACTTCCTATGTAAAGAACCAGACAGAAGTATAAGGATTTATTTATTAAAAAACAAAAATATTTTATATTAGTTATTAAAAATATTTGTAGATAAATAAATTTATTTAAATGATTGATAAGCCTATTTCACATTAAGGCATATTTCAATATTATCAGATAAACTGAAAACGTCAATTTAAAGTAATACGAATTTTAAGTTGCAATTTTATTCTTTAAAATTGGATTTTTGATTGATTAATTACAATTCTGGAAAATAGTTTCCAAGAGTCATGATCTATTGATTTGAGACAGTGTATTAAAAAAATTAAAAAATGCAACGTCTAAAATATAGCTACGATAATTTGTAACATATTTCAAAAACCATTAAAATTTGATGGTGCTTATTTATTCTAATGAAAAAATTATTCCTCGTGATTTATTTAGTATTGTGATTGTAAATTAAATATTTGTCTTTTATCTTAATGGAATTACAAATTTAAAAATGTATTGTTGTTCTGATTTGAGTTACTATGCCAAACATTTAATTTTTTACCGAACTTTTTGAAAGACTAATAACCGCTTTCATTTTATTCATAACTTTTGTTTTACATTAGCAGTATCGATGCAAACACTTTATCAAATAGAATATATGATAATTCTCTGCATTTAAAATGTTATACTTGAGAAGTTGTCTAAAATTTTTAATAAGTTCACAGTGTGCATAATGAAAAATCAAATAAGATGCTGATTTAGATTTTTAAGCTTTGTTAGGATACAGTCTTGAAGAAAAATACCAAGGAAAATTTTTAATATTTTTCCTGATTTTATAAATGTAAAAATAAAAGAATCAATATGAAATCATTATAAATAACATGAACAAAATAATTTTTTTTTAGTTATGTATGTAATAGTATTAGAAAATAACACATTAATTTAGTAGAAAGTAACGCATACATTTCATGTTTTAATATTTTGACATATTAGAAAACATTTATATAAATTTTATATTATATTTATTAAAAAACTTGTCTTCTGTTTTTTCTCTAGGGCAGACATGTATTCACATATCAACTATGAATGGAAATAAGAAAATAATTGAATATTTAGTAAAGTGTGGAGCTGACATAAATGCACAAGTAAGTTTTTAAGAACAGTCCATTATAAATGTTTTATATTGATGTGAGGGATTTTAAATAATATATTTTTTAATGATTTAAAGGAAGGTAAAAGTGGTAAAACTGCTCTTCATTACGCAGTAGAAACACAAAAATTAGATCTGGTTCGTTTCCTTTTATCGACTTGTCAAGCTAATATTAACATGAGGAATTATGCTGGACAGACTGCACTTTCAATTGCTTGGAATACAAAAAATGCTACTTCGTCTCTGACTAATATATTATCAATATTGAAGTTTCATGGTGGAGAACAATATGATATATCGGAAAGTGAGACAGATTCCGATGAAAGTCTACAAACTGATGAGGTATGTTACTTGCATTAATTTTGTATTATGAAATTTACTTATTAAATGTATTCATATTAAAAAATGTTTATAGAGTTTTATTTATAATGCATTTAATTATTTAAATTTTATAATTATTTTTTTAATGCAATACACTCTTAAGCCTGGACTCCACACTACCTACAAACAGAGGTTTCGTTTTGGTTATGTTTACATTTTAACTTGACTGAAATGAATGTTACATGGAATGTGCCACCTGTTCAATTCTTTTAATATCTCTGCACTTTCCATTTCTACTCTGCTTTGTTTCTTATTTAAAACATTTTATAATTAAACAATTCCACTTTAAGATCTCAGTGCAGTTTATCAAACTTTCTTACCAATTGTTTTAATGATGTGTCCTTTTTGTTGTATAGACATCTATATTTTCTAACTTCTTCAATAAATAGTTCTCACTCTTTGCTATACTTTCCACCATTATGACAATCAAATCACACTTGACTACACGTCACAAATCTAAATGTTTTTATTGGTTGCAGTATGACAGAAAAGTGGAACGAAAATGGAAGTTAATTTTTAACTCTGCTTTCAATTTTGTTTCTGTCCAACTGAATGTTCCAGAACTGAAAATTTTATCAGTTTGGCTGTCAGTTTTATGATTCTGTTGCAGTTTCAGGTAATGTGGAGGCCAGGCTTTAGACAAAAAAAAACTTGCAACTTGCTTCTTAAGCAGATGGCAATGATAATGAAGATAGTCTTGTAGCACCCTCTCTTGCATGTACTGTACATATATATTCAGAGATAGTATGGTATAGTCATAGGAGATGGCCTTATAGTGTCTTATAAAATTTTTCTATTGCAATTGTCCAAATTCTGCATACTTACTGAGATGGCAACTTCGCCATCATCATGTCCCAAGCATACTCTTTACGTGACAAAAAAAAAAAGCTTACAGTCTCCAGATTTTTTTCCATTAGGGATCATCACTTCCCCTCCCGGGGATCAGTCTCCCCGCACCGCTGACGCACAACGGGGTTAAATACCAGCATACATAAAATCATTTATCCAAAACGTAACATAGGTACAAACAAAATAAGATGAAAAGAACCAAACTGAGCACCTCGCTCAGAAAGTAGAGTTAATACTGAATAAGAGCCACTTTGCTCTTCAAAATAATCCAGAAAAAGTCATTAAGTTGATTAAAAGTAGTTTCCTTCCAAATGAGATGATACATATCGCAGGGCCAAGACAAACCTTCTTCCTTGGCCATCCACTCCAGGTAATACCTATTCACTTGCCATTGAGGACAATCATACACCAGATGTTCCAAAGTTACTACTTCCTCTCCACAAACGCACGTCCTCTCACTAAGTATATTGAATTGTTGTTGGTCTAGGAACTTACAATCATGTCCGGAAAGACACACCAGCATGTCCGCTGCAACCTGAACCAAGTCAACTGCCCAATCCTTTCTTCGACATTGGGCAGGAATGCAAATGTCCTTCGACCTTTTTTGCTTTGAATCCACTTCTCCTGCCATTTCCTAATAGTTAATGTCCTCAGTTCCTTTTTGACCCAACTCATGGGAACAGAATGAAAAACACGAACATCCCCTTTAGCCACTTCTTTTACCAAGTAATCTGCACGCTCGTTACCAGGAATACCAGCATGTGCTCGAAACCACTTGAACTGAATTTGATCCACCAGATGATTATCACATAACATAGAGTGAATCCTGAATACCTGCGCATGAGTAGAGCTCCTATCCAACATGGCTTCCAAAGCACTCCGGCTGTCGGTGTTAATCCGTATTCCTTCATGCCGATGATTTATGATACACCAGTCTACTGCCTTCTCAATTGCCAATAACTCCGCTTGATAAATAGAACAATATGATTCCAACGTGAACAGTCATTATAAATTTCTTCCTTAAATTCGTAAACCACAAAGCTGGCACCTGTCCCCGAATCCAACCGGGAACCGTCAGTATAAATTTCCGTCTTTACTTGGTAAACATCCTTAACATTAATAGTACGCCTATTAGCTGGATGTGGCAGATACTTAGCAGGAACACCCCTTTCGAAATTATGTAAAGGTAACGAGAGACCAAACATAAATCCCTCTCCTGTTTTCTTTATCCAGTACCTCTTGGCTCGCTCCTCAATTAGCAGCTCCAATGGCACCTTGCCTGCCAAAACCATGAGTGCCTCGGTAGAAGTGGTCCTGAAACACCTTGTCATCCTTAAGAGCGCCGTCCGTTGCGCCTGCTGAAGACACTTCTTTTGAGTGGTATTGTTCGCCTTTTCCCACCAGGCTGACGCAGCGTAGGTCATGATCGGTACAAACATCCCGTCATATATTGCTTCCATAGCTTCCGATTTTAAAGAGCAACTTACTATCCATCCCCCACCGGACAACATCGTCCAATAGATGACCGCAGCCAACCTCAATATCTCTACGGGACTTCCCCGGATAAACCACCATGATATCGTCGGCATACGCTGTACAACGAATACCTTTCTCCAAAATCTTCCGTAGAATAATATCAAATTGAATAATCCAGAAACTTGGCCCAGACTTCGATCCCTGAGGGCAACCCCTCTCGAGGGTTTTCTCAACATCAATGTAGTTAAGAGTATACCTTGCTTTACGCTCAGTAAAATAATCCTTCACAAGTTCGTACAAGTTCCGTGGGCAGTGATGGGTCCGTAATTGATGTAGAATAATTTGCCATCAAGCACAATCAAACGCACCCTGAATATCCAAACTTATTGTCACTGCGTACTTGGCCTCACGTAATACATCCTTAATATCCCAAATTACCTTATTTATCGCATCGTCAGTGGCTCGTTGAGCCCTAAATCCAAATTGGACATCGTGTAACATGTCGTCATGCTCCCAATACCACATAATCTTCTTAATCATCAGGTCATCGAGAATCTTCCCCATGACAGGCAAAAGACTAATTGGCCGAAAGCTACCAGGGTCCGTCATATCTGTTTTACTCGGCTTTGGAATTATCACCACTTGTGCCTTCTTCCACCTAGTAGGAAAAACACCATATTGCAGACAAGTATTAAACACATCCTGGAAAACTGCCGGACAGACCTCCCAAATCGCCTGAATAACGATACCATCTTCACCAGGGGCCCGATTAGCCTTAATCTTCCTTATACACTCCTGAATTTCCTCAACAGTAAAAGGAGGGTCGTCTCTCTCCATATAGCTCTCTTTCACCTCCTGCCTGATTTGCCGATGAATTTCTTGATCAGACGAAATATCATCCTCTGGAAAAAATTTATCAAGAAGAAACTTCATAGTTTCACTAATT
Source organism: Centruroides vittatus (assembly GCF_030686945.1). NCBI lineage: Eukaryota > Metazoa > Arthropoda > Arachnida > Scorpiones > Buthidae > Centruroides > Centruroides vittatus. The sequence goes on from NW_027122637.1 coordinate 1,510,382, forward strand.
GAAGAGGTGTACCCAGTAGGGGTCCGAACAGATGTAGGAATAATCCTTTTCCTAAGCTTTCCAGTACTAATCTTGAAGATAAAATTCCAAGGGTTGGCCGAATTTTCTTCACAATAGGTCCTCCATGAAGCCAGCTTGTAATCCTTAATCTTAGCCTTATAAAACCTCTCAAACTGTAAGTAAACATTTCTCCTTCTGCTCCTTTCAATAGTATTCCGGCAGCTTTGGAACTACCTCCTCAGCCTATTATTATTCCTCTTCATGTACGTAAGATCACTATTCCACCATGGAACCAGGTGTTTCCCTTGATGTCTTAACGGGATACATTCCTCGCAGATATTATCAATTTCCTGTAAAACCATATCCAGCTTATCCTTAGAGTCCTCCCTAGTCAGGGAATTCCTGTGTACCAACATACCAAGATCCGCAATACACCTAGCTGAAAACCTTGACCAGTTGGTCCTGTTAATGTCAAATCTCCTGCGCACAATCTTTTCACAAACATTAGGAAGTCGAATATTAAACGAGATCGGTGAATGATCACTAAGGCAACCTTCAGCCCTAGCTTCCCAGTCCTTAATCCAAATTAGCCCATGATTGTTACAAACTGTAAGATCGATCCAGCTCTGTCCGTGTGGACCCACAAAAGTTGGCGGTGATAGGGGATCGTTAACAACATGCAACTCCTGCTCAGCTAAGAAATCAATAAAGTCATCAGCCTCAAAATCCTGCGACGTACCACCCCATATGGGAAAATGAACGTTAAAATTTCCGAACAATCTGCTCGATCTGTTCAAATATCCCACTCATCGTGTCACCAAATGGCCGATATAAACTTGAAATGATAATCCGTTGACCATAAGAAAGCGCCTCACAGCAGACACAACAGAGATCACTTAAGTCCTGATGAAGAAGAATATCAACATCATTGTTGGAAACAACCACAGCAGCTAGTGGTCGACCACCATCCACTTGAAGAACACGTAATTTCCTCCCAAGACAAGCCACCTTATTACGGATCGAGTACGGCTCTTGAATAACCGCAATATCCATCTGTTCCACCAATTTATTCAGCTCTGAGTTGGCTGCAACTGCCTTTTGAAGATTAATTTGCAACACTGTAATTTCCTGTAAAGTATCATGATCTATCGTCTCCATAATCAGTTCTACTAATAGTTATCGCTTTTATCCTCTGAACAATAGGGCATTTCTTGTCCAAAGCATTATGCCTTGTATCTCCTTGTTTTTCATTTTTGCAGTTTATACACAACCTAATTGTATTCCTATTAGGGCAATCTCTATACCGATGTCCTTGACCACACTGACTGCAGACCGGATCTTCCTGAGTGCAATCCCGAGCAAAATGTCCCATCTTGCAGCAGTGAAAACACTGCACAACGGGAACAAAATCATCCACGGGGCACCTGACCCAATTAACGCTCAACTTCCCAATCCTGATCAATTTTTTCCTTAAACTGGGCGTCACATCCACAACCCAACTAGTAGTCTGTTTATTCCTGTTCCCGAGAGCAAACCTCACCACGAAATCCTGGGAAAATTTATCCAACTCTTTATAATCCTTATAGATATCCTCATTCTGTTCAAAAACATACTTAAATAACTCGGTTTTGACAATTTCCTTTGGAACGGCATGAATTATTACTTTAGGCAATTTCTTTTTAGGTTCCTTCGCCGACATACCAGAAATGGCCTCAACAGCCTCCTTTAACTTTAGCTTATCTTCCTTCCTATCGAATTCAACCACAACTGCCCCATTCCGTAACTTCCTCAAACCTTTAAACCGGACGTTTTGAGGATTGGTATTAATGTTTTCCTTAATGATCCGCTTTGTGTGTTCTGCATCTCCATCTTCCTCTCCTAGCGTAGGTTGCACTATAAGTACTTCTCTGGATTCCACTGGCCTTCTATTAACAAAAGGCGCTCCTGTAATGGCCTGAGCAAAAGTTTTTCCTCCGAATCTCTGTCCATGACCTTGTATTTCATTCAGTTGTTCTTTTATACTGGTAACCATCTGCAGTAAATCCTCCTTTGCAGACAATAAATCGATAATTTTCTTGAACTTTTCCATAATTTGGGTAATATGATCTCTAGATCCTATCTTTGATGTCTTGTTGGCAATAAGATACTGATGAAGTTCCTTTTGTAGTTGATTAGCTGTAATGACTCCTGCACTTTTCCCTTTACCTTGCTGACTGGCAAGGCTAGGGAAGCCATCTTTACGCTCAAGCGTGACATCTGCCTCTTCATTGCGGGGAAGCACAACTTGTGTCCCTGGAAGTGGAGGCTCAAAAGCCATACCACTCCCATCAAACCTGCCTTAAAAGGCAACTTAAAGTAAACGCAACCTGTCTTTGGTTTCCCTTTAGGTACTTGCGGGCCTCACCACTCAGAGGTAGACAGTCACTTTCCCAAAGAACACGAGTTAAAGCAATGAAAATCAAAGCAAATAGCTCGAAAAATCGCCAAAAAACACACTCGTATAGTTCACAATTGGGACCGAGGCTTGGAGACTGTAAGCTAAAAAAAGTACATCAACATGACAGAAACACTGGAAAGTTAAGCTGTGCACTGGACATTCTGTTGAAAAATGGCCCATTGTAGATATGCCATGAAAGGCAACACAGAGTCAGGGATCTCATGAACATATTAAGTCAATATTCCTTGACCACTAGTAATGGAAACTGACTCCCCCAGACCACAATGTCACACCATTGATGCAGTATGACTCTCAATAATGAAGTCAGGATTTTGGTGCTTCCAATTTTTCTCTTCAAGTACAGTAGTCATCTGTGTCAGACACAAGCAAGATTTTTCACTAAAGATGCATTGCCATTCCCAGGCTTTCTATACTTGATCAGTTCTAATATCAGATTCATTTTGTTTAAAAACAAACGGTTTCTTGTGGGGAAAACATTCTACAAATATATCTCGGAAATTCCAACCATTACCTTACGTAGTTAGTACCTTTAGTTTACTGACAAGCTTTATCTCTAATCCCAGTCAGAGGAAGGATGGTGTCAGGCAGACCTTTCTCACGACCCAAATTGATCTGAATTTCCACCTGGAGGCAGGTGAGAGATCAATTGAGGAGTGAGGAAAGGGAAGTCCAGCCAATCAAAAGAAGAATTAGAAATGAAAAAGTCTATAAAACCCCAATGTTCAAGGACACAGGGTTGCTCCCTCTGAAAGTGTTGGTTGCTCTCTGCAAAGAGATCTCCCTCTGCCAGCATCAACATATAGTCTGCAAGTGTGTCAATTCTGTACAGCTTCAACCTGAAAGATGGACCTCCATTTTGTTTTTATTGTGCTTAATTAGTAACTAGTGCCGAACTACCCAGCAGGATTCCATCTTGCTGCTGCCCACGAACTCTTTCGACGACTGGCCAAAACCCACACGACGACTTTTGCCTCTTAAAGTAATGAAGTAGACTCATCTATGTAAGCAAAACCTTCATTTTTAATAAACTGATTACTCAACACCTTTACAAAATCCTTGTCTCTATCACCACCACCCACATGAAAAATGACCTTTTGTCATCCCCCTCTGTTAGCATATCTACATTATTTCAATTCAAAAATTTTTCCTGAAAGGAGTTAAGATAGCAATAGAGTCGTGCTTGTCTTCTAACAGGAAAAGTATGATGTACAGTACAGGGGCAAGACATTGCTAATTTGAGGTGGGAGAGCATATATTTTAAATTAAATTTGACACAATGCTGGGCTGCAATTTCTATTTATCATATTTTTAATGTCACAATAAATAATTGCTTGTTAATTATTATATTACATTCCCATCAAACACTATTCACTAGTCTGCCATGCTTTCCTGGTTGGGTTGGACCAGTGGTGGCGAACCTATGACTCACGGGTCAGACAATGACCCACGCATGCTTTTTAAATGACCCACACATTGTTCTCTCTTTTATGATATATATACTTTATTTTCTTTTATATTTTTGATTGTCTGATTTTTATAAACTTATATCTAATGTCAAATTTATATTAAAAAAAAAAACCCCCAGTCTAAAGGCATGATGCAGGCATCAGGGCATGTGCATGGTCTCTGGAAATTCCTAGCTTTGCCGGCGTTTGATACACCGACAGAGATTGCCTGTTTTCAAGGCCTGATGGGGTGCACAGTGTCATTCCGTGGTATAAATAATAAATTCGTAAATTAATATACTGAATTATACTGTAAAAATATAATTATTTTGTAATAGGAATTTATTAAGTAAATATAAAAGAATTTATATTGTTAATTTAAATAATAGCTAGGTGTCTCCTAGTGGCCATTTTTGGCATACCGTCACAAAACTGCCCATATAGTAGATATTTCCAAGAGGACATTGGCTAGCTGATTTTCTATCGCATCACTGCACCTGTGTATGATTCATGACATGTAGTCATAAACTTGACACGCATACACATTCATTGCATCGTAGAACGAGGAAATGTACCAGTGCTGAACTAAATGGCAGCCTTGTTGTACGTGTCTAGAAGTGTTTAATAAAAAAATTAATAATAATTTTTTGAATTATTAAGTTTCTCATCTACATATGCATGTATATCAGGTATATTAATAAGAAATTTCTTCTCAAATTATTGTATTCTAAATATAAATATTTTTAGTTGTAGCCCTGTACTATGTTGGCGGCAGTTAAAAAAGTAAAAACAAACGATACAAGTTCCAGACCATATCAAACAGAATGGTTTGATAAATATGGTGTGATTGAAAAGAATAAAACAACTTTGTATGTACGTGATGTGACTTTTTTGATACAAATTACACACAATGTAAAAAGACATTTTGAAAAGTTGCATTCTAGTCTTGGCCTTTCAACAGATAAAGAAAAACATTTTTTACGAAAGAAAAAAAAGAATCATTCACAAACCAGTGTTTTAAAAACTTTTTTGATTCCAAAAAATAACATTACAGCTGCTAGTTTTCAAGTTGCCCATTGCATTGCTCGGCATGGGAAACCTCTTACTGTTTTTCCTGATGAATAGAGACCTTAATGTTGCTTTGGTTACTTGAATGATATAAGGCAAATTCTAAATAAAAAAGGCATGAAGCAGCACCAGCTGCTGAACAATCCAACTTTGGTTAATAGTGAAATTAAGAACATTTATTATAATAAAATTGTTAAAATTATTAATATTACCCAAAGTTAGTTTGTGTGTTAATTTGTTATTTTTTATTAATTTTTAAACACATATGCATAAAAATTAAAAAATTTAATAAAACTTTAGAAAAAATTGTATTAAAATTTTACTTTTTTTTTTTTTAATTCTTTTTATAGGATGCTGATGAGACAGAAACAGATGACAACATACAGAGTCCATATAATGATATAAGAATTGGTGGCCAACCACTCTGATTGCTTGTATTTTTAGAAATATGGTCACTGGTGAAAATACGACCATAATCATTTAAAAAAAAAAAAAAGTGATGTCATGACTTCATTTTTAATAACGGGTTCATTCTTATTCTATAAAATAGTTGCACAATGGCCAGTACCTAAAGTTATACCAGGAGGATAAGCCAGTCTGTCCGTTATCATTTCCCTGAACGTTCAAATTAATGCGTACAAGAGAGTAACAACTAAATTTTTTTGTAGATCAAGTCGGTTGTATTTGCAGTTACTTTTATTACTGTTGAAGGTTATCGAACTGTTGGTCAGAGTTATTGTTAAGAATTGTTCTATGGTTTTTGCTATTGTGAATTGTACATATCTTCTGTGTTACACTAGACAATTAAACGTAGGCAGCGAGATCTTGGTTACATAACCCATTTTTAAAATTTCAATAATTGGAATCATTAATCCTTGGATTTTGATATTTCATCATAATTTTTAAACTGTTAATATTTTTTTCGCATATAATTATTTTAATAAGAATTTTTATATCTTAATGTTGATTTACATTAGTATTGCTCTTGTGAGTCTAGCTATTCATTTACAAACATATTTAAAATAATAATTACGGAATAACTTCTAATAAACTATGTAAGTAAAGTAACGAATGTATTATATAATTAGTTTTATATTCGAACGTCCAATAACCATATTTGTATTAATCGGCATACCGAAGTACCAAAGTTAAGCATTTGTTATCCGCAAGATTAATTCCAATAAAATATTTAATATATTTCTTTAATATTGTTAAAGTTATGCACTTTATATACAAAGAAACATATTAATGTATTTCATAATTAATTTTTTTATAATTATTGATGTTCAAAATCATTTTCAAATTTGAATTAATTCAAGAAAATAACAACAGAATTCAATTATTAATAATACACTTTTTGATACATAAAAAAACAAATTCAAAAATAAAACTATTATACATTTCCAATGTTAGTACAAATAGCTGGTTCTGTTAAAACTGTAGATTGTTAACAACATAGTTCCTGTTGTTGAATATTTGGAATTAAAAGAAAATAAAATTGTGGTACAAATGTAATTTTGAATTTATACTTGTATGAATGTCTTAAAAACTATTTAATTTGTGGATTTGGTCAATTTTTATTTAAATGAGAAGTGTCAATTCGTTAAAATAGCCTACTTCGGTTTGTAAAATGTAAAAAGTTAATAATGAAAATTTGATTATGTAACGTGTATTATATTTAAATATGGTAAACTGTGAAATGATCACTGCTGTAATTGTGTGATAGTTTACACTTTTAAAATTAATGAAAAAAAATTCAATAAATACACATTTAAATTTTAAAAATTTGGTGTGTTTGATATGTTTTAGTTGCTAGTTAAAATCTCGTGCATTGATAAAAAAATACTGACATAATTTATAGAATTTTTATTAGTATTAGAATTTACTTTCCAGTTTTGAATGTTTGTTAAATTAATAATCTGTTTAGTAGATATAAAATATAAAAATAAATAACTTACACTACTGCCAATAGGGTTTGTCAGTTTTGAAAAACCAATTTTTTGAAGAAATTTATATAATTTGAAAACCAGGGTTTCCCAACTAAAAAGCCAGTTTTTGAGCCCAGACTTAAACATATAAATTAATTATTTGATTAAAAACATCAGCATTTTGACACAAAATCCTCTGACATAAAATGGGAATATTGTTAAATACTAAGTTTCATAAAACTAACTACAAAAACAAAAAAAATCGCCCTACACCTAAAAGCGTTCAATTCTCCCTGCAATAAGGAGAAATCTTTCAACTACAGAAAAACAAGAGAAAGATTTGTACACTTAAAAGAATGCGTTGTTTTAGCTTTGAATGACATCGCTTTGTTCCACATGTGAGAAGCCATGGAATTTAGAAATTCATCAGTGCACTTTCATGTTTCGAACACTACCAGTATTAGCATAATGGCTGGTTTTCATCCTTCAAAAGGTATTTATGAGTCAGATGAGTAAGAAAAACTTCAGATCTCCTGTCTTAGACCTCATTAAGTGTTCAATTTTCTATCGACGGATCTTGTGTAGTTTAATGTGAACTTGTTCATTCTTCATATTCTGTCATATCTCTGCTAGCCATTTTTCAATGACAAGTCACTACTTTCAGGTATTAAATGCATTGAAGAATGGGCTAACTTTGTAGCTGAGAGCTTGTTCATTTCCTTTTATGCCTTTATGGTCTGGGACACAGCAAAATTTTAGAGAAATTCATTGTGAAAAGATGAATTTTGTGAGGTTGCTGAGTTGTGCTCTCAAATCAGAATGGAAGAGAGATGTAGATTTGTATTTGGTGTGATAGACACTGAGTCAGACTCAACAGTTACAAGGGAAAAAAAATCATTCTGATTTATTTAAACAAAAAAAGAAAAGAAAATACTTACAGAAATAAAGAAGAGCAAGACTGTAAATCTTCTATTTCTCCTTTTGTAAGAGAGAGTCCTGAGAGGATCCTTCTATTGTTTTGGCTGCTCCAGGACATTATTGTTAAAAGTCTACACAGCAGGTGAGGTCAATCCAGATAGTGTTGAGGACAAGGTAGAGAATGCAAGTAAGATGTGGCACTGAGAAATTGGAGAGAGAAGCTCTATTTTTCTTGAAATTCAGAGTTATTATTTTCTGTCCCTGACTGCCCATTCTGAATGGTCATCTTTCCTCATCCTCACTCATTACTAAGTGTAATGAGATCTCAACTTAGATTGCGAAATGAGTCAAAATCAGCATTTAATTTGATCCCAACCAGAGATAGTTGGTCTTAGGACTTAACATTGTTTAGTTTTTCTTTGTCTTATTTCTGAGAAAAAGTTTTATTTCATTTTTATTATTAATTTTACCTTTTATGGAAAGAAAATTATATATTAAAATATTAACAAATATGGTTCCAGGACATTTCCAAAGCCTCACAATTTTAAAAAGTATACTGTATGAAATAGGCTTAGACAAGATCAAAGCTTGAAGTATATTGTTGTCATAAATCATAAAGCATTGATGGCATTTTCTCCTTATATGTTTTAAAGCTAAGTAGAAAGCCTACAACTCTGCAGTAAAAATGTAAGCCAAAAGTGTAATTTTATCTGCAAGGATTTCATCACAGCAGGAAAAGGTTGATCAACATAGTTATCTGATTTTGATCCACCTGTGTATGTGAGAATTATATTCTTGTTTCTGTGATGGATTTCTACAAAATACTGTCTGCATACAGGTTGGAGTAGATTATTCAGGCAACTGCTTTAAGCTAAAGTTAACTTCTACAGTATAACAGGAGATAACCAGAGTGGAACAGTAGCAGCCTCACACCAAGATGTTGGTTCTGTTCGTGACAATCATGCTGGTTATAATATCCATTTGTACATCAAAGTGGATACAGAATGGGCAAGCTTCAAATAATCTTTTAAGTTTGATTCAGACAATGCTCATACAGGAGGTTTAGTCTGAAATTTCAATTCAATGTAATAAAAGAGAAAAGAGTTTTCTCCCAAGTGACAGTGGAAGCTCAAAAGCATCCTTATAAAGACTTTGAACAGGGGAGGTATGGAAAGCACCAGTGCACATACAATACTTGAATGTTGGATTGGATCCAACATCTAATGAGTAAATTCTCATGCAGAACCATATACAACCAAGGTGTCTGGCAAAACTAGATTTTAAACTTTCCAAATTTTCTGGAATATAAAATGAAAGATTCCAGAACTCTCCAAAACTTTGGAATTTACAAAACTCTTGATTAGCAAGATAAAACGCTTGTAAAATGATGTCAGTCCTCAATTTAAAATGATACTGTACTTAAGACAGCCGAGACGCATAATATAATCAAGATGGGTTGATAATAATAATAATAATTGCAGGCCCAAATGGTTAGGAGTTGAAAGTTGAAATTTGGTGCACAGTTAGAGTATGTCATGAGAATGCACACTAAAAAGGGATTTTTGGAAATCCCCCCACAGGGGAGGGGAAAAGGGTTAAGGATTACCCTGAAGAACTCAGTTTATACTATACTATTTTAGATGTGGTGTTTTGCATTTTTGCAGGAAATCAGACATATTTTTAGCCCCATCTAAAAATTTTCTAATTAGCCTCCGAAGAGGGGGGACCTAATTCTTGCACCCAGTGAAAACGGGAAGGTCGGCTATAATCTAATAATCTTAATCTTTGCTATCGTTACTTTTTGCCCAAGCAACTCTACTAGTTAAAATATATTTTTGAATCCCAGTAATCATTTGTTCTTGCTAATTAAGTGGTATGACAATTATAATACTGCATATGCACTTTCCTCTTCCTCAGAAAATGTGTAATATTAGTAACTTTTTAATAGTGCATACAGTAAGACCTCATTTAGCACTTCCTCAATTAACGCAGTCTGCTTGAAGTCTAAAAAGGGTCAAGGGTTATGCTTATTCAAATTATTGCTGCATTTCATCGATTCGTATATAATAAGATTATTCCTGAACATGAACAGATCAGCAAAATGTGGCAATTCATCATAGCGCTGTACTTCCCCTAAAACTATGTTTGTTTGGTGCAATTTTGGAAAAAATATAACATCGTGGATGTCATAGACAATATCGACTTTGCTTGGCAACAATTAACTGATAAATACATGAATGGAGTATGGAAGACGGTATGGCTAGAGGTATCCAAGGATTCTCAATGAGAAGAGTCTATCGTTGACCAAATTGTCAACCTAATCCATATAGCAGGACTAGGAGATGTACTGTACATGAGCAGGATATTGAGAGTTACTGCAGGTTTCTGGTGTGAGCCTTACCAATAACAACCTTCAAGAACTGGCAGAACAAGGAATTCATATAGAACTGGAAAATAGTGATTCTGAAAACAAAGAACCCAAAGAACTTGCTACAAATTTCCTTAGTAAAAGTTTGATAATGATAATCAAAATTGTTGATCAAATTATAGCAATGATCCAGATTTTGAAAGGAGTGCAAAAGATGAGGCATTCTGTATGTGATCTTTTGCTACTGACATTTGCTAACAAAAGAAAAAGAAAGTGACAAATGACACTAGATGACTTCATTGCAAAAAAATCAAGAATTTCAGGAGCCAGAACCTTCACAAAAAATGAACTTTACATTTCTGTGTGCATATGTTTGTGTGTTATGTAACATATTATTATTATGCAAATTAATATAACAACAACTTAAAATTAAAGTTTGTTTATTTTTGGTTGTGTGTTTCCCTTTCCCTATTTACTATGGGTTAAAATGACCTTGTTTAACACTTTGTTGTCTAGGAATGCATCCTAAGCACTAAACGAGGTCTTATTGTACTATGGTCCACGTGCTTTCAACTGGTTACATCCATAATACAAGAACATTGTTTATAATAAAAAAAAATATACTTTATTATATGTTTATAATAATTGTTAATCATGTAAATATTTCAGTTCCAAATTATTTTGAATTGACTAACAAATAAGAGCATTTAAAATTAATTTTGCAAGTCAGAAGTGAAATGCTTGAAGAGTTATTTGCTGTCCACATGAAAAATATTATGCAGCTTTTATAAGTCAGAAGGCAAAGCATATATAACAATCTTCACTAATGGTGTTGGAAGTATTTGTTTGACTTAGAACACTTTGAATTTGACTAGCTACATTAAAATATTAGATCATTTAATTCCCACTGCTCAATTTTAGGAGTGAAAGATTAAAAAAAGTTCAAAATTTTCCCTATCAGTGGGATAGAGCACCACGCAATTTAGCAGGTTCAACCAAACATCAGTTTGAAGTCAATTCTACTATTATATTGGTCAGGAAATAATCCTAATATGAATGCCATGAGTTAAAATGAAGAAAAAAGCGACAGAAGCAAAGCCACATGGTGTTGCATCATTGAAAACTGCTATGGAAGAAGTGTGGCTAAACATTACAAAAGAGTGTAATGCTTTAATTGAAACTAAAGATACAGTTGCACTTATCTCAGCTAAAGAAAGCTGGACAAAGTATTAAATTTCCTTTTTAAAATTATTTTTAGAAGTTTCCATAATTTTGCTCTACATACAAATTTTATTTTAAAAAATTTTTATTCAAACATTTTTAAGAATAAAATCAATTCTATTATTGAATACAAAGGTAAAACAATGTGGTTTTAAGCATTATAAATAAATTTTGTGAAATTACAGTAATAGTAATTTTTTACTACTTGTGATCACAGATGGAACTTGACTGGAAACAAAAATTTTTTGTAATTTTGTTGTTGAGTGTAGAGGCTAAAAGCTTAATATGTGTTGGCATAAATATGAATATAAAGAGATCATACTGTATTAGCTGTGAAAAATTTTATATAAGCATAATACTCTACAAAATAAATAAATTTTTATTAAACATAAACATGAATAAAAATTATTTTTGATTTTTGTCACTATGTAGAAAATCTTTTTCTGTTCCTTCTAATAAAACAGAAGTTTGAAGTCCTTTTTTTAGTTGAGCCATTTGAAATCTTTTCTTTGAATAATCATATCTACAGAAAAACCTATAATTTAAAAATTATTTTGTTAGTAAAGGTTAACAATTTTAATTTTGCTTCATTTATAAAATAATAATAGTTTCTCTCAATCTATAAAATGTATATTTTAGCTATCTTTATACTTTAATAATAGCTAATGATTTTGAGTCTTTCTAAAGATTTATAATCTATATTGATCTTGGAAGCTATATCAACAATTAGATATAATTATGAAATGATTTTTATTCTGTAGTTATATACTTTAAACAGAAGCCAACATAAAATATTTGAAATTATCAATATCAACTTCAATTACATTTTTATTTAAAAACTCTAAATTATTGTTTTACAAGATTTCATGGAAAAAATATTTAATGATTCATGAAAGAAATGTAAATTCAAAATATTAACTAGCTAGCTACAGATGAATAAAATCTCTCAAAACGTGACTTAATCAGAAAATCAGAACAAAGATCATGATTATTTTAGTAGTTTTGAGTATGTTTTGTATGATTATGTAATATAGATGTGCAATGTGGTTTTATCTTTAAAAGAATTTTTTTAAATATTTCTAATAATATAGTTTTATTTAATTTCATTAATCATTTTGGATCACACTAAATCCTATTTTGTGAATTACAGTAGAGTGTCGTTAATCGGAACGACGGTAATCGGAACGATTTTCGGTCGGACTGTGTCATGCTGAATCGAACGTTTTTGATACTAGATTTATTTCTAAAGTATAATTTTCATGTTTTTATATTCTTCAATATATTTATTTTGTTTGTACAAAATAAAGAAATAATTTTTAACAATACAATAGCCTCGATTATTATTATAAAAATTTTTGTTAGGCTTAAAATTGACAAAAATTCAACGCAAAGCGACACGCAACGGAGAAAAATTCAACACGAAGCGACACGCATTGGAGAAAAATTTGAACATCGAACAGGTTAATGTATTTTTTCGTACATAATGGGTAATCAGAACAAATGATTAATCAGAACAACCCCAGTCCCCAATTGATTCCGATTTTCAACTTTCTACTGTATATTCCAAAATGATTAAACAAGTGAAAATCAGAATGGAGGCCCACATCCTACAGCTGGGCCCCCAGGAACATTTGAAAAGAAAACCAATTTTTTGATATATTTTTCAATAGAAAAAAAAACACCCATTTAGGAAAAAAATATTGTATCACTATAGAGAAGCCTATTAATGTATTGGTGCCATGAATTTAAAAAAAAATGGAGATATGTCACTAAGAAAATAAGCTCTTCAATTGTAAACAGAAAAATTCTGATAAAAGTTTTTTCAACTTTCCTCATGACTCAAAGGTAATTTTTATACTTTTATGATTGTTAATTTAATTAATATTCTAAGTGACTATTATTAACTTAATATATGTCAAGAATTAAATACTCCAATTAAATTGAACTCAATATTCCACATGAAAATCCAAGCAAAGCAAAAAATTGAAGCTGGCCCTCATGAACCCGGAAAATCAGAATGGAGGCCCACATCCTGGAGGTTCATGAGTCAGTCACTATCATGTGGGGACCATGATCAGAATATTAAATCTGCAAATTTTTAAAATTGATAAAACAAAATTTATTTCTTCTTATTTTTAACCAAACAGTTAAATCAAACTTTTCTTACTTTTTAAATTTAGAAAATCTGTAAACCAAAATTCTGTCAGTATATACAGTGTATAAAGTAATTATTAAATTTGAAAATTTGTTAACACAATAAATAGATAGTATACCTACAAGTATACCTTAATTTGTTAAAATTTTAGATTTGTTTTAGAAACTATTATTTTGCTCCCAATTCATATACTTTGATTAACATAAGTAAACATAAATAAAGTAAATATATAAATAAATCAATATAATATAAATATACATAGTGTATAAATAAGTAGGCCTAATTATGTAAGTAAATATAACATGTAATAGTTCAGAATAAAGTTTAATTTTTTAATTAGCATTAATATTATCTCAAAAAAATCTTTCTACTTTTCATCTAATTTCTCAAATACTTAAATCCATATTTCTAAATTTTAACGTTAATTAATTATTTGTTAAAATAATTGAAACATTAATGATAAAAATAATTTATCAAACCAGTTATAAATTACTTGGAATATTAAGATTTCAATTGTTTTCTCTATAACTAATAGTGTGAGAGCTAAAACATTATTCACCATAATTAAAAAAATCTGTTATACTGTTTCTCTACTTTGATAAACAATACTTTAAACTACTGAAGAGCTTTTTCTGTTTTAAGTATTCCTGTTTAAGTTACATTCCTACTGGGGTAAAATTTTGTCAGCTGGATGGGTGAAATAGTTAAGGCTTTAAAGCATCAACATGCCTGTGAGGATATGGGATTGAATCAGAACAGGAGAAAGCCAGAAATTTTTCATGAGCAAGTTGGACCCTATCCCTCACCACTGGTTGCCCATTTTGATCCAGCCAAACACATGATGGACCTAGAAAAAGGCCCTAATAGGTGTTCACAAGGCAAAAAACAAAATAAGTTAAAACAACATATTTGTCTCATTAAAAATGTTCAATTTTAGTTAATAATGAATTATCATCTAATTAAAATCATAATTACCAGTATCCTAAAGTAACAACAGTAAATGTTAACACTCCTAAATCTGCTGAACGTTTTGGACGACCTACAATAAAATTAACACTATTGTAAATAAGAAGTATTATAGAATTTATTTTATGTTTTCATTATTATGTTTATAATGAAGTTAAAAATACAAGATAATAGATAATCTAAATCAAATCAAAAATCTAGCAATTAATTGTAAAAGTAGGCCTATTTTTCTAAAGAATTATATTAAGAAATATAAAAATAAATTTTTATGTATAGTATTGTTATACTAGCACAGAATGTCCAGTGTTGCCCTGAAACTCAGGGAAAGGGTTGAGTTGTCCTCATTATGAGACAGTGTATGTTTCCCACAGAATGGCAGAGAGTAACTATGCAAAATTTGATCTGTCAGCCAAAGGGTTTGGCAATTTGTGGGGATGAAGTCAGGGAATGGAGTGAGGGTCCAATACTCTCTGTTCAGTCAGAAATTTGACACAGTTCAGTCAATGTAATTCTGGCTGAAATCATTGAGCTCCTTTCCAAGCCCAAGATTGTCTGATGGTATATGTACATTTTGTGTATTGAGTTAGATCCAGGTCAGCAACAAGTGTAATAGTGTATTGTTTTTGTCTGCAAGAGTTGCTGCTTTGTGTAATTGTGATGTTTCTTATTTTCTGTAAAAAAATCTCTTACAGTGTCTATATTTGTTTATAGTGCAAAGTTTAAAATATATGTGAGGCCTTGCCCTCCCTCTTTACAAGAAAGAGCCAGCCTTTCTATATATGACTTAGGGTGATGATTATTGTGTTTTGCTAATGTTAGTTTTTTTTCCTTTGGAGTTGTTCTAGTTCTGTATATGTCAAATGTAAAACAACAAATGAATATGTAACTACTAGGACAACATATGTGTTAATTATTTTAAATGTGTTTTGAATTCAGCTGTGTTGCTACTATTAAGTTTAATCTACTGTTATATTCTTTTGTTAGTCTTTGTTTATTTTTGTGTGTTCTGTGAGTTTGGCCTGTTGAAATCCTAAATATTCATAAATCTGTGGTCATCATGAACCCTTGTTCATGATGACCGCAGATTTAGATTTATCCGCTCTGGTTAGAACTATATCATTTTCTGTTAGCCATTTCTTTGAGTTGGTGATATATCTTCTTTCCCTGTTGGTTTCCCATCATTTCTGGCTTAATATTTTCAAGGTTGCTTCCCATCTGTGAGCCTTTTTTTCTGGATCCTTAAGTGGAGTGACTATTCTTTCCATTTCAGAGGGAGAGGAATGTATGGTGCATAGAATGGACCTTTCTTTCTGGCCTCCAGTAGACATTTTGGAAAACCAGTGCATCCCACCATATTAGCTGGTTAGTTAAGGAAGTGCTACACTTCTTGGGTTGTCATTTACATAGCCATTTAATCTTTTTCACATACTTTTTCTTAAGTTTGTATTCATTTCTAGTTGTGATTGCCACTGCTTTAGCATTGGTTTCATAAAAGATAGAGGAATCTATATATATGAGTTTGTCTTCTAGATGTATGATTGTTTGGATTAATCCATATTTACTTCTCGTTATTCTAATTATTTGTTTCATGCAGTTATCCCTAATCTTCCTAAAAATTGTATCACAATGATTGGTAAATTTGATACTCCAAACTGATGTCGGGTATACCTTATTGAGTTTGCACTTCTGTAGAAATGTCAGTCTACAGCTGATTCTTGTCATTTTTATGACAAGTTTTAAATACTCTGTGGCCGGCACTGCCATATTAATGTCATATATTGATCTTGAACTGGATTATTGTAAATATTTAAAAACAAAGAACCTATTCCACCAATTATTTTAATTCATCAAACGCTTTCGGCTATCTTTGTAGCCATCTTCAGGATCAAACACATTTTGAATAAATTCTTTAACGTTTAAATATTGTGTTCTAAACAAGAATTATTTAAATATATAAAATTGAATAAATTGAGAATACAAATAAACATGCACAACACTGACAAAGGTATACAGAATGAAATAAATAAAAATAAAAGTAAAAAATAAAATAAAGTAAATAAATGTGTAAATGAAATA
This sequence comes from Centruroides vittatus, assembly GCF_030686945.1. Lineage (NCBI taxonomy): Eukaryota > Metazoa > Arthropoda > Arachnida > Scorpiones > Buthidae > Centruroides > Centruroides vittatus. The sequence goes on from NW_027122637.1 coordinate 1,526,985, forward strand.
TTTGTTTTAGTCTTTGGTATCACTGTTCACTGCATTTTTTTACTTTTCTTTTTATTTATTTATTTATTTAATTCTGTATATCTTCCTCAGTGTTTTGTACACGTTTATTTGTATTCTGAATTTATTCAATTTTATATATTTAAATAATTCTCATTTAGAACACAATATTTAACCTATCTGATGTTGAAATTCTTCTCTGGCGCCTGTGACACCATGTTGAATTTTTGTTGATGTTAAGCCTAATGAAAATTACACATTTTTTATAAAAGTAATCATGGCTATTTTATTGTTCAAAATTATTCTTTTATTTTTCACAAACAAAATAGATATATTAATAAATATAAAAACAAAAAAAATTATCCAAAATAATTATCAAAGCGATGGAGTCAGAATCTATTTTTTAAAATTTACTTGTTAAAAGTATACGGAAAATTATTTCCTTTCTATTCCGACTTATAGATCTGAAATATAACTAAAAAATTTTTCTCAAAACATTTATAAAATGAACTTAAAAAATCTTAAAGTTAATAAAAAGTTAAAACGAAATCAATTCGCAGAGAAAAAATATCATTTATTACTTTAATAATGCTCCTAAATGCATTTCGCCTTTACCAGGCCTCTTCAGTAGGTTTAACATTACAAAGCTCATTTCTCGACAGTAACTCAGTGGAGAAAACCACTTAAATGATTTACAAAGACTTCCCAGCATTCCGCTGTTAACACTCCCGTATTCAAATTTACATTATTACTTTGCATAATAATAGCAAAGTGTTCTTTAACTTTTCGCTTTACATTATTTTTCTCTCTAAATACAATTTTTAAATTATTAACATTTATATTACAATTATTAATATTACAATGTTGGAAGATAGGAGAATTACTAATTTTTAATCTTACAGCGGCTAGATGTTCCGACAATCTGATTTTTAATTTTCATTTAGTTTCACCAACATAATAACTGGGGTTGTTACATGTACATTCCAATCTGTAAACTACTCCATCTTCTTCCAATAAATCTTTTTTGTTGTTAGTACTTCTTACAATCATCAGTTCCGATAACCTATTATTTTGGGATGGAGCCAATCTAATTAATTTTTGATTAAGAAACTTTCGGATATCCATTTAAGATGTATTTCCTATGTGTATTTACAATCTCTTTATTCCTTTGGTCTATATTTGTTGTTCTAGAAAAAATCTTTGTTAATTCCATTAAATATACATTATATTTTTGGTTTAAAGGACAATATGATTTGAAATTAATTACTTTTTTCGTATTACATGGTTTTTCAAACTTACAGTATTCCAAATGATCATCAAAACGTTTAATTGTTATATCCAAATAGTTTAACTGATTATTTAATTCATGCTCTTGAGTAAATTTAATATTTGGATTAATGTTATTAGCTTGTTCCAAGATTTGCAAATTTGTTGTTACAGCACTATTATATATGATCAGAATGTCATCAACATAAATGGATATCCGAGAAAATTATTAACTAAATGGTACAACAGATTTCTTAAAAATAGATTTAAAGTTAAACAACGTCCAGAAATAAAGCAGTATGTATCCTTTCCATATATCAAAGGTATTTATGAAAAATATAATAAGTTTCTTAATCAAAAATTAATTAGATTGGCTCCATCCCAAAATAATAGGTTATCGGAACTGATGATTGTAAGAAGTACTAACAACAAAAAAGATTTATTGGAAGAAGATGGAGTAGTTTACAGATTGGAATGTACATGTAACAACCCGTTATTATGTTGGTGAAACTAAATGAAAATTAAAAATCAGATTGTCGGAACATCTAGCCGCTGTAAGATTAAAAATTAGTAATTCTCCTATCTTCCAACATTGTAATATTAATAATTGTAATATAAATGTTAATAATTTAAAAATTGTATTTAGAGAGAAAAATAATGTAAAGCGAAAAGTTAAAGAACACTTTGCTATTATTATGCAAAGTAATAATGTAAATTTGAATACGGGAGTGTTAACAGCGGAATGCTGGGAAGTCTTTGTAAATCATTTAAGTGGTTTTCTCCACTGAGTTACTGTCGAGAAATGAGCTTTGTAATGTTAAACCTACTGAAGAGGCCTGGTAAAGGCGAAATGCATTTAGGAGCATTGTTAAAGTAATAAATGATATTTTTTCTCTGCGAATTGATTTCGTTTTAACTTTTTATTAACTTTAAGATTTTTTAAGTTCATTTTATAAATGTTTTGAGAAAAATTTTTTAGTTATATTTCAGATCTATAAGTCGGAATAGAAAGGAAATAATTTTCCGTATACTTTTAACAAGTAAATTTTAAAAAATAGATTCTGAAAAAAAATTATATTTTGAAAGTTCGTTTTAATATAAAAATTATGACGCATAGTGACATCTAGTACCAAAAATGTTCCGATGCAGAGATGAATATATTCAGGAATGCCCACGCAGGTCAAATGAGGTCAACACGAAAATGTTTGGGAACAACGCAGGACAGGTTAAATGTTAAAGAATTTATTCAAAATGTGTTCGATCCTGAAGATGGCTACAAAGACTGCTGAAAGCATTTGATGAATTAAAATAATTGCTGAAATAGGTTCTTTGTTTTTAAATATTTATAATAATCCAGTTCAAGATCAATATATGAGATTGGGTTTTGAGATGTTTGTCTATGATATTAAAATGAATTATTACTTAATATTCAATAAATGGACATAATGATTATTATATGCAATGTTCCCTCTAATTTTTTTTGTAGATGAGCGAAACATATACTTCTCTGAGCAAAAAAAATTTTTTCTGAGCAGATTCTTAGCAAAAAATTTTTCTGAGCATATACATATATGCTCAGAAAATAATGCTCAGCTCAGCTTATATATATGCTCAGAAAAATTTATGCTCTATATATAAAAATAAGATTTTATATATATATATATATATATATACACAGTAGAGCATCAATTATCCAACCCTCGATTAACCGACCGTGTTCTAGTCGGCAAATTCAAATATCCGCTAGTGATGTGGCGCTACAATATTTGACTATGTCTTGGCTACTTTAATATTATTTTTGTTAAATTTTTGCATGTTTTAGCTGGCAGCACTGGCTCGACCATGAAAGACAGGCTAGTATTTAAACCAGGCCTAATACACTATACTAATAATGTATTTTTTTATACTTTTCGGTTATCCGACCAACCCCAGTCCCTAATTAAGTCGGATAATCGATGCTCTACTGTATATATATATAAAATCTTATTTTTTCCTATAAAAATTAAAATAAATAATTATAAAGTAGAGATTAAAATTCATTTTAAAACATACTTCCATACAAAATATTATCTTTTGTCAATGATTTAATGTATTTAATCAAAATATACATAGCAATAATCATGTTGCAGACAGAGTGAGAAATAAGTAAACAACAATTCAAATCAGTGTGCATGCTCGCCTGTGCGGCACATAAATTCTCGTGCGTGGCAACAATTTCAGCAGTGCACGGCCGTGCAGCTTAGAGAGAACATTGATTATATGTTTAAAATATGTAGTGATAGTAGTAGTAATATTATAATAATAATAATAATAATCACATCATGCCAGAAACTATACAACACATCACCTCTAGTTGCAAGCTCTTGGCACAGATAGATTATTTACACAGACATAATCAAGTAGCAAATATAATACACCAAGAGCTTGCAAAGAAACACAAATTAGTAGACATCCATGAACCATACTACAAATACATTCCACAGACAGTATTGGAAAACAACATGCACAAAATGTAATACGACAGAACCATAATCACAGATAAAACAATTTACAACAGACCAGACAACACACTCATTGACAAACACAATAAAATCACATACATTATAGACATATCCATTCCAAACACTCACAATATACAAAACGCATGCACTGAAAAAATTAGCAAGTACACAGAAGTCGCCCAGGAAATAAGGCATCTGTGGAGGATGGATAGAGTGCTTATTGTACCTGTTGTTCTCTCCTCGACAGGTGTCATACCACACACACTACACAAAAGCCTGGGCACATTACAATTGAATAGAAACACATACATCACACTACAGAAGGCCACTATATTGAATACATGTCATATTGTGAGAAAATTCCTGAATACAGACACACACACACTGATACACTTCTTTAATTCCTGTTTTGGTTACAATGCTTTGACTTTGGTCCAGCATAGTACACAGCCACCAGTGTTAACCGAGTGTATCTCACTTAACCCATAATAATAATAATAAACATAAAAAATGCTCACACTGAAAAAATCAACAAGTAGATTCTGCTAATCCAAGAAATAAGGCATCTGTGGAGGATGGATAAGGTATTTATCATACCCTATTGCCTTCTCTTCCACTGGTATCATACTACATGAACTACACAAAAATCTAAAAATGTTAAACCTTAATGAAAATATATACATGGCACTACAGAAGACTGCAACAAAACTATTTACAGCTGCTTATGTAATGACAAAGACCCAATAGATCCTGACACGACCCGAGGTATATGAGATAGCAGTCAATCTAAGTCTGGGAAACAAAACAAGCAAATACATAGGATACACTTCCAGAAACCTCCCTACAAGACTTAAAGAGCATCAATATGATGTATGTAAAGGCAAACTACAACTGTGCTAGCTATAATGGCCATTGTACCAGAAAATGCACCAAACTTTAATGAAGCTAAGCTTTTAAAAATAATAGGGATCAGCAAGCAGGTAAAACTCTTGAAAAATATATATATATAAGCACAGTGTCCTAAATTCACGCATAAACCATAACAATGCCACCTATTTATCAGCAGCTTGGAAGTACCTCCTCAATGTGATACCAAAGTCTAAAACAAATATTTCATTTACACATTTATTTACTTTCTTTTATATTTTACTTTTATTTTTATTTATTTCATTCTGTATACCTTTGTCAGTGTTGTACATGTTTATTTGTATTCTCAATTTATTCAATTTTATATATTTAAATAATTCTTGTTTAGAACACAATATTTAAACGTTAAAGAATTTATTCAAAATGTGTTTGATCTTGAAGATGGCTACAAAGATAGCCGAAAGCATTTGATGAATTAAAATAATTGTTGGAATAGGTTCTTTGCTTTTAAATTTGTAATAAGCCAACAATCACCAGATTACACCTGGCTACTAATCACAGAAAAGTAGCCTGAAGTAATCCGGTGGTTGTTTGGCTTATTAATATCATAGTTTATAGAAAATAATATTTACTTGTAAATAAAAAATATCCAGTTCCTACTCCCAATCCACTTAAAATTCCAGTTGTAAAACACCGTTTAAAGCATGGTACTTCTGCCAAATTCCTTCCAAATAATGAAAACTAGAATGAAATAAAAATCATTGATTTTAAATTATGTTATTTTAATTAATGATTAAATACCGTATTTTCCAGTGTATAAGACGACTTTTTAACCCAGGAAAGTCTTCTCAAAAGTCAGGGGTTGTCTTATACACTGGGTGTCGTCTTATAGGGCGAGTATATCCCAAACTCTATATTTTAACTGTAAAAGTCGGGGGTCATCTTATACGCCCAGTTGTCTTATACACTGGAAAATATGGTAAGTCATAATGAGAAATATTAAAATATTTGAATACTTTAACACAACTTTTATATTATTTTTCATTGAGAAAGGTTCAAATGATTCAATATTTTCTATCATTTACTTAATAAAATAAAAAACTAAAACTACAAAATGTTTAAAAAATTGTTTATATTAATTTTATTTGTTTTTCAAAACTTGTTTGCATTGTGATTATATTCAGGAAAAAATATTCAATAGTCAAGCACTTTTATATAAAGCCATTTAATGGTGTCATAAAGCAAGAAAATATCTAATAAATAAGGATCTGTAAATGTGATAACATGCAAAGCGCCCCTATGCTTTGCACCACTTAACCGAAGGGTCATCATCACTTCAGCGATGAGTACATCAAGATAGAAGACACCAGACAGCAACTAGGTTGTTTTTGGTTTAATCTCAATGTTGTTGTTATGAGCATGCAAGCAGCTGTGTGCACAGGCACTTGGGTTCAGGATAGAGGAGATCGGAGAGATGGCGCATCGAAAGTGTTGCACTCAGATGCCAGGTTAACAACTAATAACAGTTTATTTTCAAAGAAAATGAGTACATGATACAAATTTTGTAAGATATTAAATTAATGGATCTATATAACATAAATGGTCATGAGAGAAAGAGTTTACAATTAAATCATGCATTGATGTAAATACCTGGGGTTTTGGTGAGATCCTCTAAAAGAACAGGTTGGTCTGTCCATTACTTGATTTAACACTGGAGAAGGTCAGCATGTTGAGAGTGTTTGAGATGCGGTGATGTACTCCCATTGGGATTGAGACTATTCCGTATTCGGAGAGGATGGTAATCTGTATTCAAAGGCACAGAGTTCTATGTTGGTTGAGGAACAGGCAATAACTTGTTGAGTCGGGGAGAAATAAGTGGCGACTGCCGTTATAGGACCAGGTGACAACTGTAACCATTGGAGGAACAGGCGGTGACTGCCCCCATTCAGCCATCAGTTCTGATATTAAAATGGTAGTGCATGGCTGGGGGTCAAAGAATCATGGGAAAGCATTGCTTTCACCACTAGGAACACACAAACTGAGAAGTTCTCAGATAGTAAAGGATAATCAACAACATTAGTTGTCAAAATAAATATGATAAAATCAAAAAAAGATTTTTGTTAAAGTCCAGGTTCTCACATAAATCAACATAATTCTTTTCAAATACAATCAAATTTCCATATTATGAATTTCACTTTTTAATGAATTTTTCTGTTAAATATTAAAAACATTTTTTTAAACATTTCAAAATATCTTTATTTAATGAAATTTAATTTTTACATAATGAATTTTTGAAAGTCAAATGAAATAAATATCTTATTTTTTTTTTAATTGATAAATATTAAAATTTGTTAAAATCATTCATTTCTGCAACTGTTACCATTGGATGGCTGATACAAGTATAGTACAATATCCATAGACTTCTTTACTGTACTCCTAAAGACATCAAAGTATTTTATCCGGAAATAATTTCAAATAAATAATATTTTTAATACTTTCAAAACTGTAAGAAATAATTTCTGTCAGGAAGATGATAAGGACTTCCTGATGGAAGATTTGTTTGTTTATCTAAAGTTAGAATAGCTTGAATTCTAGGACATATCATATTAGTAGGACTTATTGTATCGGACCGTGTTCAGTAACGCAGAACACCTAAGTTAGAATTCTCAGTGGCTTAGTGAGTAAAACTAAGAATGCTTTGAGCATCATTGAACGACTATTCTTTGTTAGACAACTAGGCAAAATGGCAGACGAAATGAACATTATTATTGCAACAATTGTTGCAACTGGAAAAATAATTAATTTAGTTAATTAATAATTATATATTTAATGATATGTAGGGTAGTGTTTAGTTGGGCATCCAGTTTATTAATGTGAGTACTGTTTATCCATACCGGTGCACAGTATTCCGCTGCAGAGAAAACCAAGCCAAGAGCAGTGATCCGTAAGGTGGACGGTGAAGAACCCCATGTGGTTCCACATAACCTTTGGAGGATGTTGTTTCTGGTATTAACCTTGGCAGCCAAATTCATCAGATGTGTTTTAAAGGATAAAGTTCTATCCAGAGTGACACCAAGATATTTCGGGTTCTTATTATATTTCAGTAAATTATTGTCAAAATAAATCTTTAATTCTTCATTTGCCAGCTTGTTATTAAGGTGAAAGCATGTAGCTTCAGTTTTTGTCTTACTCAGTTGAAGTCTCCACTGGCGAAAATATTGTCCTAAGATTGATAAGTCCTCTGTCAGGATCTTTTCAGTAATTGCAAGGTCTTTATGTCTCGTGGCAATCACCCAATCGTCTGCATATCCGAATTTCCTTGCCTTCGTTTGAGGCAGATCAGCTATGTAAAGACTAAAGAGCAGTGGTGCCAGGACAGAACCCTGAGGTAGGCCATTATTTAGTTTTCTTATCCTACTTCTCGAATTTCCCATGACAACTTGAAAGGGTCGGTTACTTAACATCTCATCAATTATTTTAACCATTTTTAAACAGGGTATCACTCGGAGCAGCTTATAGATTAAGCCATGCCGCCAGACAGTATCATATGCTGCAGTAAGATCGATGTATACTGCAGATGTTTTTAATTGCCTTTGATATCCAGCCTCTACAAAAGTAGTAAAGGCTAGTACCTGGTCCATACAGCTCCTATTCGGTCGAAAGCCAGCCTGTTCAACCGGAATATTCTCAAAAATTGTCTTGCTCAATCTGTTGTAAAGAAGTCTCTCTAAAAGCTTATACATCACACTCAAGAGTGAGATAGGTCGATAGCTCTCTGGTCTATCATTAGGTTTTCCAGGTTTCGGGATAGCTATGATTTTAGCTTGTTTCATAGCGAAAGGAATAGTACCTTTCTGTAGGATGTCAGTAAAGAAATGAGCCAGCCATTGCTTAGTGTACTTGCCACTATGTAACAGGAATTCAGGATGGACACCATCATTTCCAGGGGCTTTGCCAGCTTTTATTTGTTTAAGGGCAGGGTTAAGGGTACTCTCAAATCAACTCCTGTCCATTGGTTACCTATTCTGAGCCATATCCCTCCATCTACACTCCGAAGGGATAGCACTCTGCTCAGGGAATATAGGAAAATATTATCTAATCCACAACTCCCGATTCATCAGGATATTGATGACCTCAGCATAAACCGGCTTAAATCAAGACACCCTCCCCTATTAAGAGCTAAATCCCTGCATTCCAATAATTTCAACCTCACTGAATCTTGGAAAAGGCTCTGGGCTGATGTCTCTCCGGTGGACAGCCGACAACTTCCTTGTATCACAAAGCGACCACCTGGATTTGAGTTATCCAGAAATCTTTGGAGTGTGTTAAATCGGATTCGGACCAAACATGGGTTGTGCAGGGACAGTCTTTTTAGGTGGGGAAAAGTTGCATCCCCGCAGTGTGACTGTGGTGCTGAAAGACAGACTATACACCATATCTTGGAAGATTGTCCAGTAAGATCTTTTCTGGGACAACTGAGTGACTTCCTGATTGTGACTGAAAGTGCTTTAAACTATATTTCTAACTTAGATTTACATTTATGATTTGTGTTCTTTCATTTATGATTTGTTCTTTTTTGAATTAGATGTGTTGCCATACGCTAAATAAATAAATATATATTTAATTATTAATTTTTAATTAATAATAAAAAATAATTAATTTTAAAATGCAATTGTAAAGCATCCCATTGATGTAGGAATCTATTTATGCAATTGCTTCTTGTAGGAGAAAGAGGAAGAATTTTTAGGGGTTCCTCGCCATCTTTTATCAATTTGTATAGCTCCATATAGGAATCACTGTGCAAAGCAGATCTGCGAAACCAGTTATGTTTCTCTGAGCAAATAATCTATATTTTCAGGCAATTCCTCTGATGTGTGTGAACAAGATAAATGAAGAGAATGGCAGATGCACTTTATTATTATTATATTTGGGTTATCCTTTTTCATGCGTGTGTAAAGAGAGTTGTTAATACTGCACAGGTTAGATGCACCATCAGTTGCAATAGCAAAGCATTGTTGAATATTGATACCAACATCAGACAAAAAGTGTTTAACAGCATCATGCAGTGCCTCTGCAGTAGTAACTGTGATAGGAATTAATCTGAGGAATTGAGACACTATTCGATTATCCTTTGAGTTATTATATCTAATACACAAGCATAAATGTTTCACACAAGAAATATTGGTTGATTCATCAATAAGAGATAAAACATGATCCTTAATATTCTCAATTTGTTCTTGTAGCAGTACAGGAGCTATGACATTCTTAAATAATAGCAGAGCACTTACTTCTATGCATTTTTAAATTTTTTGTGTTTACCACTATAGATAATGAACTCGACGAAGGGAATTCATTTTTTACTAACTCTGTTAAATGATCAACATTTCTAATGCTTTTATAGCAAATAACAAATGCAGCTAACTTGAGTTCAAGTGTAGTGACCATACACTTTTGAGAAAATATGATTATCAACCTTTGTTGAGACGGCAAAGTTATGCATGCAGTATTCTTAATGTTTTGCAGTAGATGCATGTTTGCTTGAGTCAGTTTTGAGGGCTCTGAGATACACTTTACAAAGTTTACAGTATGCTTTTTCACTGGTTTCTCACTTCTTCAATCCATTTGCTAAATTCTTTATCTGTGTGCCATGGAAGTTTTTATTGTACTCACTCCATTTACCAATTATGCTAGTACGAGTAATACAGTAACACAATTAAATTTTCAATGTTTGTGTTTACACAATACTGTTCAACTAGTAGACCTAGGCATTAACTGAGACAGCAACATGGTCAGTGATACTGCAACAGCATGAACTCAACAAAAGTCTAGTTTGCCAGATCTAAAAATTAAAAAGTACTAAAACAAGAATTAAACAAGTATCAAACATGTTACGTTTTAGTAAAACTATCGTTCATTGCAAGTAGAAATATTCAACAAACAAAACTTTTATTGTATTATACAAAACTAACAATGTTTTGCAATTTTACATATGAAAATAAAAAGTAGCATATTTTTAAGATTTGTAGCCCGCAGATAATTAAAACTAGCCCAAAAAGTAGTGAGTTGCCCAATTTGAAATTTTTGTAGCAAGGGCACTTAAAAAAAAAAAAAATCACCCAATCCACTACTTATAGTCCAATCTGGCAACATTGGTCTACACCTCACTCTCTTTAGCCCTCAGGGCTTCTTACTTTCTTTTGTCTTAGTTGTGAGTCACTCACACCTGAGGAGGAAAGGTTGTTCCAGAAAGATGAAAAACAATAAACAAAGAGAAAGGGAAAAAAAATCAAGAAAATATGATATATATCCTATGCAAAAATAAAATATATGCAAACTATGACATACTGCCATAACCAGTACAATAAGTCCTAACAATACAATATGTCCTAGTAGACATTTATATAATAAATTAGAATAGTTTGTATATAAGCAACATCGCTAAACCCGATATATTATAAGACTAGACACCAACCAAATGATGAAACTAGAATAGTTTGTTTAAAGTAAAATAACTTTTGGTGAAAAAGAAGGCAAAAATTACTATTTTAACATAAGTATGTAAGAACACTTATTTTAATCATAATTTTTCCCTCAATTTCAATACAAATACTATTTAACTTGCTTTTTATCACATCCTCAAATCCTGCAACTCAAATTTTGTCCACTTCTAATTAAAATGGGTACATCCTCAAAGTTTCAGCCTTCTAAGTCCAATGACAATGCAAAAAATTTTTACCAATATTTTAAGAGCCCATCACCGCCTTCAATCTCGAAAAGCATGACCAAAAACATAATTTAATCAATAGCCACATTTGCAAATATTATTTCAGGTGTGCATGTGTAAAGGTATTGTAACCGGGTGAGGTGATCCATCCTGCTCTCAATTCCTTAAAAAATTATTAAAAGTAGAATTTAACTAGTAATATTATTTGTGAATGATATTTTAGATGTACAGGCAGCCCTCGACTTTTGCACAATTCGCTATTTCGCACATTTTTAAAAAATTCAACTTTTTAAATATTTTTGTTGATAATAAAAAAATTTGCTTCCATGCAGAATGCTCATATACTATAAAGTGCGGTAGTTCACTGTACGTTCTTGGACACACATTACTTCCTACAACAGTGGACTTCTCGGAATCCTACTCACTACTGTGTTGTTCCGAGCAAGAGGTCAAAACAGTTTCAGTCTTGCATTAGGGCGTGCGTTGATGTGTTTTGCCAATTTATTTGATTATGTTTAAATATTTCGTCCTTATTAATTGATAAACATGAGTGAGAAATGGAGAAACTGCAGTGTTGATACAAACAAAAAGAAATTATTCATAAACTTCATATGATCGAGACAAAGATGGAAATAATTAAACATTCTGAAAACTGTGAATCTTTTGCTTCAATTGGACGTTTGTACGATGTAAACAGATCTATGATATGTTCAATTTTGAAAAATAAGATTAAAATTAAGGAATACGTTCAAAATTGTGGAAATATATCTTCAAAGATTGATTCAAAAAGACATGACATAGTGATGGATGAAATGGAAAGATCATTGTCATCATGGATTGATGTTGATGTCCTGAGTTTTTCAATTATTCAAGCTAAGGTTCTTAGTTTGCACAAAGATTGGAAGACTAGATTAAATGAAGATTCTAACACGGTGTTTCGATCAGGTAATGGCGGTTTGACAAATTTAAAATGATACGGTATTCAACTAACTCTTGACAACTTTATAAAGAAAACATCTGAAAGCACTTAAACACACCTCGTTAACTTCATTATGTATATGTATTGATAAATAAATACTTTAAAGCACAGTTTTTGGTGCATATTTTTTTACATCCCTGTACTTTCGAACATTCAACATTTGCACACACTTTCAGGAAGCAATTATGTGCGAAAGTTGAGGGCCGCCTGTATATGCATAAATGCATTGTAGTAACATATATGGTGAGTGTGGCTCAACATCAATTCCGAAAAATTAACAATATAATTTTAATCAGTAACATTTGTGAGTAATGAATGGTTCGGATGCACGTATTTAAAATGCATTATAATGATGCAAAAGTGTTTTTAAAAATTGTTTTATACATTCAAATTCTTTTGCATTTCCACTTTAGCACATATTAAAGTCGAGCAGAAATTATCACGCTTGTTGCATTTTAACCGAAGCTATACTTTCACATCACAAATAAATGAAGACACGAATATACGTAGATGAAACCACCAAGGCTAATTGTTAATAACTACTCTCTACGTTTTCGTTTCTATCTTTCCCTTCTCTCAATTATTAAAACATAAACATTCTTATAAGAATATAATATACCTTCCTCGATCCACTATCATCCTCCATGCTTCTATTCTTTTTCAGTTACTAACGCCACCTGCCATTTGAAATTTAAACATTTTTTTTCTCCTCCACTAGACAATTTAATCAAACATTTGCAAATTTAGCGGAAAATCCCCTACACTTGACGAGCGAGGGTTGGTCAGGGGCTGTTCCGTTATTCGCTCCGTAAACTAAAAATCCGTGAAATCTAGCTTTCCTGCAGCATCACCTAGCGGTTTAAAAGCTAGAGATCCAGTTCCCGTTCATGCTGGAACTGGAACTGGAACTGTTAGAACTGATCCGAGTGCAAAACTGTCCCGGTTCTATCGGAACTGTTATAAGCTAGACCAGGGATGGCGAACTTTTTTGAGGCCGCGTGCCATATAGTAAGCATCAGAGCCATAACTAGGGTATGGCCAACGTGGCTCCCGCCAAAGCGCCGATTTAATAAAGGCGCCAACGAGAAGGTTTCGGTATTATATGTATTCGAAATTAATAACACAAAAAAAACTTCTATAATTATATTTATATAGTATTTATTATCTGTAATTTCTACGAACATATATTTCAGAAATAAACCACCATTTTTGAAGGCTGCACCCAAATTACTGTTAGATTTCCTCTTAAAAACAACTCTATAAAAAAATTTAGTTTTTTGAACCCAACCGTTGTTAAAAGTGGGACTATACATACAATTACAGATGTTGCTTTGTTATTTCCTAATCTCATAACTGATCGCGAGCTTCAAAGTTTAGATTCCGAATGGAGACTATTAATAAATAATTAAGAAATACAGTCATTTAGCAATGATGTTCAAGTTTTCTGGCGAAATATTAAAACTATTACTCTGGGCGATGAAACTCTTGTTTTTCCAGTGTTGTCTGGTTTTGTTGAGAATATCTTGTGTCTGCCTCATTCTTCAGCTAATAAATTTCGTCAATAAATCTGTTAAAAACAAAACAAAGAAATAAACTGAGCTCTGAAACAATCACTGGCTTACTTCTCACTAAACAATTAGTTGAAAAAAATTACAGTTACGATTTTCCTGTGAAAGATAATTTTATTTCAAAAATAAAAAATAGTGTTAAACAACATAGAAACGGAAGATATTGAATAATAATAATTATTATTAATATCCGAAAAATAAATTAGTAAATTATTCTCAATGTCAGATGTGGTAGCTGTATATACGTAATGTGAATGTATGTCTCTTTAATCCGAATGAATAAATCCGGTAGACTTCCTTACAGCTATCAGGTTAGGTACTCCTTTATTGGAAATTACAAATGCATTTCGGGCCTATGTAGCGTTTAAGCCCCTCCTCAGTGTAATGCTACAGAAATATTGAAAATAAAAATAACAAAAAACTTAGTTAATTTACAAAAAACGCGCGTGTAGATAAACGCTACATAGGCCCGAAATGCATTTGTAATTTTCAATAAAGGAGTACCTAACCTGATAGTTGTAAGGGAGTCTCCGGATTTATTCATTCGGATTAAAGAGACATACCTTCACATAAGTAAATTATTATTTTTTTACGTAAGTGTTCTGTGTTAGTTTTTTGTTTTTTATTGTTTTATAGTTTATAATAGAATAAATGACAAAAAAAAACGTGTTATTATTTATGTGCAACCCTTTTTCTGCCACAAAAAGTCGATCTACCGAAAATTGCCTAAGAAATCTACCCATGGCAAGCTAATCGGCGTGGCAACAGTGAGAGTACAGTAACAACCAAATAGTCGAGTGCGGTGTACAGTACATGAAATGTCTTTTTCTGTCTCCTTAGCATTTGGTGTCAAATCCAATGCAATTTGATATGATCATAATAAATGCATTTTCATTTGTTGAAAATATTTAATTAATTCATCTAAATTATAGTATTTTTCACAGTTACCATTTAAAAGTGTTGTTGGAAAATGAAACCCTTGCCACTTGCTCCGAATAATAATTTGAAATATATTTCAAGAATTATTTTCAAATTTATCTTCCATTTATTTCTCCATTATGGGAAATCCATATGCGACGTTTTTCGTCTTACGGCCTTCCACAGAAAAATACATGGTAGATGAGTGAACTAATGTAACTGTTTATAAAGTATACGAATTGAAAAAACCAGTGATATCTGCAAAAACATACCTGTAAACTTTACAGGTACAGAAACTGTTGTCAAGCACGCGTAGAACAATCTTTTGAAAT
The DNA here is from genome assembly GCF_030686945.1 of Centruroides vittatus. Classification (NCBI taxonomy): domain Eukaryota; kingdom Metazoa; phylum Arthropoda; class Arachnida; order Scorpiones; family Buthidae; genus Centruroides; species Centruroides vittatus. The sequence continues at coordinate 1,542,137 of NW_027122637.1, forward strand.
TATAACTGTTTTATCTTAGAAGTACACCAGTGATTCTCAACCTTTTTTCGTCACGGTACACTTTTAATAATTTAAAAATTTGGCGGCACACACGGTTACTTCGGTAAGTACCGAAAGACAACCGGTGACATCATAACAGTGATTTTTAAACGCACTTGGTTATTTAAGTCTCGTTTTCTAAACGCCTTGGTAACTACCAGCAGTTACCGGTAACACCGGTTACAATTTCCAAACGCCGCCTAGGACGATAGAACTAATTGAACTACTTGTCTGACGTCGTTTATGTATGGGTATTCGCAGTGGCGGCACAGTGGTTGAGAGTCACTGATGTACACAAATACAGTGGAACCTCGTTTAACGAGCATCTCGCACAACAAGTACTTCGCATAACGAGCAAAACAGATTGTAAAAATTTGCCTCGCTTAACGAGCGATGTTTCGTATAACGAGTGATGAGGAGAGGAGAAGTCCCGAATTGTGCGCATGCGGCATGCTCCCTCAGTCTGTGTTTAGCACTCGTTCCGCTAGCATCTTAGTGTTGCTTGCGATCACATATTTTTCCAAACTTGTGTTCACACATTACTTATAAATATCAACAACCATAGTCCGTTATATAATAAACACGCCAAACGATATGCCAAATTCTTGGGTCATTAAATTTAATGACCGATTCCAAATTAAATTTTAGAAATGTCTGAATTAAATATTAACTACTGTATTTACAATTATTAAATTTAATACGAGATGGAAACGTAACTGCCTACCTCTAGCCAAATTAATTAATTTCTAATATTTAATTATAGCCTTTACATAACCCAAGAATTTGGCATATCGTTTGGAGTGTTTATCAAACATATTAGCTGTAATTTTTTTTTTTTTTGTTTCTGTAAATCGAATTCTCATTCCAGGATGGTTCATTCTGCTCTAGATGAAAAGATTATGATGATTCACGCTCCTTAACAGTGTATATTGTACAATTTGTTTTTTTTTTTAATAAACGTTATACATAAAACATTTCAGCATGTTTTCGGCATGGAACGCATTATCGTATTTTACATTAATTTCTATGGGAAAAATTGTTTCGCTTAACGAGTGTTTCGCATTACGAATAAGACTCTGGAACAGGGCTGTGGAGTCAGTAGATTTTTACACGACTCCGACTCCGACTCCGACCAAGGGCGGACTCGTTAACAAAGTAGGCCCGAAAATTCTGACGTCATCACGTGACCTCAGAATATTAGCATCAATAAATATAGTTCTAATAAAGATAGAACGTAGAAACTTTTTTATTCCAAAGCTAAAATATGCCTCTAAGTAATGAGTCAATACGATAATTTTTACTTTGCTGTTGTTATAGGCCTATATAACAGAAAAAAAGTGTAGCGATAGTTCAAAAAATGATCCCACCCCAAACTTTTGCATTTTTGGACTCAGGGCACCTCGAAATGTCGAGATTTGCAAAAGATTCGGTTTTTTTTCTGTATGTACGAATGTTAGACTGTATGGGAGGCACGATTTTGAATCAGAGTGAGATGGTTTAACACAGGAGTTATTAAGCTTGAAAACGGTTGAAGTAAATCGGTTGGTACACATTCTAACACCCGTGCGTACAGAAAAACCTCGAATGTTTTTGCACTACGTTTCGAGGCTTCCCGAGTCCAAAAGCGTAAAAATCTGAGAAAATCATTTTTTGACCGATCGTCATTCTTTTCCTTTGTTATAGGCCTTACTGTATAACAACCGGGAAAGTAATAATGACGACGATTCTGATTATTTTTTTAAAAAAATACAAAATAAAACGATTTTAAAAAATTAATTAAACATTAAAATTTGACACATCTACTGAATATATAAGTTCACATTTATTGACTTGTTTGATGATGGCATTGGTATTTGGTAAGCGTGTATGAATAAAAATAGTAAATACATTCTTATACAAACAAATTAGTTTAATAAAAATGTTGTAAAGTACATAATATACGAGTATATTGGATAATATATAAGTATACAGATACATTAAACTAAGTCAAGAATGATAAATATAACATTTAGAATGGTAAAAAACAGGTTGCTTATTTTGCCATGTTGATTAATTTATTATTTTTCATCTCTGTTATAAACTGAATTACTCCTTACAAAAAAAGATCACTTCTATTAAGTCAGCATTCACTGAACTTTTTAAATCATATTTAATAATTTTAAAAGCGGAAAATAAACGCTCTACCGAAACTTGGTTGGTGACAATGCTGTGACAATCAATGTTGTATTTTGGATAATGTCTGGATAGTGCAGTATTGCCGTTTTAACATCAAAACTTGAAGAGTGGTCAATGTGATTTATTTTTTCCAGTGCATAATAAATATCATTTTCAAATTTTGTAAGATTTCCTTTTCTGTCTGTTCTCATATTAGAACTCAAGCTTAATTTTGAAGGTAGAGACTAGTTTTATAAAAAAATAAAAAATAAGAACTAGCAGATGAGCCATATATTGCTCACGCAAAAAGTAACAATAACGAAGATTAAGATATTTAGATTATAGCCGATTTTATCCGTTCTCACTGGGTACAAGAATTAGGTCCTCTCTCTTTCGAGACTAATTAGAGAATTTTTAGATGGGTCTAAAAGTATGTTAGATTTTTCACAAAACCGCAAAATACCGCATCTAAAATAGCACGGTAGAAACGGAGTTTTTCGAGGTAATCCTTAACCGTTTGAACTCTGAGCTTATCATTATTATTACAGTACTGTTATTATTATTAACACATCTCGATTATAAGATTGTGAATGCTAATACGAGTAAAATATTCATTAGGTCCGACCATACTAGAGATATGACACATGATCCCTTCTATGTCTCTACCCCAGTGGCGTAGCGTAGTGGGGGCGGCAGGGGCGGCCCGCTTCGGGCGGCACTTTTAGGGGGCGGCAAAATTTCACAATAAATAATAATATCTTGTAAAAATTTGAACCATTTCATTTCATATTTTTGTCGCACCTACGACTCGGATCGATTGAAATGAGCACGGAATTTTTCATTACTTATACCTAAATAAGGGGTGACGAAATTTTCCTCCGCCCCGGCGGCTGAAACTCACGCTACGCCACTGCTCTACCCTGTCGACCTTTAATAAAGAACCAAAATTTAATAGCATTAATGCCCTTTATACACACGCTACTGTGCCAAATTTTGTTTCTTAAACTTTACTCATTCTGAAATATTGTTTACTAGTTCAGAACAGAATAAAGAAATTACACAAATTAGACGCCAACATACGCGCGTGGATGCGCGAATTTTTCCCTTTATTTGACATTTTTTGGGTTCGAGAGATCTCCAAACGTATGGATTTGCAAAAAAAAAAAAAATAAATAAATAAAAAAAAATAAAAAAAATAAAATAAAATAAAATAAAAACTCGGAGAGTCAAATGTGACACGATTGAAATACTTTTTCGTTTTTTACATACATAACAAGTTGGGAAAGTGAAAAAGAGTCGGAGTCGGGGGATTTTTGACGACTCCGACTCCGGCTAAAATAGCAAAACTCCACGACTCCGACTCCGACTCCACAGCCCTGCTCTGGAACGAATTATGCTCGTTAAGCGAGGTTCCATTGTATACAATAAAGTATGAAATTGGCATTCAAAGACTACGTTTTACATTCATAATTATTTCGCTATTTAACGCGATTTTGATACGCGCGGTAGTATCGAGGGGTTAGTTTTGAGAGTAGGGAGGAGTAGCGGCCGGATGGCCGAGCGGTCAAGGTTAGCAGCCTGCCGTCCTGGGGGACTCGGGATCGAATCCGGACGGGTCGAAAAATCCCCAGGAATTTTTCGTGGGGTGGTCCGTCCGGATATGTCGGTCCCCGTCCCTCACCACCCGGCCGCCCCATTGTGGGCCTGGCCGAACCCATAATGGGCTTGCTATAAGAGGCCCTCTTAGTGCCCACTGGGCGGAAAGAGTTACAAAAAAAAAAAAAAAAAGTAGGGAGGAGTTTTATAAATAATTAAATGCCTATAACGAGTAAAATCGTCATTAAGTCCGACCCTTTTTTCCTAACCGGGACTTGGATCGGACGTACTGTACATAGGCTTGTTTGGAGTGGGGAGTGAAGTAGGAAGAAAGGACACGACTCGGTTTGGACGACTGGTAGCAAACCACTCGAGAAGCAATCTGATTGCATCGTAGTAAGTTACACATGATAAATTATCTTTATCATTATCATTAGACTGAGTATTTGGAGTGTATAACTGGATAAGACCAATATTATCGTTCTCTGAGTTCATCAGTGAACCATGTGGCCGACAAAAACATTTTGTAATAACTTCTTTACAATGAAATGAAACGTCATTACTGTAAATGATATATAATCAAGATCATTTCAAAGTTGACAACTGAAAAAAATTGTTTTTTTTTAACATTTTAAGGGAAAAAAATGCATTTCTGTTCTTAACTACTTTGCATATTGCAATAGCCTTGCTAATTTGCATAAAACAACACATAACTGATTAGTTTGTTTCACCAATAAACTATCGAAGAGCAACAAGTGAAGTATCGTTATATCAATTGAAAGTTGACAACAAAGAAAACATTGTAAATACAGAAAAAATATTAATTTCAAATTGAGTATAACACAAAATTTAATTCCAGAATTGTCAATTAAATAGTTTTTTAGTATCAATAAGAAAGTATGCCAAAGAAGAGAGAATTGAATCTCGAAGAAAGCCTTCAGATTGTACGTGAGCATAAAAATGGCAATTCTCTTGCTACTATTGCAAAAAAGTATCAAATGTCATGAGAAGGTGTCAGAAAAATAATGGTAAAATATTTAAATAACAATACAGTGAGAAACTGATTACCAGGACACCACCCTAAGGCCACAACATCAAGAGAAAATGCATGATTTACTGTGAGGCCACCAAAAACTCCTTTATAACAGCCAGTGGCGTAGTTAGCATGGGTGACACTCGGTGCGGATATCGTGGTGTCACCCTTTTTAACTCTTTTATAAAACACTGTTGAATTGTAATATCTTTGCACTCGAGCAACTTGAACGCTATATTGAGTATGCGATGTCGCAACATGAGTTTAGATTTATAGAATAATCCGAGCTCTCGTAGCATCTCCTCATAGTGAGAAACTGTCATGGGAGGCGAGCCGTTGACCTTTTTTTTTTATTTTTTTAGGTACAGGCCTACCGGGTGTCACCCCTACACGGGTGACACCCGGGAGGGCCGCTCCCACCGCCCCCCCTAGCTACGCCTCTGATAACAGCTAAAGAAATAAAAGAACAGCTTGAAGCCAGTGTTTCAACTATTAAGAGAAGATTAAATAAAAAGGGTCTCCATGGAAGAGTGACTAGTAAAAAACCAACAATAATTTCAGCAGTGAATCAGAAGAAAACATTAGCTTTGCCAAAAAATTTGTGACAAGCCTCTAGAGTTTTGGAAGCATGTTATTTGGAGTGATGAGTCAAAATGAGAGTTGAAGGATGCTAAACAATGAAAATTTGTTTGGAGAAAGAAAAATCAAGCATTCGATAAAAATAAAACTGTGGGAACAATAAAACACTCACCTTATAAATGGTTTGGGGGTGTTTTTTCAGGGTTCAGAATGGGCAATATTGTTCAAATTCACAATCACATGAAAGCAGTACATTACAAACAGATACTTGAAGACAATTTAATGGCATCAGCAAGGAAAATGGGAATTGAAAATGAATTTTGCCTTTCAACAAGACAATGATCCCAAACATACAGCATTGCTTCTCAGAAGATATTTCAATAAAAATGATATCAAAGTTCTTGAATGGCCACCACAGTCACCAGACTTAAATTTAATAGAACATCTGTGGGATGAATCAGACCAGCAGTCGGCAACCTTTCTGACCTCACATACCACTAAACTCACAATTTTGAATCCTGTGGACCACTATCATGAATTTTTTTAAATGATAAAATATATAAAGGAACAACACCGGAGTGAAAATAAATGAAAATCAACAACTTTAGTGCCTTTGACCGGTGTGCTTCTCTCTTCTTTCTCTGTAAAACGCAAACGTTTTCGAACCAACGAGGTTCGAAAACGTTTGCGTTTTACAGAGAAAGAAGAGAGAAGCACACCGGTCAAAGGCACTAAAGTTGTTGATTTTCATTTATTTTTTAAATGATACAAAATCTGTAGAATAATGATCATAAAAGTTCAATTTTACTATATTAATATGAAACTCACGTGTTTAATTATAACAAATTAATGCAAGCCTAAAGTTCATTGCTGCTTGTTTGAAGTAAGTTTATAAATTCTTAGCACTTTCCATGAAGGACAACAATCACACTCACAATATTGTTTATTGTTCATTATTTATTGATAACAGTCACTTCATATTTGGTTTTAGATTCGAATAAAAACTCCCAATGAGTGAAAAAATCAACTAAGCATTTTGCATTTCTTTCGTAACATTTTGCGTAACCTTCAGTTGATCAATGTCCAAATTTCTCCATGGACCATCAATGGTCCATGGAGTACCAGTTGCCGACCGCTGAATTAGACCACTGTATTCCTCTTAGCCATAGAAAATCTTTATCATCGTACAAAGAATTATTATTTAAGGTTTGGTCAGAAATTGGGCAGGATATCACTGATAAATTAATTAACAGTATGCAAAGTTGACTTCATGTAATTCAGGCCAAAGATAGTCCAACAAAGTTCTGATTTGACTCTTTCTTAATGTTTTATTTCATGTCAATTTTGAAATGGTTTTGCCATACAACACAAATTTACAATTTGTAAAACATACATATTTTATTCAAAAGTTTTTGTTGGATTTAATAAAAAACTAACTTGTAAGTCTGAAAAGTAAAATTAAGGTTAATTCAATTTTTACATATTGATAAGAGGATGATAAACTCAAAAGTTCAAAAAACAAGCTATGTCAACTTTGAAATGGTCTTGACTGTAGCTTGTAGTGAAGATTTGTTTTGTTCATTTTTGAGAATCAACTTTGCCAAATTTAAAACTTATAAAAATCTAGTGATTCATTTATCATATTAAAAATATAAATTACAAAGTTTTGGAAAATGCTAATATTTTAGATTTTAATTAGTCTTTAAAAAATATGCATTATAAGTCTTTTCCTAAGGCTATAAAATTTAAAGTTTACAAATGTAACATTGAATCAATTTGTAAAAATGTTTGTTATATTAATCATAGGTATTATACAAATATATAAATTAGATAATTCAGTTCAGAAATTAAGTTGTAGACCACAAAAATGAGGAAACTCATAAACGGCTGTCAGCAGGAAAGAAAAGAGCATGATGAAAGAAGTATTTTTTCAGAAAAAATTGATTTACATTCTTATAATGTAAACTACCAGGAAGAAAAATCCAAATTTTTGAATTCAATAAATTAATTTATATTTCTATATGCATAAAATGTTTTAAAATAATTTTGTGAATTCCAAATAATCTCTTGATAAAATTCTTGTGAATATTGATAATGTGAATAATTTTTTAAGATATTTTAGTGTAATATTTGTGCTACGTTTGAATAAATTCAATTTAAGAATTATTGAACAATTTCAACTTAATTCTTTTTACTACTATATACCAGTGATGGTGAACCTTTTTGAGAAGTGGGTCAAATTATGTTCATTAATTTTTTTAGTACTAGCTCATGGGTCACTGAGTGATGTCATTTGGAAAGGGGAGGGAAGGTGGTTAAAAACTACTTTTTTGCGCATGTCCTGATGCGTGCATCGGGCCTTTAGACTGTTTTTTTTTTTATAAATTTGACATTAGATATATATATACTTTATTTTTTTAATATTTTTGATTGTCTGTTCTCTCTTTTATGATATAAAAATCAATGCAAGGGTCATTTAAAAAGTCTGTGTGGGTCAGTGTCTGGCCCACGGGTCATAAGTTCGCCACCACTGTTATATACCATAACTAACAAATTATTATAAAAAATCAAATCAACTGTGGTAAGATTTTCATATAAACCTACAGTTTTTTATCTCATCACATCTATACTGAAATAGCTTTATCACTGATATGAGAACAGAAAAAGTCAAACTGTGTCAAGAAAAAATATCTGCAAATAATCTTAACATACTTAACTCTAAACTCTGAAAATTCCTACTTTCTATGTATAGCACCTGAGACAAAATTGTTTTTATCCCACAAGGGAAATTAAAAAAGCCCTTTTTTTACAAAGAAATGTTTTATTTTTAACTGTGTTGGGATTATCACCTGTGGACATTTTAGACTGTTTTACATATTTGTCCAGAGTAGTAGCCTACAAAGAAAGGTCATCTCTGCAGTAGAGAATAGTTGTTCCTGGTGATTGGACATGGCAATGAAGATATGTCTAGTATCTGTAATGTAATTTTTACTTTATTAAAATTAATTTAATTTTCTTTGTTACTTTTTTAATCTACGTGGAACTGATTTAATAAATACTCAGTTGAAATATTTTAATAAAATGATCAATTATACATTTTATACATTATAATGTTAAATTTTATTCAAGTTTATATATAATAATTCTAATTATCATCATCACTGAATAGTAGTAATTTATTTTCTAAGGTAATAAGAGGAAATGAGTATTGGTCTATGGATGTGAAATTAAAACTGGTCAATTGAAATATTTATTAAGTTATAGGAGTTCTATTTATGTATAGTAGTTTTGCAGCAACTAATGAGACATACACTGAATAAATTTATATTTTTGAACGTACAACATTGTCACTTCATAATATGGATTATTTTATATTAACATAAACAATAGAAGTGCATTACTCTAGTACTCAATAATCCAGAATATTAGTAATTCAGCATCCTCTGACAGTACTTCAGTAAACTATACATAGTATACATTTTATTGTGCTGAAATATTGCTTTGTTAGAGCTAACACACATTGTGTTCAGTAATGTGTATGATTGATGTATTTTCTTTTCTACAGGCCAATGCAAGGACAGCAACCTAAAAGCAGGTCTCATAGTTGAAGTTTGTACAGTTTTTGTAAATTGTATGTATGCAGTAGGATACATGTCTAGAAAATATTACACAAATTACTGCTAATTTTAATTTTATGCAATAACATGTTCTCTAATGTTTCTACAGGTTTTTCAGTCAATTTTAACACAGTTTAGTCATGTAATGTATCATCTTCAAACTGATTAGAGAGCATGCATAAACAAATTGGAAACATATAACCACATGTACTGGTACAAAATGTATAGCAATTATTTATGAACTTCATTAATCCATCACTTTAGTTCCAAAAGTGATAGATTAATGAACTCAATTGGGATATTATGTGAGATTATTAATGTAATAATATAAATAACAATATAAGGAGTTACAAGATTATTTAAAATGCTAGGTGAAAGATTAAATTTTAAGTATTTTAAACAATTCTACAACTGAATCTGTTCAGAATTACAGTAGAGCATCGATTATCCGACTCAATAAGGGACTGGGGTTGGTTGGATAACTGAAAAAATGGATAACCGAAAAGTATGAAAAAAATACATTATTAGTATAGTATATTAGTATATCCCATGTAATAAGCATATTAGTATTAACCTACTTCGCGTTGAATTTTCATCGATGTTAAGCCTAACAATTTTTTTTTTTTAAATACTAATCATTGTTAAATTATTTCTTTATTTTGCACAAAATAAATACAGAAATAAAGAAACAATAGAAAATTAAGCCTGGTTTAAATACTGGCCTCCCTTTCATGGTCAAGCCAATGTTTCCAGCTAAAACACGCAAAAATTTAACAAAAATAATATTAAAGTAGCAAAGACAGTCAAATATTGTAGCGCCACATCACTAGCGTACATTTGCATTTGCTGACTAGAACGTGGTGTGGTAGTACAGTACACCAATATTTATTTGTATATATCTAATATATATGTATATATTTCTATACTTTCTTCCTTCTTTGTTCTCGATTCTTTTGTCTTTCAATTTCTAGAAGCTTCTTAGTATGGGTGGTGAGTCACCTACTTCGAACACAAAAGAAAGGTGGTAACCCTGAGGGCAAAAGTAAGAAAGGATAAGCTACTTTTAGCTGGGGCGTCGAAGGAAGAAGACGCAGTGTAGTGTTCTCCAGACTGTTTTAGCATCAGTTGGAGAGACATTAGTCAAGCTAAGACTGAATATTTTGATCTCAGGAATTCTGGAAAGTTATAGGAAAGTTTTTTTGATTGAAGATATTTACGTCGTTTTTCCTCAACCCTCACGAAAGAAATATTTCGGCCACCACCACCACCACCAGAGTGTTCACCAATTTTGGGTACCCTTCTTGTCTCATTCTATCGATATACTCGTCCTATTCTCTATTCTTTTCCTTCTTCCCTTTTTATTTGTTAGCATAAGTAGTTTTTAGTTTTTTAGATATAAGACTTCTTTGTACCGCGGTAGATTTTTATTGATCGTTTATTTTTATTTTTTGTCGCGGGAATCGCGTCAACCGTTCTGTCTGGGTTTAGTGTTAATTGATCGTACAAGAGAACGAACGGACTACGAGGAGCATCGGAATCCATAAGAATCCTGATTATTGTAAAGACCACGGGTGAAATAAAAAAAAACGTTTTTTTTATTGTATTTCTTGTCATCTCTTTGTTAGATCACAAATCACCACGTGCGTGTTATAACAGTGGTCAGTTAACCGATGTGACGGTTGATTGGGGGTCGGATAATCGATGCTCTACTGTATTTTTTGAAAAAGGGAATAACCTTTTTTAATTTTATTGCTTTGTACTAAAACTTGATTTTTGACATATTTAAATGTGTAATCTTTTATAATGAAGTTCTTTTCTTAGAATACAATCTGAAATTATCCTAATTCACTTAGTCTCAGTATTTTTCTAATGAAGTGTATGTGAATCTGTTTCTAATAAATAAACATTATTTATACATAAAACACTTTTTATAATAGTACAGTAATTCTAATGACAACATTGGAAATATAGAAATGATATACTGTTATGTTAATTTGGATACCTATAAATATCATTGATAATTCAGATTAACTTAAATGTAATTATTTAATAAGTTTGGATTATTTATGAAAACAATGAAATGCAAATATATGAGTTACAAAATTTCTTTTGCTATTAACTTCTAGATTATGGTTCTTCCATAAACCATGTGTCCCAGTTTAGAGAGAGGGAAGGATATAAGAAAAGACCACATAGGGGATGGATAATGCAAAAACACACATGGTTATAATTATTTTAATAAAATAAATCAATTTAGAAAACTTAAAAAATTATATTTTTCATTTAATAATGCATTGATATTTTTTACAGGCAGTCAATTAAATTAGCCAATTTTCTTGTAACATCAGTGCATGATCCATGTTAAGTGAAAGTTCTATTTGAATACTATTTGCCCTCTTTAATCAGCACCTGGACTGTATGGAAATGCAGGTGCTTCAAAAAAACTATTGATGAAATCAATTCCGATACTGATGTATTGAAAATAAAATTCATTTTATTATTTGAAAGACTGAAAAACTGTACTTAAAGGAATCTGACTCTGAATGGATAGGATAGAATAAGGCAATGCAGCACTTAGTTGATCTGCCAAGAAGGTTGCATCCTGGGTGGACTTTTAATGAGAAACTGGCCTCTATTCAGATATTACATCTGTGAATTAAACCCAGAAAACATATGGCCAGACCATTGGTGAGGTGCAAACTTGCAACTAACTACCAGTATTTTGTGATTTTGGCTAAGCAAATCAAACTCTGGAGAAAAAAATTATTTTAAAAATTGTTGTTATTAAATATAAAATTAATTATACATAAGGTTATAAAACTATAAATTGGGAAACAAAGTGAATGAAAACAATTTCCAGCACAATTTTTTAAGTTTTATTTTTACTTTCTTATAAAATTGTGCTGGAAATTGGTTTCATTTGCTTTATTTATTAAATATACCCAGTTTTGAGTAATTGATTATACAGTTAAAGCTGTCTATCATGGAACCCCAAGGGCCCAAACAACTTTTCTGTAGTAGACAAGTTTTTGCTGTACCTACTATATGTATCCCTTCACTAATGCAATTAATAAATTTCTTGATGTGTACTGCATTAATCAAATACAGTGGTACCTTGGTCTCAACCAAACAATCACCACCCACTAGAACAAATTTTTGGTTAATAACAAATATTTTTATTTTAACTTTAATTTTTTCATTCATCTGTAAAAAAGTTCTGTAAGGTAAAATTGAGTGACCAGTTTAAAAAAATAAAACCTTACAGCTGCAAATCTTCGTAAGACAAAATTATACTCAATTCAGTTCATTTTCTTCATAAGTGAAAAAAAAAAAAAAAAAAAAAACACAAACTGCATGCAGAACACAATCATCAGCATGTTTTATAATCATTTCAAGTGGATGAAGTGTTTCAAAAATACGTGTCTGTGACACACTAAGATTTGTTGCAAATTCATGAGTTGTCATTCGTCAATCTTTAACAATTTTTTCCCACAATTTCTCTTCAACAGCTTTTGGAGGCCCGTACATTTTGTATCCTTTAGTTCAAAATTTCCTGAACAAAGCTTTCAAAACCACGTTCGAGACATCCGGAGTTTAGAAGCATCTTTCCCATACACAGTACAAGTATACTGTTTGTATAATGTGATATTGCTATACAAACAGTATGAAACTTAAAAAGCATGCATAATATGCTTGATGTACATTTTATCTGCAGACATTTCGACTTGATTTTATTCAAACGAAATGTGATGTAAAAAAGTTTAAGATAAACTTCAAAACAAAGAAAACATTCTTGCATCAGGAATAATGAGTTAAATTTCACAACTTATAATTACATCACATATTTATGTTAAGTGAAGACAGCCATTAATAAAAATATGCAAAAACTTTCCATTTAAATCCCAACAAAATTACTGAAATACAGTGGTCATATTTTGCAATTCTGTATTGCATGTGTACTTTTTGACTTTTTTATGATTTGTACATGCTAGGCTTGTAAACTTCTTGTTAAATTAGATAAAAATACCAATTTTTCTGTTATACGGCCCAATTTTCCTTTCCATTTCCACATAACACAGGTTCTGTTACATATAGGTTAATTTACATTAATTTTTACAAACAATTCAAGAAACCAAAGAAATTTTCTGTTAATAATAGGTTTTTGCTATATATAGATTCCATTATAGACAGGTTTGACTGTATAAATTGAGAAGAGAAGTGGATCTAGAAGATTTAGAGAAAATTTAATAAAAATGGAACAGCTATAGTTTGAATCAAAGACATGTTGGATCCAATGTGGGAAAAAGTATAATTCATGGGCATTAAAAATATATTTTAAGTGTAAGCTTGTGTTATTAAATTTTATATCTTCCACTGTATTTTTGTTACTATGGCATAATGTAACTTTTCCTAAAAAAAGGGGTCTTGAATAGTACTTTTAGTTATTTTGCTACTGTATCAATGCATTGTGCTGGAAATTGGTTTCATTTACTTTATTTATTAATGCAGTTTAATTTTGAATAAAATGTGAGTTGATATTCTGAAAAGTGATTATATATAAAATTTCATCATCTTAATTTTATAAACATGAAAATAAGCTAATCAATAATTAATAAATTTTATATTAAATACATAACGAATGACATATATTTAATGCATTTTTCTGTTTAATTTAATTGTAATAATTTTTTTGAGTATTTTTCATTATTGTTTGATAAAGAAAGCTACTTGAATCAGAAAATCTAAATTGCTGTAAATGAAAATTTTCCAAATACAGTCAAACCTGTTTTTATGCGCTCTTTTTATGTGCGATTTTTATTTGTGCGATTTTTTAATGTGAATTTTTAATTTGTGCGGGTTTTTTTTGTGCGATTTTTTATTTGTGCGGTATAGTTGGCGACTAGTCTCCTGCGATTCGTCATGTCTTACGTTGACTTATTATAGCTAAATAAACTTATTATAGCATAAATGCACTTATTATAGTAATATTATTACATGAATATGCGAAAAATGAAATAATTTACTTTTTAAGTCAACAAAACACCACCTGGACAAAAATATGTAAAACAGACGATAGACCAGACGATGCAGTCAAGTGCTGACATCTGTTGTCAATAAATTCTATTTCGTACGGTTTTGAGTTATTTTCTATGTGAGACTTTTTTTATGCAGTCCCTGTTGACCGCATAAAAAAATATTTTTTAATTGTGTTGCGAAAACTATTATTTACAGCCATTCGTGAAGTTTTGTGAGATTTTTTTAATGCGTTTTTTTTAATGCGGTCCCTATCCCCCGCATAAAACAGGTTTGACTGTATTTTTTATGGAGTTAGGCCTATATATTTGATTTTTTTAGTCAAATATTTTTATTAAATTTATATATGAATAAATACTTGTTATAAGTTATCTTCTAACCTATTTTATTTATTTTTGATGACAGATTTGAAAAAATGTACTAATTCAAATTATTATCTATAACATAAATTAGCCTAAATTTTAATCCATATGATAACATCATATCCATGAAGTTTATCAGTTGTATATAGTGTTACCACTCGTCTGGTTTTTACCCGGACAGTCCGGGAATTGACTCTCTGTCCGGGTGAACTATTAATTTTGTCCGGGAATTTCGTAGAAATTATGATGAAACAAAGTTCTTGCAAATATTGTTATAAATTTACACCATTTGAACAATGAAAGACCTCACACTCACTGAAACTCATCTTCCATTCTGCCATGCTACTCTATGCTGACGTGTGATGTGCAACCTGCCTCTCAACCTTTTTTTTCCCTAGTCTCTAACTGTAACTGATTAGAACCAGCATGCACGTTCTTCTTTGCATTGTAAAATGGCATTGTGCATGTGTCAGGAACTTCTGTTCAAACAAACCTGACCTGCCGTCCAGGTCAGTGATTTTGTAAAGGTGGCAACACTAGTTGTATATAAAGAATAAATTATATGTAAAGACATTTTTTTTTTTATAAACAGGCTACATGATATTTTTATTACACATGGTACATATTAATAAACTGAATCTATATCATTTAGAAAAACTCATCATATCATTACTATTAATATCATATAATATCATTACTAATAATATATGATTGTTGATGATAACAAATAAGTATTATTTTATTCATAATATTTACAAATTATAAGTAAATTTTAAATCATATTTGCCATAGAAAAAGCAATATTGCTGTAATAAATGAAGTATATTTCATATTTTTAATTTAAAAAATGTTTATAAGCAAAGACAAGATTTTATATTAAAATCCGTAATTAAAATTGCATAAACAAAATATAATCATTTTGTGTATAAACAACATTAAAATATATAAATTGTAAGATCAATGTTATAAATGGCATTTAATTATAGAAATTAAAAATTCTTATAAATTTACCTGAGTTATATAAATGCCAGCACATAAAAATTAGCAAATTTTAAATATTATCATATATTGTTATAGATGTTAGTTTATACTATTTTTTTAAGATGCAATATGATCTTAAAATTCTAAGATAGTGTGGAAGCCCTTAAACTACTTTCGAATTATGCCAAACCAAATAATCAATTACTAGAAGACAAGATTTTTGAGAATAAAAAAAAAAATGAAAATAGTTTGTTTTGCTAATTAAAATTATTAATAGTTAAAATATACATTAATGAATATACTATATAATTTCTAAGATATTTTATTTAGAAATGATTTCAAAATTAATTAATAAAAAAAATCTTTGAAGTGTTAATACTTATGTATCATTTTTATTGCTAAATATATACAGTATTTTTTCTAGTATACTCAACAATAAGTTAATAGTGGAGTGGTTATGGTTAATTAATTAATATTAAATGTGATATTTATATATTTTTATACAGTCAGTTCTTCAAAATCTGGAATTTATCCTCATCATCTGAATAAAAACAGATTTTTCCAGGATTATTATGATACAGGTTGCCAACTTTCTTGGATTTGTTAGGAGACCTCTGGAATTTGGAAAAAATTTTAAAGTTTTCTAGTTTCCAAATTGAGGCCTATTCTCCTATATTTAGATGACAAGATACATTTTTGGATATATATTAAAACAGACTGACATAGACAACAGCATTTCGATATTGCTGAGAACAAAAACCATCAAATCTCCCAAAAATTTTACTCCTGGAAAGGAAAACTCCCAGAATCAACTCTTATTATGATATAAAACCCCAAACAAAATATCTTTTTATACCTGAAATATTAGTTAAATTTTTATAAAATTTGTAATTAAATATTGATATTTTAATATTTGTATAATTAGAAATAATTATTCAAATGTGTTTTATTAAAATAAATTGAAATATAATAATTTTATTTAATTTTTTAAAATATTTTAATGATAGTTAATTCTTCAAAAGAAATTTTGTTGGTTACTAATTAATCAATTAAATTACATTTGAACTAAAATGCTTTTTTTAATAGTTTCAATAATTATAACTAGTGTAAATTATTTAGTATTAATATATACAGTAACTACTATTAAAATATTAAAAATATTTAAGCACATTTAAATTCATACTGGTATTTTTAAGTAAATATACAATAGTAATGCTTGTAAGTTAATCGAATTTGAGGGTCGGATGTCACACCAATCTTTTAGTTGAACAAGAAAATAAATTATTACAAAAGGCATTAATTACCTTTTGTGATTTGCCTTATAATACATCGAAAGTGCTAGTGAATAAAGTGGTATTCATACGTAATTAACGCCTTTTGTGATAATTTATTTTCTTGTTCAAATAGTAATGTTTTTTTCAAACAGCTATCATTATTGGACCAATTGTTTTTCCAAGCCAAAATACTGACTAGAACAAGTTATCAATAGTTATTGAAAAATAAAGAAATGAAATATAATAATTATATTTTGTTTAATAGGAAGCTAAAATTAGCAATATTTGCTGGATATAATCATTCACTTTTATAACCACTTAACATTTTAGTTTATTTGTTCAAAAAATCCCTTTTATGTCCTTCGAATCTGAAGTTCACCCGAGTTCAAGAATTACTCAGATGATGATTAATTCTCAGATATTTTATTTATCTGATTATTATTAAAAATTATTATTTTATTTAAAATAATCATTTTTAATAATAATAATTGTAATTTACTTTTAAATTCTATGATTCTATTATTAATTTTTTCACAACTAAAATCTCAAATTTATATTTAGTCATTGGCTACAACACACTATATTCTTGAAGCTATATAATGCAAAACAATCACACAGACTATATATTTTTCAATATTTACAATATTTTTTAAAATTTTCTATTACTATAATCCTTTACTTTCAGCTAATACTATAAAAATGAACATTCAATAAAAAATTTAGCTAAATTTAATTAGTACAAAGAAAAACGATCTAAGATTCAGACATTAAAACAATTTTTATAGATATGGCAATGCTTTTATGGAATGATTGATAAAATGTATAAAAACAGCATGAATTTGCACTAAATTATAATAAAAAATATCGTTGAGATGAAAAATTCATTTTCTTTCTTTCTTCGTGGAAAGTAAATTTCAGGCAATATATTTGGAAAATTTGCATATAGTCTGAAGATTTTATTTTCAAGGATTAATAGAAAAAAAAATTCCAATAATAAAATGAAATATACATATTGTTTTCAAATCAAATAAATCTGAATTGAAAATGAGATGGATTTGATTTACAGATGAAATTTTGCAATTTGTCCAACTTTGGTTGATGAAAGCTTAATGCAATTTCATTTGATAGCAGATCTATCTGAATTTCATAATCTAATCATGATGAACAAATGTTTTACCAATATGCAGACTACTGCTTAGAACTCTGGCTATTGAAAGCTACCAAACTGTTTTGGGTTGTATATTAATTGCACTACAGTTTTTAAGCCATTTTTGACTCTCTCCTTCCTTTTGACACAATGATATACTTATGGCAAACTCCCTCCCCTTTAATTACATGTACAATAATTCATGGATCTCCAGACATTGAAGAAATGACTGGAAAAAAGTTTTATAAATATTTTCTGATAGTTTATTCATATGACTAGTAGGCTTATAAAAACAAATTCATATGCCCTGTAATATCATTAAAAATGTCTACATAGACAATGCCTTGATTCCATCTCTCCATTATATACTTGTATAAGGATGTACTGTACTTTTGTGAACCCCTTCTCCCTTAAACTGTACTCATAATTACTGGATAGCCCTTCTGTGAATTTATAATTATTTGTTTGTTAAAGTCTTGTTGTTATTAGTAAGTACTAAATAATTATTTATAAATAAGAAACATATAAGTATTTTAGGGGATACTATAGATTACCACCTATGGAATTTCAGGTCTTTGGGTATATATCTGAACTCAGGAGACCGAGATGAGTTAAACGATACCCTACTTTTGGACCGGAGACGAAAAATAAAAAAGTTATCATACTTTTTTCCAGTGATTGCGCGATGATAGGGAGTCGTGTCGCTCTCTCTGCTAAGTCGGCCTCGCTATCGTGATCAGGAGTCGCGTTGCTTGCCATTAAAATTGCCTTTAGTAGACTTTCCCCTTTTTTTACTTTGTTCAAGAACTACCGTGAATCAATAACTAGTGACGTTTAGCACATGGCGGCCTGCCGGCGGCTCCCCTCCGGGAGGTCAGTCAGGAGCACAAACAGTGGGAATGGCCGCCATGTTCGCTGCCATAAGTAACACCAAATAGCTTATACGACTATACGTCGTATAAGCTATTTGGTAACACTAATTGAAATGGCAATCGCACGATGATTGGAAGTCGCGTCACTCTCTCCACTCTCGTATCGCGTGTTTAACCCTACTGGAGATGACCGTAGTCCGATGTCATGGTTTGCAGACTTTACCGCAAGATGGCAGTACTAGCAACTATAGTGCCGTCTTCATGAGAGCATTAAAAAAGTATAATAACTTAAAAAGTATGATAACTTTTTTTATTTTTCGTCTCCGGTCCAAAAATAGGGTACCGTTGAACTCGTCTCAGTCCCCTGAGTTCAAATATATAATCAAAGTCCTGAAATTCCATAGGTGGTAATCTATAGTACACCCGTATTTTACTTTTATAAAAAATATTTTAGTATAAAATGATCAGATCCTGAAATGTAAAAAGTGGGAGTTAGATGAGTCATGCAATCCTGCTCAAAGATCATCAACTGTCAAGCTTTTTGACATCATTGTTGATAGATGTTACAAACAATCAATGATCATTTTATTTATCCACATGTTAATTTACAAAATAATGACCTACAGCAATAGTGACAATTAATAATTAATTACCACACTGAGTATAGCTTTATTTGCTTTACTCACCATTTTTTAACTCAGATAATTAACGTCAATTTCCTTTTATAACTGATCTGCACAACTGTGGTACTTACACATGGTATATATTCACTGTTCTCTGACAAACAGAGTTGCCAAACTGGGTAATAAATTGCCAATTGAGCTACTGTTTCTATAAATTGATATTAAAATTTTTACACTATAAGTTATATGTGATTATCTTTGACTTATAATTCATATAATGAATATTAAATAATTAGAAAAGAGTCCAAAAGAGGAATTTTTCAAACAGTTTAAAAACTGGAATTGTCCCACCTAATTTGGGATGTTGTCATTTTACTCTAATAGTAATAATTGATACTGTTTGGCATTCAAATGAAATATAAAAAGATATGAATGGACTTGTCAATAGAGCATTTCAAATTATTTAATTTATAACATTTAAAATTAAATCTTTAAATAGATCTAAGTTTAAGAAATATTTCAAATAATTTGGTTAAATTTACATTGTTTGGCAATTATGGGTATTGATTCAAATCAATTGAAATAATCTTAGATTATTTAAAATCATTAACAAATTAATTTTTCCAATGACCTTAACAAGTATACTTCTCTGCTTTCTTGAAGACCCAAAAACTGTGGATTTCTTTAGTCTTAAGCAGTGGCACATTATCCTATGGGCAAAAGGATAATTGCATGGGGCCCTCAAACCAATCTTTTATAAGAAAATATTTCCCCAAAAAATTCCTCCAAAGAAAAATGTCTGAAGTCAACACTATACATGAGGGTCCCCTAATTCAAATTTGCCTGGGCCCCATGAAGCTATAATGCACCACTGAGATTAAGTGAGATATTTTCATTTCTTGGCTTCCAGAAAAGTATATATATCAAAATCATATATATTTTTTCAAAATAATTTTATATTTTTTATAACAATTTTAAATCTCTATCTACAATTTTAATCTATCTATCTCTAACTTTCAGCTAGAAAATTTTATTTTTGTAAATGTAAACATAAGTCTCATTTAACACACAAACATTGCTTCCTTCTGGAATCTTTTTTTAGGCTACATGGATAGGCATCCACAAAGTTTTCCAGCAGGGGGGCAAAGCTTGGAGACAAAGCATCTCATGGTCAAGGGGGTAAACATACATCTGTCACTTTTACAATTATAATCTGTGGAATCTTTTATTCAATCCTAGGGGAGGGCAAATTCCCTGTTTATCCCTCTCTGTTGTTGTCCATAGTTACATGTGCATTTCAGGCTTGGGCATTTTTAATTCTTTCCTGAAATGCATATGTAGTCTAAATAAAGATTCTGGAAGGAAATAGTGTTTATGTGTTCTTGGATAAATAAGAATTGTATCTGCATCTACAAAAATTAAATATTAATCCCTTAACTGTAAATTTTATTTCAATTTCATAAGCTAAAAATATTCATTTAAAGCAACTCACATTAAATGATATCATTTGATATTATTTCAAATGAAAACGAGCAATTATTTATTGTGATATTGTCACAATGCTGGTTACAATTTTTAATCATATTTTTAATTTATTTAACTTAACATATATGCTCTCCACATCCAATCAGTAATGGCTTGCCCCGGTACATCATACTTTTCTTTTAACAATATCATCTATCTAACATCTTTCAGGATAAAATTTTTGAATTGAAATAATGTGACTTCTGGTTTGCATCAGAAGTTTGTATATGTTACCGGCAAAACCTGATTTTACTCCAAACTAGTTTTGTCTAGGCCAAACTAGTTTAGAATTATTATTCAAGTATATTAATGGTTCAAATAAAATTAAAGGGCAATCAATTAGATAAACAATTTTTATTCAAACATAGTCTACTTAATTATGAAAAATGAGGTTAATGTTACCCTATGTATCGAAGGTGGCGGCTTGTCTCCGAGTCCAGCAATCAGAAGACAGGGAACAGTGGGGACGTGTTCTAACCTAACCTAACCTATTGTAACAAATTACCATAATTATTAGCAACCAAATTATTAGAATAGGTTAGGTTAGGTTAGAATGTGCGTCCCCGGTGGTGGCTCATCTCCGATTCCAGCAATCAGAAGACAGGGAACAGTGGGGACGCGCGTTCTAACCTAACATAACCTATTTTTCCCAATGTCAGATGTGGTAGCTGTATATATGTAATGTGAATGTATGTCTCTTTAATCCAAATAAATAAATCTGGCAGACTTCCTGACAGCAATAGCTGTGAGGAAGTCTACCAGATTTATTTATTCGAATTAAAGAGACATACATTCACACTAACCTATTCTAATAAATTACCATAATTATTAAGTAGACTATGTTTGAATAAATATTGTTCATCTAATTGATTGCCTTTTAATTTTATTTGAACCATTAATATACTTTAATAATAATTTTAAACTAGTTTGGCCTGACACACTTACGCCAAACTAGTTTGGCGTAAAATCGGGTTTTGCCAGTAACATATATAGTTAATCAAGGCCTCCTGCTCCTAATCTTTCCATATCTCCATATCTGGTCTCAGCTTTCATTTACTTAACTCCATTTTTGAGATTAAGGAAGGACAGACAATGACAGTGAAAATTTATACATCTACAATTTTTTTAAATTGCAGCCCAAAAAATGAGAGTATTTGGCTCAGCAATCTTCAGGCAGGCATCACACATTTTTGTCTCCCTTATGCTTCAATTAAGCAGTTTATTGTTATTACCGTATATCTCAGCAGATAAGACGATAGTTGAATCATAAAAAAAAGGCCCCCAAAATCCGAGGTCATCTTATAGGACAGATACAAAAAAAATTAGATTGAAATTTCTATAAATTAAAACCATTATAAAAAAACGGACAAACTGTAATTATTTACTAGTAGAGAGTAGGGTATGTGCACAAAATAGAAAAGCCCATATGACGTTTTTGTGAATAGTCAAGGTCATTACCCAAATGCCAAATCAGTGCAAATGTCTGCAACAATTGCAAGGCAGTGCAAGAAAATAAAATTTGTTCATTCAAAAAATTACAAATAGGACATAATTCCGTATACGCTATACAGTATTATTATCCAGATGATGATCGCTGATCTAAACTAAATTCATAGGCCATTGATAGTTTGGGGGTCGTCTTATAGGACAGATATATGCTAAAACTATAAAACTTTGATGAAAATTTATACCTCGTCTTATCTGCTGAGATATACATATATTTATCTTATTTTTGAAGCATTGGTTGATTAAATGAAAATAATTTTGTTTAACATTAACAGCTAATATCATTTACTATGAAGTGTTTTGAATGGATACTTTAGATTTTAAAATGATAAATGAAATATGAAATATTCATGTTAACCAGTGGCGTGCCGTGACATTTGATGACAGGGAAGCTGTGTTTCTGTAAGAAGCCGACTTCCAGGGGCAATCAGTTAATTGCGCGTCAGTGATGGTCTAGGGCAGTGGTTCTTAACCTTTTTATACTCGCCGCCCACCAAATATTTCATAATTTTTTTGTGACCCCCATTTTTTAATAATAATTTATATTTGATAATTTGATAATTTATCTATAATAAATTGATTTTTTTATTATTGCTTTATTTTTATATAATAAATGTAAATCATAACTTTATTATTTCATTATCTATTTAAATAACATTCAAACTTCACAATTAAACATGAAAACTCATTAATTTTTAACAGAAAATAAAATAAGAAACATGTCGATAAATCGATCCAATGTCGATGCTAAAACTAAACTAAAACGCCCACTTGTCGTAAGGATTTTGCATAACTTTTGCAAAAATATTTAAATTTTCAAAGCCTACTATTTTTCCTAATTATTTTTAAAATTCCAAGCATTAATAGTTTCTTAAAATTGCTTTGGAATAAAAGAAGTAAATACTGCGGTGTAAGTAGCATATTTGCATTTATTTCTTCTGTACTAACAAAGTTGTATGTAGGAAGAAATACAAAATAAATAAATAAAAACTAAATAGGAAAACTTTATCTTTCTTATTTCACTTTTCAATACGATATTCAGATTATACATCAATTTTCTTTTTATTATATTCTGAAGGAAATTTTGCATAATTTGGCGGCCCCCGGCAAACTTCTTATGGACCCCCAGGGGGCCGCGGCCTCCCTGTTAAGAATCACTGGTCTAAGGTCCATTCGTATTCATTTGTTCGATAAGCCAGTAAAAACTGTAGACTTCTCTAAATGTATTTTTAATATCACAATTACATTCTGAATCGCTAGCCACGATATAAGGGCTAAAATTAAAAATAAATTATAAAAACTTACTCGGTGAAATAAAATGTGCGGTGGATATACATACCTGGTACAATGTATTGTTCGATCGTATTAATATACTTTTAAAGAAAATTATAATTAAAATATAGCTTTGTAAAGAAACGTACATAAAAATAACATAAAATATTCTTTACTTTTTAAATCTTAAAACAATCCACTTAGTCAAATATCTTGATACGAGTAGCTAATGGATGGAACTAGTGACGGTCCAGGTAGGTGTGTAGTGAGTGTGCGTGTGCCAAATCCCGAGGGTGCCGATACCGGTCAATGTCAAATGCCTCTTTTGTCGCATCACTAGTATATCTCAAAGGACGCCACAGGGCTGTTGTAAATTTTAAACGTTTCTCACCGTAGCTGTAAAAATCTAACTATGTTAAACTTAATAGTCATTCGTTTTCTAACTAATTCGTTTTAATACCAGGTGTACACGGAAATCAGTTTCCCACTGTACTGAGCGAGTGATTGGTTCTGTTAAGCTTTTGTTGAAGTGAAATTCTGGCTCTTTCAACAGGGTTTTATTTATGTCCCCATTCCCTAATTTCTTAATTATTTAGTCACTTCTTAAGTAGAAATAAGTCGAAACCAGTTACTTTGTACCTGAATATCTGTAGTCTTGGGAAAACAGTGGAAAGACAAATTTTTATGACAACGGATATATAAATCGTAAATTTAAGGAAAATAAATTCTAGAGCTTTTTTTTTGTACCATTGTATGTACTGTACATCTCATTCATTAAATTTGGTTGTAAATGATGCTGCCAAAGTAATAGTTAATTTTTAACACTGTACTAGAATTGTACATGTTTTTTCTGCATCCCCTTACAGATGGGACATACTAAATCGTAATATCACCGGTTTAACATTGAAATCCGTAAGTAATATAAGATGGGAGAGCGAATAAACGCAGAATAAATATATCAAATATTTTAATGGAGTTTTTTTAAACTCCTGTCAACTATACAGAACTATCATAAAAACGTGCCAGTAAACTCCTATCGGTTGGGTTGTTATAAATCTAGTCTAGGGTGGGCAACCCTTTTTATAACATGGGCCAGAATAAATTTTACGTTTTTTTCCGCGCTGTAGTAGTTAATTGACACCTTCTTGTGACTCGTAATTTTTTTAGTCTGCAAATATGAAATAAATAAATAAAAAGTTAATTACTACATTTATTTCTCTTATCGTTTTCGAAAATTACAAAGAATTGGAAAAATAACTATTAATTAGTTATTTTTCCAATTTAATAATCTATTAAAGATCTCGCGGGCCGGATAGAAACTTTTCGCCAGCCGTAGCTGGCCCGCGGGTTGCCCGCCGTTGATCTAGTCTGCTCGTGATTCACATAATCGGGCGAGGGTGGCCGAATATCTAGCAGGCGGCTAACAGCCCACAACCGCTCCGGGATATAAAGTCGCGTACTCTTTACGCGTGTGTCGCTTCTACCAGCTAAACCGTGACGTTTGTGCTATGTAAAGCGCATGCGCCAATGCCTATAATCTGGCTGCTTGGAAGTTGACAGGCAGGCGGATAACAGCCCACAACCGCTCCGGGATATAAAGCTGTACTCTTTACGAGTGTGTCGCTTCTACCAGCTAAACCGGGTGAGGTTGGTGCACTGTAAACCGCATGTGCTAATGCCTATATAATCTGGCTGATTGGAGACTGACCCGGTTTCGACATTCCTTCCGCCACCGAATTATTCGAATATACAATAGCAATCTTATCGTTTTTTTCACATGTAGTATAGAAATTTGTAAAAGATACATAATGCAGTTATAATAAAATATTAATTTTAATTAATTCAAAGTACGTTAAAATATGAAAATTTATATTTTATAAAATTCAAGGGAAGGTCATTGAAAGGTGGAATCGGCGCTTCCATCGCTTCCAATGACAGCACGCCACTGATGTTAACATTAGGAGGTCATTTATGATGTCATGCTATTTTTGGTGAATTTTAACTTTAACCCCTTGTCACATGTTATCACATTTTTCTAATCCCCGTTTAAAATAATCTCATATGAATCATACGCTTTTTTATTTTTTAAAAAGTACAACAATCAAAAGTGAAATTCAGTTTAAGAAGTTTTATCTACAGTATAAATATCAAGTATATTATTCCAATACTTTTTACTCCCATGCACTAGATAAGTTTTCTTTTATTGAAACTATACCAAAAATGGTTACTTTGGTTTCTGTATGAACACTTTGGGAAGATTTTCTATGTCAATAAATTATTTGTCTATCCATTTAATGTCTTAGGCAGAGTCATGTACAATCTTCACCATTAGCTCCCTCTGCCTTCTTTCTGCCTGCACTGGTTGTTGTTCTTGTCTGACTATAGCAATAATTTCCAAACATTTTTGAGCCACCACCACCTTCATTCCATAAACTTATACCCAATACTCCCAACCTGTTTTCCCTTATTGAGAAAGACTTGGAAATATTCTTAGAAAAGCTTTTCTACAAACCTCACACTTTGTGTCCTTACCATACATTGTTCTCCACATGTTCAAACCATTAAATGCAATGTTTCTTCTTACCTATTTTAATGGAGGAAAAGGAAAGGTTGAGTGATCCAAACCCTTGCCTATGGTCACCATTTGTTCAGGACCCTGCCTCCAGTGCCGTCACCCTGTGCTTCTTTTTTGTCCCCTAGATTTACTCATCGTTTCCATACGGCTGTAGCACCCACTTTGGAAATCACTGGACTAGAGCTTGGCCTTGAGAATTTGCAGTACACTATTGTGTGTGCAAGCTTACCAAGGAGACATGATATAATCTACAATTGCCATATGTCTCATTCTGGGAAACATGTGGTAAATGATGATGTGACATGCTATTGGGCTACTGTTGTCATATCATAACCAACAGTTCCACAGTTTTGGTGTTTTTATTGCCATACAAATGCCCATAGTCAGTGGAACCTCTGAGGGAGTTTTGCAATATCAATAGTGAGAGTTGCAGAATAAGAGTGCAATGCATGTAAAATTTTATTATACAAGATCCACCCATAACTGAAATTGTATATTTAGTAAGTAGTAACAACATGCTGCCCTAAACTCCCTTCCCTACCCACAGATCATCACATTTATTAAATTCCCTCTTGGAACGTGACATCACTTATGGAAGACCCCTTAATAGATATCATCTGAATATTAATTGATACAAAATGTTCAGTTGCCATTTTAAAGTTCAAAAATATTTATTTGAAACAATTCCTATAGCATGGCATAAATTCATATTTCAAATGATACTATCATCATTTAATGCCATTTCAATTATCTCAATACCAATAATTTCAATTTAAACAATATCATATGAAATATCGCAAAAATAAATTGATGTTTTAAAGTATTTACTAGTATTTTCCAAAAATAGCAGAGAAAAATAGTTTACCTAATTGTGAAGATCATTTTAGTTGCACACTTAAGGCCACTAACCTTCAAATCTGCCATTAAACAAATCTATCAAGTTACCTTCTTCTGTTAATCTAAACTCATATTTTGAGGTAATACTTTATTTAGATAACTTGTAAGCACAAAAAAATATTAGATACTAAAGTTTTTTCTTTATACTATTGCAATTACATAAAACAGCAAAATCAAATCTACACATAAAATGTTAATATATGGCATTTTTATTTTCCAAACTATTCATTTCTATAATATATAATATTAATAGATTATTTAAAAATTATACTAAAGACAATTCTAATAGAGACCAAGTCCAAATGTAGTAGATTGAATAGGTAGGTATTCATTTTCTAAATATAAGATATTCTGTATCTCTAGTTAGGTAATAAAATATATAAATGCTACATCAACAACTGTCGTAAATCATTGGGCTATAATTTGGAAATTTAAAATATATAAATCGATATCTTCCAAATGATGGTGAATTTGGAATAACTGAAAATGCTAGTTGCAAACTCAGCAATATTTTCACTCCCAATGATTTGCAAAGATATATTAACAGAAAAATAAAGATCATATTCAAGTTAAGATGATTTCTAAAGATACCTTCCTATCTACAAAATCTTTAGATGATGTGATAATTAACAGAAAAGTTACCATACATAGCTATAAAGCAAACTGATTGAATATATATTGATTTCAGTATGAGAAAGATCAATTTATGATAAAATTCAAAGAAACACATCCATGGAATATATTTTAAAAAGCAGCAATGTGGACATACTATGCAATCATTAAGTTTTTTGCATTTTATGTTTGAAATAAAATAGAATTTTCATTGGAAAACATAATAATACTTTTTGTTTTATATCATTTCCAAAACAAATCAAGTCCAGTCTAGTGTATATATTCTTTAAATTTAAAAAGAAACTAAAAATTTTCAAATAAATGACTAAACATAGCAAAAAAAAAAAAAAAAATATGATTCAAGTAAGTATATATAGTACCCAATTGGGATATTTTGTAATTTTTTTTAAATTCCGTAAAATAACATTTCCTAAGTATATCATTATCTCTGAAATAGTTTTTGTGGACTTGGTCCACTTTAGAATTAAATCCTCCATACATTAATCCAGAGCTTAATCTCTTTATTGATTTTTCATTGTTAATTATAAAAACATTTTTAAAATGTTTGTTAGCATAAAAAAATAAAATTATTTAAATTTGCAAATAAGAAAAATTTTAATATTTCAAGATTTTGAAAAAATGACTGTACATACAATTAAATTTTTTGTATTTTGTAATATGCATTCTAATGTAGGAAAATGTTTATTTTTAAAAACAAGATATTTTTTGCATTAAATTTTATTTATGTTCTTACTTTTTTAAAAAAAATAAAAATTTAAATTGCCATAAAAGTATTAAATTTGGGAAAGGATATACAGTAGAGAGTCGTTAATCCGAATCGCCGATTATCTGAATGATTTTCAGTCGGACTGTGTCGTGCTGAATTGAACATTTTTGATACTAGATTTACTTCTAAAGTATAATTTTCATGTTTTTATATTCTTCAATATATTTATTTTGTTTGTACAAAATAAATAATTTTTAACGATACAATAGCCTCAATTATTATTATAAAAATTTTTGTTACACTTAAAATCGATGAAAATTCAACACGAAGCGACACGCAACGGAGAAACATTTGAACATCGGACAGGTTAATATATTTTTTCGTACATAATCGGTTATCCAAACAAATCACTAATCCGAACAACTCCAGTCCCCAATTGATTCGGATTAACGACTCACTACTGTATATATATATATTTATTTATTTAGAACAGGTTTATTTCAAAAATAAAGATAAATAACAAAAATTTGATACTGGTATATATGATAATTTTCTATAGTTTCTATTCATTCATTTTAAAATATACTTTCAAATATACTTTTCAAACATATCACACTATAATAATTATTAAATGTAAGTTGTTATTAAATAAATACTTACGAAATGAAAAATAGAAATAATAAAATAATAAGTTAACATATTCCAAGATGCACTTGATGCCAAGGTACACAATAAAATAAATGTAACTACTGTCTATCAGCATTAAATAATTTTAATTGACAAAAATAATAAGCAATCTCAAAAAACTTTGGGATATGTTAGGAGCTAATCTATATTGCTCAGGTAATAGATTATCTGAGCACTAGGATTTTGATATGCATGGAAGATACACCACAGATCTAGTTAAAAAGGTGTTAGATTATTATTATGAGCCTTAGTGGTCATAAGTTTACGCCATCAGTGCAATGATTGTAACATGTTGTTTATTTGGGAGATGTTATTACATCTTGTCTTGTGAATTGTAATTAGCTAACTTTTGAACCTCCAGATTATTGAGCATCTCTTTTAAAGTCAATTAAATATCCTTGGATAGGATAGTTTTGGGTAAATAATGATGTTATAAAAGTCACTAATATTAACATAATAATAATGTTTCTTATCAATTATTTTTTTAAATTTTTGTATCTTGTTTTAGGTTTAAAATATAGTAAATCAAAAATATGTTATTTTTTGAATCTTCTATGAAGTTCGAAAATATTTGTTCTAATTTTGAATTTTTACCTGAGGATGATAGTAATAAACTTTGAAAGTACTTGCAAGGTTTCATGAGATTTGCTATTATTTTTGTCAGTTAAAATTGTTTAATGTTGATGGACAGTAGTTACATTTGTTTTAGAATAAGTTGACAAAAATTTATTATGTAATTAGTGAAAAATAAACATGAAATAAGTATGTAAAAAATCAAAAGAAAAACACTAATTAAAAAGTAAATTAATCAAAATTTCACAATTATTTCTGATGCTAATAACAATAATATATGTATATTTTTTAACATATTGCATTTATTTACATTTAAATTTATATGACCTATAATAAAAAAAATAATGGTACTAAAGAAAAATAAAATAGGCTCTATTAATTTACATTAAATTTGTAATCTAGTGAATAGATGATAAAGAATAATAAAGGATTTATTCTAAAGCAAACTATAATTTGAGAATTTTATAGAAAAAAAATTATAATTGCACTGTAATGTTCAATTAATAAGTGACTTAGTATTCTATGATGCTATTCATTTTAAACTGCAACTTTAAAACAAATCTTACTTCTATTTTAAGTCTTTATTATGAATTTATTATGCATTTAATTATGTTTTTATTATTTTATATGTAATATAAAATAATAAAAACATAAACGTGTACACTAATAAAATTTTATTTACATTGAAAAAATTGCTACAGACAGAGCATAACAATGAAGACATTGACATTTGATTTGTGTTCTTTTACTAGTGCATTACAAGTGAAAATTTGTTTTTAGAATATTTTTGGTTTTTGTATGTTTTCAGTTTTGTTGATATAGAAAAAATATTTCAATAAATTATATATTATTTACTTTCAGCCAATATTTTCTCTTAAATCATATATTTAAATTTTGAATGTAACTTTTTGATGTCTATTTAGGTAATTTTTAATTAAAACTTTAATTTAATGTTAAGTTCTTAGGCATATTTTAGGTTACATCATAGTATTTATGATTAGAATATAGGACCTAAAAATTAATTAACCAGTAAATCTATACTAAAACAAAGTTTTTCCCAAATTCTTTATTTTAAACTTATAAGAAAATATTGGCCAAGAATAAACAATAACTTAAAGATATGATTTTTCAAATTTTATAAATACATATTTACAATATTTTAAAATTGTTTAAAAAGACAATAATCATAAAATATAGATTTCATACCACATATTATATTATGTTTCTATCGTTTATATTAATTACACTAAACTGTTGACAGTATTAAAAGTTTTATAATTTGTGATTAAGTTTTATATATATAAATGTATTTCATATATCTATATTGCATATAATTATATTTTGTAAATAATATATTTTAAAGTTATATTGTTTATTCCACTAAAAACAAAATGCATACATTTTAAGAGTACAGTAAATAGTGATATCTTGGACTTTATAAATTTATAGTTTAAGTTCATAATATAAATTTTTATTGTCACAGATGGTAACATTTCATTATAATAAATTTAGTAAAATATTTTCATTGCTTGGTATTTTTCATTTCACAATTTCATTATATAGCTTAGATAAATATCTAAAATTATCATTACTTGATCAATATAATATTTGATCAGTTAACTATATATTGTACAGAAAAATAAAACAAAAACAAAGAGAGGGGCTTATAAATCTTTAAAAATAAAAGAAAAAAGATATTAAAAATGATTTTAAACATAAAAACTATATATTAACAAATTAAAGTAACTATTTTTTAATTACTGACTTATTTTAAAGTAATCATTGATTCATATGAATCATATTAAATTGTAAAAATTAAAATAATTTGTCATTAAAATTTTATTATTTAATAGATTAGCCCTTGTGTTGAAAATTTCTCAATCATATAATTTGATCAAAATGTTTTATCTGAAACAAATAAAATTTTTTTGTTGCAAATAAAACAGTTTGATAAAATTATTTTAATATATTATTTTATATATTTGTATATAATCAATATTTATTATCAACTTGTATTTTTTACAATATAGTAACACTGATAATTTTTGGGCCATATTTTTATATATTCTGATTGATATGCATTATCTCAAACATCTTGTCTCTAGTCAAATATTTCATTTCAGATATACATCATTTAAAGATTTCACTTAAAATGTCAATTAAGAAATATAAAATCCTTATAATTTAAATAACTGTTTTATGCTTACAAATACAGTATATTATAAAATATACAATAATAAGATCACAGAAATTCGTTGTGTACATATTAATTTGATGTACTGGCACTGTAGATTTGATGATTATCATGTAATGCAATACTAATATATTCAATTATTTAATTCTTTTTGATATAGGTATTGTAGTTAAAATTAATTTATATTTAGTTAAAATAGACTATATTTGTTTTTGATGGCAATTATTACATATGTATCCACTGAATATTCTTCTATCAACATTTATATAAACATAAGTAATAATGTATTTTAACAGCTGCACCTGAAAAAAATAATTGGAACATTTTTTAAAAGTGAATAATACATAATTTTCTTATTAAAAAATGAAATTAATTTCTATAATTCTACAATTGTAATTTTTTTATCTTATTATATTTATCTTATTATTATAATGGTGTGGATATGTGCATGCATGTGCACATGGACTTACAACAGACATTTTGATAATCTCCTCCAAAAAGAACAGTTTTCTGGTGGAAGCACAAGATTTTTACAACAGGTAACACAAAAGATAATTGAATAAACAGCAGACTTCCAGTAGATGTGAAAAATTTAGTGAAATCAAGGAATCAGTGCCGAGATTTTCAATGTGGAAACATTCTGTGGAACTGAGTATACCTGAACAACAACGCATAAGCTTACCCTTTGTGTTACCTGTTGTAAAAATCTTATGTTCTTTTTTGGAGGCTGTCATCCAAATCTCTGCTGAAAGTCTGCATGTACTTCTTTCATTGTTTTTCCTGTTCTTTCCCTTTCATAAACTGAATAACTAGCATTTATACTTGCTTCAATAGTATAGTTACTTATATCAGCCATTATTCATAGTCTTTTATCTGAAACAAACAAACAAGTAGAACTTGCAATTAATTTTCTACAGGGTGATGGACTTTGTGCGTACTCTGTAATTATCCTCATTTAAAATTCCATTTATAACAACAAAGACACCAAAGGAATTTAGCAAAGAAAACATGGATTGAACAGAATTTATTTCCTGAAATTATCATACTTCTGTAAGTAATCTTTGATTTGGTGGATGTTCAATTGGAATATATATCAAATCAATCTAGAACTTTTCAGCAAATTAAAATTAATCTAAATCAAATCAGTAAAATGTCAAATTATTTCAGAATACATTTTGATACTAATAATTAACCATATTAAGCAATTTGTACTAAAGTTGGTTAGTCAACCATCTTATACTAATATTAATAATTAAATAAACTTAGTAATTTAGAATATTTTGGAAGAACAGAATTCTAATTAAATAAACATATATTGCTAAATGTTTTAGCATACTTAAATACATAAACAGGGAAGTAAAGAGAAAGAGCTGAAAATTTTTCCAGGCCCAGAGAAAACTTAGGGGCTTGTAGTGATTCCTACCTCTATAAAATTAATGTTATTTTTACTAACAGAAAATAAAATCTTTAAGACTGCTGGACCTCCATCCAATTGTTGCTTCCATATCTATATATTTGTAAGATAATTTGCAATCTATTTGAGCTTGATTATTTATATAGGTATAGGGTTGTGCCTTACATCTTTTCCTGCTTCCCCCTTCACCACATGGTGGGTTTGACTCAGTGGCATGCTCCTAGGTTAAAACCCGGGTGTGTCTGGATCGGGGTGATGTGTGTAAAACAGTGTGTGTAACTAGTGGTGGGGAGATTTATTCGGGGTGTCTCGGCAACAAGAGGAGGACGGAAGGAGAGAGAAAAGAAAGAATTTCGAGGATAGGTGCAGGATAGTGTGTGAAAGTGTGTGGTGAAATAATCGGGAAGTGAAAAGGAAAAACTGTAGAATTGGGTCAGTGAGATTTAGCTTCGAACAGTGTCTGTCCAGTGTAAAAGAAGAAGTATGCTTCAAATTCATTTTCGATACTTTTACATCTGTATGTTACGGGAATTCTGTAGTAGTACATCGTTGGGAAAATCGTGTGTTAACGTTATTCGGTAAATTGGATTGTCAGGCTCTGTACTTTCCGGCGAGTTCCTTGGAAGTACTGTATGTTCATTTGAGGAAAATTAAATGGTTATCTTGTTAATTTGGATAGTTGTCTTTGTCTAGTCCCTACTGAGATCAGTGGGTTTTCCCTTTCAAGCATCTGCTCTATCAAGCACACACGTTATTAATTTGGCCCATTGAAGATATCGCTAAAATTCTCCGTGTTGACTCGTTTGTACTTAGTATACTCCCACAGAGCCATTGAGAGCTTGTATGGGACACTTTTTCCTTTTGTTTTTTAAACAAATGAAATATGTACAATATTTCTTTATCAATAAAAAGTTGTTTTAAAGGTTTATTTTTTATTAGTAAAAATAACATTAATTTTATAGGTAGTATGAATCATTAAAAACCCCTAAGTTTTATCTAGGCCCAGGAAGAAAGTTCCCAGCTCCCTCTCTTGACTGCCCTGGGTATGTATTGTATATAAGCATAGGCGTAGCTTAGGGCAGGGCAGTGGGGGCGGCCCACCCCGGGTGTCACCCGTGCAGGGGTGACACCCGGTAGGCCTGTACCTAAAAAAGAAAAAAAAAAAGATTGCACCAGCACCAGCTAAAAATCTTACTATGATTTATTCTATAAATCTAAACTCATACATTGCAACATTGCATATTCAATATAGCGTTCAAGTTGTTTGAGTGTGAAGATATTACAATTCAACAGTGTTTTATAAGAGTTAAAAAGGGTAACATCATGATATCCGCACCGGGTGTCACCCATGCTACGCCACTGTATATAAGTATTCTAAAATTCAGCAATATTTAAAACATCAACCGCACACCGCGATAAATAAACGATAATGTCCACAAAAAACCAAAAACGGTGTGTTATCTCATAAATAAAATTGTCACAAATGTTTTCAAACATAAAAGTTCTTCATCAGGTGAAAAACGGACAAATTGCAAAAAAACGTTTGATGGAACAGTTTTTGAAAGAGCTGTGTGAAAGATTCGAAACAAAACTTGTGCGGATGTCGTCATTACAGAAAAGTTTCTACTTCCACCCATGCGCAACGATGACGACATCTGCACGAGTTTCGTTTCAAACCTTTCACACAGCTCTTTCGAAAACTGTTCCATCGAACGTTTTTTTGCAATTTGTCCGTTTTTCACCCGATGAAGAACTTTTATGTTTGAAAACATTTGTGACAATTTTATTTATATGAGATAATGCACTGTTTTTGGTTTTTCATGGACATTATTGTTCAGCAATATTTGTTATTTAACATGAAAAAACATTAAAAACTGGATGTATTAATTAAAATTAATATTAAAAATCCTTAAATCCAGTATACTATGTTCTAATCATCACTAATAGTCCTGCCCCTAGTGTCAATCTTGTCATATACCTTTTTTGTACCATAATTTCCTATCAATAAACCATATATTCCTTCAAATGCTACCATTGAGTCTGTATATGTTTATTCCAATCCACTCGCATCTCATAAATACATTCTGTAGTAATAAAAATAGAACATTTATTAATGGAATGAATGTTTTTGACCATGTAAAACATTCTTCGAATCCTCAAATTATCTTCAGATTCTACAATCTGAAGATAACCATTGTTCGTGGTCAAAAACATTTGTTCCATTAACAAACATTCCATTTTTACTGGATTTAAGGTTTTTTGATATTAATTTTTGTTATTTAATTAGAATACTGTTTATGATGCAAATGCACTGAAATTATCATTGCTTTCTTCCAGTCCTAATAACACATTATAGTACTAATTCAACTACTCAAAACTGGGTATACATTAATAAGCACTATACACACAATCAATATCAGCAAGAAGAAACTACAAGAAAACAAATGTTGCAGCTCAAGTACTGTACAACTGTTAAAACAAAAAATTACTAGGAATGGCTGATTGCTGTCCATGTGTTAAAAAGGGGAGATGTGAGAGAGAGGGAGATGCAGAGGGTTGTAAGATTAAATTTCATAGATTGATTTCTATTCGGGGATGAAGAAATCTATATCTCTAAAGTTGATAGCCACATTTTTTCTCGTGCTTTGTAAATTTCTAATTATTCTAAATATCTAAGCCATTCTTTGTGGGAGGTGCTATGTATGAAGTGTGTTCGGTCAATATGTATATTAATTATTTTCTCGGTTTCCTTTTATGTATGTATCGGGTTTTCTTGGTTTGTACCGTGTCGCGTGGAATTTTCTTATGATGTCACCTTAGGATACGTGAGAAGCTTTCTGATTGGTCCAGAGTGGGACAATAAGTGAAGCGGACTTCCGGAGAGCGGGAAATATAAATTGAGGGACTCTCACGATTGAGGACACTTTTTGGCTGCTTTTGGATTCGTCGAGGAAGGTTGCCGAGGAAGGGTCAGCAAGGACGTCGGAGTTAGACCGGGAGAACAGGAGTCTAGAAAGGGCGACCACTTTCAGTCGGGAAGCACAATCCGTTTCCATCGTAGTGTAATTGAGAAGTATCAACGAGGGACGTACTTCTGGTGACGTAAATTACGTTCAGGTATCGGAAAGAACTATTAGTTTTGTGAATTAACGTAAAGAAAAGGAACGCTTGGAACTCGAGATCGTGTTGCATTTACTTAACATAATACCGTGATTCGTCGAAGGCTAATATATGCAATTATTGTATAGAAGGAAAATGTGTATGTATATATGTATATAGAGTATTGTAAATTTCGTTAGTTTTAAGTCGTGTATCGTGTAAACTTGAGGGTTAGGAAGCATCTCGCGGTTATTGTACTGTTAGAATAAATTACTGTTGTTTCGCCAAATTCGTGCACGTGTAATTGGTCATTACTTGAGTCCTTAACATACATCCTTATTACATCCGTGGACTTAGATCCATCGGATAATCAACATTGGCGTCCGCGACAGGATATTGATCGGGTTGTTTGTTGTAAAAGGACCGACCAAACGTGCATCTTGTATTAACCCCTCATCCTACTGCCGCTTATATCTGTAATTATAGCCATTGGAATTGTAAATTATATTATTGTAAAACCAAAAGGTTTCGGTAAACTATGGATGAACAAATTACCAGCGGATCTTCAGGGGCAGGGGAATTGGGCAATGTGCCTATTGTAACGGGATTTATGGGCATGATCCCATGTTTTTCGAACCTGCCCGGAGATATTTTAGATGTGAGTAGGTTTTTCCAAACCGTCGAGAACGTCGCGTCGTTGGCAAGCTGGGATGAGACTGTGAAGGTCACCGTAGTTCAAGCCCGCCTAAAAGGTGAGCCCTTGTCTTTATTTTTCGATTTAAGGGACCAGGGCGTCATGAGCTATGATGAAATAAGGAGGGCTCTTATAAAGTGCTTTGGTCGTAAAGAAAAAGAACAGGACCCGTTTGATCAGGTATTAAAGATCTCCCAGAGAAGAGGGGAGAGGGTTTGCGAATACGGGATTAGGATTAAGTCGTTGTTTTCACGAGCGGTGACGCGCAATTCTAATTTAGCGACGCTTCGCGACAATGCTGTTAAGGAATGCTTTATAAAAGGACTACTAGCGGAGATTAGGAGGCAGGTGATGCAGAGGCGGCCGGACACCTTGGATGAGGCGATAGTAAAGGCCGAAGAAGAAGAGGAAATCGAATCGGCCTGCAACAAACGAGGTGGGATAAGTGAGGTATGCGCAAATGTTGAGCATGAAAGGGGGTTGGAGAGAAGGGAAGTACAATTGGGTAAGCGTGTAGAGGAGTTGGAGACTCAAATAAGGAGTTTGACCGAGTCCATGGCATCTTTACTCGAGCACATGAAGGGGAACAATAACCGCGAGAGGTGGGGAAAAGAGCGCCGTTGTTACACGTGTGGTGAAATAGGCCATATTTCGAGAAAATGCAACAAGAGAAGAGGTTTAAACTAGTCAGAGGTCATTTGAAAGGTCAGGCGAATGACCGGTTAGTTAAATTAGAACTGACCAGAAAGATCCACTTGTCAGACCGGGGGTTACCGATTGTAAGAGGTGTAATCCTAGGACGTGAAATTGCTGGTCTAGTAGATACAGGTGCAGAAAGGACCGTAATTAAGAATGAATTGACTGAATATATCAGGCGTGAAAATAGGAATTGGGTGGTCCCAAACAATTCATGTATTAGTGGGATGTCGGGAGCACTCATAAACAGTGATGAGGCCGTAGCAATCGAGTGCTGTTTCCACGATGGGAAAAAGGTATGCACGACAACACCAAGTGTTGGGTTTCCTGAAAGGGCAGGTTACGAGATGATCATCGGGATGGACATTATTTGCCAGCACCCTGGGCTGTTGGTGGGGATCGAATCAGTGGTTAAGGCAGATAAGCAAGGTCGTGAAGGGAGATTTTGTATTAATATAAATAGTGAGGTAGGGGTGGCAGAGGTAGAAAGAGAGGTGTGGAGATTGGATCACCTAGATGAACCGGTTAAGAGGAAAATAATAAATATTTTGAGAAAGTATCCGGACGCTATTGCTAGCGAAATTGCCGAGTTATCTGGCACTAGCAGACATATGCACTCTGTTAGCCTGACGTCGGAACGTCCGGTCAATGTTAGACAGTACCGAATTCCGTACAGTTACTTACCTGGCCTTAAGAAGCAAGTTAGTGAGCTGATAAAAGCAGGTATATGTGAGGAGAGCTCATCGGAGTGGAACTCTCCTATACATGTTGTTCCTAAAAGCTCTGGTGAGATTCGTATCACTTTGGACCTGCGAAAAATTAATGATATAACAGAACCCCAAATATTCCCGATGGCTCGAATAGACGACATCTTATCCCAACTTAATGGGAACAGATATTTCTCGGTATTGGACTTAAAAGCAGGGTATTTCCAGATTCCTCTAGATCCCAAGGTAAGACACATATTTGCGTTCTCCACACCATGGGGAAAATACCAACTTTGTAGGATGCCTCAGGGTGGGAAGAATAGTGGGAGGTTTTTCCAATACATTATGACGAAGATCTTAGCAAAATTTGTCGGAAATAGCTGCTTTGTGTTTCAAGATGATATTGTATTATTTTCACAAAGTTTGGAGGATCATCTTGAGCTTGTCGATCGAGTAATTAGTACATTAAGGGATGAGGGCCTAAAATTAAATCCGAGTAAATGCCAAATATTAGCAAAGGAGGTGAGATATTTAGGACATATTATTAATAGCGAGGGTGTGCGACCTGATCCCAACAATGTTGAGTCGATCAAGAAAGTGGAAACACCTCGTAGTGTAAAAGAGGTCCGCAGTTTTCTCGGTGTGGTTGGATTTTTTCGGAATTTTATCCCGTCGTTTTCCGATATCGCTGCTCCATTAACAGAACTCACCAAGAAAGGGAAGAGATTTTTATGGAGCCCAGAATGTCAGAGAGGTTTTGAAAAGTTAAAAGAGGCAATAGCAAGCCCACCAATTCTAGCTCACCCGGATTTTGATAGACCATTCTATTTGCACACTGACGCATCTGACAACGCGGCAGCTGCGGTGCTCGAACAACGGCACGAAAAGGGACTGGCTCCGATAGGCTATTTTAGTAGGAGATTTCAAGGGGCAGAAATCAATTATTCCACAATTGAGAAAGAATGTCTAGCAATTGTTTTAGCCTTAAGACACTTCAAATTTTTAATTCTAGGCCAAAAAACGATAATACTCTCTGACCATAAACCCCTTGTGTTCCTTAGCAACATTCAAAATGGGAGCAAGCGTCTGACTCGTTGGATAATGGAGATTATGGACTACCATATAGAAGTCCAACATGTGAAAGGCGTTGACAATAAAGTAGCGGACTTCCTTTCGAGGAACGTTAACGGGGTTCATCACTTCGATGTTGAATCTACAAGGGCTGTAATCCCTAATAGATACGAGATTGGTTTATCACAGGATCGCGATGAAACTTTTGGCCCCATAAAAAGGGATTTACTGAGAAGCCCCGGGAATAGAAATATTGGGAGCTATATGCACCAGTATGTAGTAATAAGCGAATGCCTGTATAGAAGAAGCCTCTTGAAGTCCCGTGACAAGTATGTTAGCCAATTATGCGTAGGGGAGGATCTTGCTAGGGAAGTGATTAAGGCTGTTCACGAAAACAATCTGTCGGGGCATTGGGGCGTGCGAAAAACTATAATTAACATTGAGAAACACTATTATATTCGGAATTTGAGAGAGAAGGTCGAAGGTGTCATTAAGACGTGTGAAAGGTGCCAGAGGCATAATGTACACAAAGGAAAGGCTCCTTTCCAAGAAAACGAGACGGCTGAGGCACCTTTCCAAAAGATTGCTGTGGATATAGTAGGACCTATCCGCACATCGAGCAGCGGTAACCGATTCATCCTTGTAATAGTAGATATTTTCACTCGTTTCGTCGAAGCACACCCTTTGAAGGACCAAACTGCATGGTCCGTGAGTAATACAATATTTAATGAAATCGTTTGTAGGTACGGTGCCCCAGAAGTAATTATTTCCGATAGAGGTACCAACTTTCTATCATCTTTATTCTCGGACTGTTGCAAGTGGTTAGGAATTAGGAGGAACATTACTACCGCTTATCGACCTTGTGCGAATGGCACGTGCGAACGGGTGAACAGATCGTTAGTCGAAATGATAACTAAATCCTCTGACGATGGGAGAGTTGAATGGGATGAAATGATACCTTCTGCATGTTTTGCCTATAACAATTCGCACCACACTGCCATAAATGAGTCACCTGCCTTCCTCTTGTATGGTGTTGATCCCCGTACCCCTAATATCGAATACCTGCCTGATGATATGTCTACCGATGAGCGTAGGGCATTCCTGGTCACGAAACTCCGTGCATTACGGGAAAATGCGAGTATCCATGCGCGAAATTACAACAAGAAAGGAAGGGATTATCAAAGCAAAGGGAGAACATTAGTAAGTTTTTCGGAAGGGCAGAGGGTTTGGGTGAGAAAGAAAGGTGTTAAAGGGAATAAGTTTTCTTATAATTATAAAGGACCCTTTCGGATCACCAAGGTGATAAACCCAACTACGTATCGTGTGGAGGGTTGCAATATGAAGGATCAGGAGACTGTCCATGTCGATCGCCTAAAACCTTGCTATGGCTATCCGATTTGTAATAAGAAAAAAAAGAGGGAGGATAGAGGAATTGTACTGGAGGATGATGATGAAGTCCTGGATGATCGGTTGGTGAGGAGACGTGGGGTGGTCACTAACACGCAAGGTGTTGACACAAGTGGTGTGCAGAAGTGCACTGACCTTGAGGTGCGTAAGAAACCTTATAACCTACGTGAACGCAAAATTGATTTCCGTAGTTTGCACTACGGGAAGTGAGTCGCTTGGGGGGGAGATATGTAGTGCTACGCAACTATGTATTATTGTTATTATTATTATTATTAATTATTTTCTCGGTTTCCTTTTTGTATGTATCGGGTTTTCTTGGTTTGTACCGTGTCGCGTGGAATTTTCTTATGATGTCACCTTAGGATACGTGAGAAGCTTTCTGATTGGTCCAGAGTGGGACAATAAGTGAAGCGGACTTCCGGAGAGCGGGAAATATAAATTGAGGGACTCTCACGATTGAGGACACTTTTTGGCTGCTTTTGGATTCGTCGAGGAAGGTTGCCGAGGAAGGGTCAGCAAGGACGTCGGAGTTAGACCGGGAGAACAGGAGTCTAGAAAGGGCGACCACTTTCAGTCGGGAAGCACAATCCGTTTCCATCGTAGTGTAATTGAGAAGTATCAACGAGGGACGTACTTCTGGTGACGTAAATTACGTTCAGGTATCGGAAAGAACTATTAGTTTTGTGAATTAACGTAAAGAAAAGGAACGCTTGGAACTCGAGATCGTGTTGCATTTACTTAACATAATACCGTGATTCGTCGAAGGCTAATATATGCAATTATTGTATAGAAGGAAAATGTGTATGTATATATGTATATAGAGTATTGTAAATTTCGTTAGTTTTAAGTCGTGTATCGTGTAAACTTGAGGGTTAGGAAGCATCTCGCGGTTATTGTACTGTTAGAATAAATTACTGTTGTTTCGCCAATTCGTGCACGTGTAATTGGTCATTATCTTGAGTCCTTATACTACATCCTTATTACATCCGTGGACTTTGTAAATTTCTAATTATTCTAAATATCTAAGCCATTCTTTGTGGGAGGTGCTATGTATGAAGTGTGTTCGGTCAAAATGTATAGTACATCTTTGTTGGGGTTGTGGTTGTTAATGTGGTGTTGGCTAGCCCTTTCATGATGGAAGTCTATTGTTCTTTGAGGCGGGTGTTTAAAAGTCACCCTGTAGCACCCACATATTCTAAGTTGCAATTGGCACTGTGATCTGTCGTAATGGGAAGATTATATATATTTCCATGTTAAGTACCATCCAGATATGCACCACCATCCTGATATATATATCAGGTTGGCGGTGTATATCTGGATGGTCTTTAGCATTGCAAAAGAAGGTGAAAACTAAAAACTAAGAGACTTCTGAAAGCTAATTGAAAATTATCATTTCTGACAATTTCCTTGTACAGGGCAGCCTTGTAACATCTTTGTATACAATACAGTCATGAGAGTGATTGATGGGAGCGAGATGTGGCAGAGGAATGACAACAAATTAGGCCTTTGGTGGTGTTCAGAGAGTAGCCAGGCAATAGTTTTGAATTTGTTATTCCTGTCTTGACTATCAGATGAATGGGTGTATGGTCAACTAATTAGGATACTGAAGCTGGCCATCTTGAAGTAAAAAGGATCATGAGAAGAGGCAGGGATAAAGATCAGATGGTGTTTAGGCTTCTTGTAGACTTTAGTTGAGATGCAACCATTGGAAAAGGTAAACTGGAGATCAAGGAAGTGAACTTCTTGCTCACTGTCCTATTCCAGGTGGAGGCAGGGGTTAATGTTGATTTTATGCAAGAAATCTTGAATACAAGATTTTTGCTGCCACAAGATAAGAATGTCATCAACATAACATGAATATAAGAGAATGTGATGGTCAAAAGTGGGAAGTACAGAGGCCTCAAGTTGCCAAATAACCAGTTTGCAAAGGGTATCTGACAGGAAACTTTACAACACCGTGAGAAAAAAATGCAGCTATCAACTTTAGAAATGTAGACTCCACCCCTGCATGGAAGTTGATTTACAAAGTTTAATCCTACAATCCCTCTCACGCTCCCTCTCTCTCACACCTCATCTTTTTTTAATACAGATGGCAATCACCTATTTCTAGTAACTTTTCTGTTTGTTTTAACAGCTGCATTTGAACTGCTCTTTGCAGTTTGAATGCAGCTGTTAAAACAAACAGGAAAGTTACTGGCCTGATGTTGCCCATAAACATAGATGAAGACATTTGTTTTCTTTTAGTTTCTTCTTGCTGATATTGGTTATATGTGCAGTGTTTATAAACTATAGTACAGTTAAACCTGTTTTTATGCGCTCTTTTTATGTGCGATTTTTATTTGTGCGATTTTTTTTAATGCGAATTTTTAATTTGTGCGGTATAGTTGGCGACTAGTCTCGTGCGATTCGTCATGTCTTACGTTGACTTATTATAGCTAAATAAACTTATTATAGCATAAATGCACTTATTATAGTAATATTATTGCATGAATATGCGAAAAATGAAATAATTTACTTTTTAAGTCAACAAAACACCACCTGGACAAAAATATGTAAAACAGACGATAGACCAGACGATGCAGTCAAGTGCTGACATCTGTTGTCAATAAATTCTATTTCGTACGGTTTTGAGTTATTTTCTATGTGAGACTTTTTTATGCGGTCCCTGTTGACCGCATTAAAAAAAATATTTTTTAATTGTGTTGCGAAAACTATTATTTACAGCCATTCGTGAAGTTTCGTGAGATTTTTTTAATGCGTTTTTTTTAATGCGGTCCCTATCCCCCGCATAAAAACAGGTTTGACTGTATTTGAAATTTAAATGTGTTTATTTTACTGTACTTGTCAAGATTCATTTATTGATAACTGCATAAAACATCTCAACTATTTTTAAGAAACATTATTATTTCACATATAAATGTATAAAGTCACAACTGTTTTTTTAACATATTTTATTTGAAAATGTATTTAATGCAATATTTTTACAATGAAAGAAAAATAAATTAATAACTATAAGCCTAAATAATTATAGCCAAATAAAAAAAATTTAGCAAGTTTTGGTTAAGTTTTAAGGTAAACCAAAATTAATTTACAAATGAATTTGGTATCAGAAGTAGGTCTGTTGCCATCTATTTGTTGCAATTAAATATAGAAAATTCTGCTCAGATATCTTCTAATTTATTTAATGTTCAAAATATGTCCAAATAATTGTTTGCATTGATCTATAGATTAAAAAACATTTTAGTTACTGACTTATAAAGTTTTGTGAGATAGTAACCTGTAAATAATATATGCTAGAAATGATTTGAAGAAATTATGAATATTTATTTTACATTGAAATTTGTGCTTAAAATGAAGAAGAGCATACAGAAAATTTCTAATTAGCATGCTTTCAGATTTTGTGACCCTCTGTACTGAAAAAATGAAAATAACAAAAATAATTCATGTTGTCTAATATTTTACCATAGATTCTAGAATATTGAAATTTGTGATGATGTTTTGTGCCTTTCATCTGGTTTATTTTCATGAGAACTGATTGTACAATTTTTCTTCTTTCTTGTCCTGGCTTCTTATTCTAGTTTTCCTATAAACTAGATGTCATTGTCATTGGTGATAGTGCTGTAAATGAACCCAAAAGATTGTCACAGTGTTTTGTTTTTATACATTAAATTAAAAAGTTATTACATAAAAAGAAAAATTTTTTAAAGATCTCTTAGGCAAATGCAAGCAAATGAAAATATCAGAGTTTATGAAAAAAGGTAGAGAAAAATCAAAATTGGTGTT
Source organism: Centruroides vittatus (assembly GCF_030686945.1). NCBI lineage: Eukaryota > Metazoa > Arthropoda > Arachnida > Scorpiones > Buthidae > Centruroides > Centruroides vittatus. Next base: position 1,586,886 of record NW_027122637.1, read on the forward strand.
TACAGTGAAGAACAAAATAATATTAACATGCAATACTTTTGATTGTAATTGTTAATTAATTATTGATTGCTTTAATAAACATATTTCTCTTAATTGAAAAAAAAGTAACTTTTACTAACTTTTGGAACCTAACCCTATGTTTTTTAGTAGTCCTTTGTTTAGTTATAGCATAGATTTGCATAACATGGCACTTTTTTGGAATTAACTACTGGGTTATATGGTGGATATCTGTACTTAGTCATTTTTTATTTTATATACTTGTTATCATAATATCAAAAATATCTTGTTAAAAAAATTAAAAGTTTTCTTGTAAAAAAATTATATAAATGTGAAACATTTAGAAATGATCATAAAGATTTCTTAAATTGAAAATAGAATAGAGAACAAACATTTTTATCTAATAAGATTCATTATTTAGATTATAGCTATTACAAATTTTACAAGTTAGTAATTATTCTTTAAAATTATAAAATAGAATATATTAAACATTTCTCTTCCTCTAATGCCATTTCAAATTATTTATTAAAATTTTAATAAAATAAACAAAATTTTTGAAATAGTTAAGATGTAGAGAAATGTGAGTAATAATTAATATACTTCATTCAATGTATTATTTAAGTACAATATTTCTTACACAAAAAATATATTTTTGTTTGTTAAATATATATGCATCATTTAATAATAATAATTGTATAATATTATGAGAATGGTAGGAATTTTTAAGAACATTCTAAAAATAATAATTTTCATATCTTTAATTTTATTTCCCTTATTGAAATTTTACTGAAATGATAAAGAAAAACCATTATCAACAACGTTTTATTTACAAAATGCAAAATGTTCTGGATTACACAGTATCTATATTTAGTATATCAAAATGTAAAATTTTAAAAGTATACTCTGTTATATTGAACAAGAACATCAGACAAGAATAAACGTAATAATTAAACATTTAAAATATTTCTTTATGTTTTAAGTTTTTCTTTTTTTCATGTTTAAAAATGGCCAACAAACATCGATGTATTGCTAAAATAAAAATACTGGAACATTACTATGTAACTGATAAGTACAATTTCATTAAATACTTTTACAAATTTTTTTCCATTTATTTATACTACTGTGATCAAAAAGTATCAGGAATGGTTCATTTAAACTGCACACATGCAAGAGGACACACTCATTGTTTTGTTTGACATTACGACTTTCATCAAAACGTAGCAGCAATCCATTTGTCATCGTTTGTTTTCATTTACAAATAAATGCTTGATCTGTGTGTAAAGAATTTTTGTGCCAGTGATTTTTAAAAATGTTGAGTGTAATTGAGAAAAGAATGTGAATTACTAAATTTTGTTTCTGCAACAGAATTAGTCTACTGTTATAAAAACATTGAAAATGTTGCAAAAAGCTTTTGATGACAATAGTCTATCAAAAACAAGAGTTTTCAAGTGATACAAGATGTTCAAGGAAAGCAGAGAATGTATCAAAGGCAAACCATGCTCTGGTAGACTATCCACATCAACTTGAAGAACAACACATTGCTCGAGTCAGACAATTAGTACTCAATGATCGTCGTTTAACAATTAGAGACAGTATTGAACATGCTCCAGTATCGTTTGGATCCTGTCAAGCAATTTTAAAAGATCATTTGGGCTTGCAGCATCTTGCTTCTTGAGTCGTCCTGAAAATGATGAATTTTTTCAAAAAACAACAATGTGTTTGAGTGACTGAGGAAATGCTTTCTCCAGGCAAATCATTTTAAAACACATGATTACAAGTGGATCATGAAACATGGATCTACACTTTTGACACTGAAAAAGCTCAACAATCAAGTGAATGGCACTTGAAAGGTGAAGCAAGACTGAACAGACTGTCAAAGTGGTCAAAAATCAAGCTCATGCTGACCTTGATTTTTGACCACTTTGACAGTCTTTTCAGAAAACCAGAAAACAAATGTCATGGTGTTGTGTATCACAAATTCCTTCTGACTGACCAAACTGTCAACAAAGCAATTCATAGAAAACATCCTGTTTGTATCAAGAAAACTCATGAATTTTGCACCACAATAATGCATCTGCTCAAAATGCTCTTGTTCATGAATTTTTGGCTAAAATTTAACAAATACAGTTTTGCAAGCTCCATATTAACATGATATGGCACTGTGTGATTTTTTCCTGTTTCCTTGGCTAAAATTGCCACTTCATGTTCACCATTTTGAGTCAACTGATGCCATAAAACAAAATTCATTGCAAGTCGTGAAGAGGTTTCCTGAAAACAACTTTAAAACATGTTTTGAGGATTGGAAAAACATTGCATAAGTGCATTTCAGTAGGAAGGAATTACTTTGAAGGAAATGAAGTAAATTTTGATGAATAAATTCAAATCTTGTATTTTATTAAGCCATTCCTGATACTTTTTGATTGCAGGGTATATTGAAGTAAAATTACATAAATCATAATTGAAATTATTATTAAACTAATATTAAGAAGTCATCAGTCTGTCAAGGCTATTTTGAAACTTTTATTCTTGTGCTATAGCTTTTCTTCAGCAGTCACTCAACAACAGAAAAGTAAGATAGGAAAGTTCTTTAATGCAAACCAGGGGCCATATTTTGGTAACCTTTCTCTCATCTCTTCTTTCAGAGACAAATAATGTCAAAACAAGAGACAAAACTGATCTTCCATAGACAGAGGCAATTCTGATCACTCTTACCACTCTTATCTTTATTGTTGATGTCACAATTCTATTAGGTTGATTATATACATTCAAGTTATCTGCATGCACAACACAGTATAGAATTTCAACTAATAAATTTGTAAAATTTTCAAAAATACAGAGTACAAAATTATAGGTCATGGGGAGAGAATGAGATTCAAATAAACCATGTAGTATTGACAAAGATATGAATTTGTTTTATAACATCATTACAGATTGTAATGTCAAAATCTTTCAGGTAACATTTTCTCTTAGGTTACAAAAATTTATATTTTGTTAAGTTAGTTAGAAAAGGATGTGTACTTAAGTTAAGGAGAACTTAGATGGTAATACAGTAGAGCATCAATTAATGACCCCCCCTGAATCAACCTTCACATTAGTTAACCGACTGTGTTCTAGTCGGCAAATTCAAATGTCCGCTAGTGATGTGGCGCTACAATATTTGGCTATGTCTTGGCTACTTTAATATTATTTTTGTTAAATTTTTGCGTGTTTTAGCTGACAACACTGGCTCGATCATGAAAGGGAGGCCAGTATTTAAACCAGGCTTAATTTTCAATTTTTCCTTTATTTTTGTATTTATTTTTGCAAAATAAAGAAATAATTTTTAACGATACAATAGCAAAGATTATTATTTTTAAAAAAATTTTGTTAGGCTTAACATCAATGAAAATTCAACGCGAAGTAGGTTAATTAATAGCGATATACTAATATACTAATTACATGGGATATACTAATATACTATACCAATAATGTATTTTTTCATACTTTTCGGTTATCTGTTTTTTCAGTTATCTGACCAACCCCAGTCCCCAATTGAGTCAGATAATCAATGCTCTACTGTATTTCAAAAAATACTTTGAGAAATGAATACTAGAAGTAATGGATAAGGTTAATAGCATGTTCAGTGGTTCAGTAATTGATGAAGAATTATTAAAAAAAAGATGAAGTCAATGGCATTCCTGTGAAAAATGTAAAGTGGCTACTTTAAAACAAGATCAAGAGCATTATCTCTATCTCAAACTACTCTTTCCTGAGATAGGAAAGTTCTTTAATGCAATTATATTGTGAAAGTAGCATCCATATTGCATATAATGAAATTGAGGTTACAGACAAAAGACAACTATCTGCTGATCTCTGAAAGACAAGAGATTCTTTGAGAGAAAAAGTTGTCCAGAGTTGTTTTTCAGGAGAAGTGATGATCTCTTGAACCTAAGCAAATGTTTAACTAATCAGTGACCAGCTTTTGACATAGACACTTTCTCTTGAAAATGAGAGACGATGACCAGAATATGACCCCAGGTCTGTACATAATATTAATAGTCAGTGACAGAGGGATCCATTGAGATGTCAAGAAATTTCTAGAGGTGTCAGATGATCTAAATTTTTATTATAAAATTACAATTAAAACTTAGTATACAAGTCATTCTAAGTTTTAATTGTACATTCATAGATACGTCAGTGATACATCCAAAGTTTTTCTTGGAGCTTACCTCATATTGCTCTTAATAACAAAAAATTCTGGATAAATTATGTATGGTACATGTTACCTTATGCAAGTTATTAATATATACGAATACAATATGTACCAGAAAGCTTATCCTATATTCACTCTTGATATCAATATATTTTTAACTTTGCTAATTTCTCAAGTAGTCTACAAATGGACTTTTTCAAAATTAAAACAAAAAATAATAGATTAAGATCAATCTTGACTGAATTTCAACTGGAAGCATTCATGCTAATGAATTGCAAAAAAGGAATTATTAGCAAGGTTGAAAATGAAGAAATTACCACAACTCTATCCAAATTGCATCCCTATAATCAAAAAATTATTATTTTAATGCATAGATACTATTTTTCTATATCCATTTGATACAGGAAAATAAGAAAACAAGTCTTTATTTTACTTATCTTAGGCTTCATTTCTATGATATTTTGTTCTGAGTTCCTTAAGGAGAGTAGCCTACCTAAATAGTTTTTTTCAATGTGTTATAAATCATTAGTTTATCTTTTTATTTTTAGTTATTGCATATGTATGATTGTTTTGTAATAATTCAGTAATAAATATATAATGTTTTTATCAATAAATATTGTTTTTATGTACTTAATTTATGATGTAAGACATTTATAAAAATAAAAAATGGATGATTGGTCAACTTCCTCCCTTCATATTCATTGATGCTTGCACTGGTCCATACATATCCCATGCTGCTGCTTGAACAAGTTTCATCTGCTCATAATAGTTCAGATACAACATTACTAGTATAAATCATGCAGTTTAATAAATAAAGATGGAACATTATTTTCAAAAAGAATGCAGGAGCTTTTTTCAGTTATAGTGAAATTTATCTTGCTGAAGCCACATTCACATAAGCAGAGCTACATGTTATGATTTTGGAATATGCTACAATATTATGCTATTAATACAATTTCTGAATGGATATCTTGTAGTAAAATATTTATTGGCAATTTTCGGTTTAAATGCTTCTGCCCTGCATAAAAATATTGCATATGATAGCATAAGCATCAATCAGTGTGTAACAAATATTTCAATAAACAGGCAGATCCACAATGGACTACAGGAGATTAAGCCCTCCCCATTAACATAAAAATAAATTAAAATTTATTCGTTTAAACTTCAAAATATTTTTTAAAACATTTATGATGACAAATATGGTTTATTGGACCATTAACATGTGCAATTGTCTTGCACATGTTAATGAAAGGTAGTTACAATTATTCAAATATTTTTAAATTTTTGAATTAGCCTCCTTTCGGGTTCTTCTGGGCCTGCTATTGTCAGTATCAGTAACAGTACATCTAGAAAATACAATATATTTATAACTGTATTGAATTGCATTGCTTTGCAGTAGGTGCAGTGTGCTTGGAAATTAAAATTCCCATCTCCAGTTATGTAGACTTGCATATGAACAACTCAACAATGTCTGGGTAAACTTTTGGCTTTTTTATAACAAATGAGTAAAAGTGGGTAAAATCTGTCTATATAATTACTTTTATACAGAATACATGTTAATAATTGTATTGGAAGATTTCTAGAATACATTCTGGCTCTGAAAACAAGTACCAGATCATTACAACACTGCCTACATAGGATTAAAATATTGTTTGTTTATATTGTATTGTTTGTTATATAACTAACAATACATGGGAAAACTTGCATGAAAACTCTGAGATCATTCTAAAATATGTATTAGCTAAATGAATAATAAAATTTGAAAAGAAAATAGATATTAATTTAAATTTATTGTGAGCATAATTAAACCTAATTAACAATCTATTTAACTTAATTCAATTACCCTTTTTCATTCTATCTTGATAGAGTTAAATCTAAGTTCTGAAAACTCACTCCATCTCTGTTGTTAATGACTAAATTGTTTTTACCTCTCAGGCTACAAGGGAAACTTGTATAGCAAAACTAGCCTAACAACTAATCAATCTGCCAATTTTGTTTTTAACAGATAAGGCTGATTTTGGCCAAATCCATGTTTAAAGAGTTAATGAAAATAAATCTTTTTAGCCTTTTGTCTAATGTTCTTTAGTAACATTTACTTGTATATAGCAGTTCAACTTTGTATATAAGTAAGATATGAGATATACAGAAGATTGGTTTAACTGAAAGTTAAGAACATATTCTGTTTCTCTATATATTCTTATTGATGAATATTTTAATTTTTTTTCCATTTTTCTAATCAAAGTAAAAGGAAATAATCTTGTTCTCTTATTATTTATTTTGTCCTTCCATTTGTTTCTTTTGATACATTTCCATTACACCTACAAATTCCATTGAACTTGGTACTACCAACGTATCAAAACTTATGATTATACTGCTTAAGTAATTTTTGGTTGCCTTAAATATTTCTTCAGAAATGAATAAAAATTTCTCAGAAATTTTGGCTTTTTCAAGGCCATTCTCAGCTACTGAAATTAGAGAAGTTATACATATTCCAAAACGGACACTTATTTGAAAATTGAGGATGGCTTTGAGAAAGATGATAATGTTTTGACAAATAAATATTTTTCAGTTGCCTTAAAAAAGCAGTATACTTATAACTTTTGATATTTCCATTACATACAGCTTCAAATAATTTATTCTGTTTTGTATTTTTAATACTTTCTATTTCCTTCTGCAATTTACTTTAATTAGTGATGTAACGAATAGTATATTCGGCCTCAGTCGAATACCAAATATTCGGCCAGGAGCGTGGCCGAATGGCCGAATATTCGGCCAAACTATTTGGCTTGATTAACGCACATATAAAAATTAGCGCGCAAACCTCATTATTCAAGGATCGCGCACCCTGCTCTCTATTGGCCCGATGTCACTACAATTTTTTCTTCCAGTAGGTCTAAATTATTTAAATTAATTAATTAAATTATAATTATTAAAGTTAATATGAGATGGAGCCTAACGTCTACCTCTAGTACCGAATTGGTTTATAATTTATGTAATAGCTGTAAATAGCCCGATATGATTCAGCAGTTGTTGGTATTTAGATGTAAGTTATAACTTATAAGTTATTTTATTTGCAATCGATCTTTTTAACTCTTTAATTAAGCAGTAAAATTTTATTTTTACTACGTATTTGTAGACTGAATAGTACCCTAAGGATATATACTTTAGTGGGAACATATGGTCTAGTTTCTCCTCAGATGTGGAACAGTTCAAATATATTATTGGGGGTTTCTATTTGTGAAGTTTTGTGATAATTTGTTGCTGTTGTTTTTGTCAATATTTTTAAAATTAACATGATTTCAAATGTTATCTTTTGCATATAATGAGAAATGCTCATTCTTTGCTTTATATATAAAATAAATTATATATTAGTTATTCATCTTCTAGAAATAGATAAATAATTCTTTCATTAAATACGATAAGTTTCAATAAAACATTTCGTAAATCATTTTAAAATATCGTAAAAAATATTAAAATATACAAGAATACGAATATAACATAATTAACTAAACAATAACACTAATGCCCGATACATTCTAACCTACATGCCATCAATGCCATAAGATATCGGGCTAGATAAAGGCTATAATATTATTTTAATTACGAAATAATTTACTAGAGTTATATGCTATTTCTTATTAACTTTAATAATTATAATTTAATGTTTAGCATTAATAAAAGTTTCCAAAATGATTAATTTACTGTGTTTTTGTTATTTCTTACTCCTGTTTTTAGGAATTCGGTATTCGGCCGAATAGAGAAAAATAGGCCGAATAGGCCAAATACTGGGTAGTAACCGAATATCCGTTACATCACTAATTTTAATCTGAATAAAGAGCAATTTCTGAACTAAATATTGCTATTCTGTAGCTGAATAATTCTTCAAGATACAAAACATATATAGACTGGCCTATGAATTTGGATACATATAAACACACGCTGTATATAAATAAACTTTCTATTACATGATTATATTATTTTTTATGAATCATATTTAAATCTTAATTGAGTTTCATATTGTCTTTAGATATGTAAAACATGTTTTGATTTTTATTTTCATCTGATGTTCTGTCTTAATATAACAATTTGTATTATTAAAATTCTGTACTTTGATATCCTGAAAATGATTCTGCATAATTCAAAAACATTTGAAATTTTTTTAAAATAAAGCTATGCTGAAATCAGTATTTTCAAATTTATATTTTTTCTATATCAATTTTACAAAAGTTCTAAATTTATCAATAACTTACCTGAGATTATTTCAAAAACAAAATTTCCATTATAAACTGAATTATAAAATATTTGTGATATTGCATTTAGCAAAATAAAGTTGAAAGCTCAACATCACAAAAGCTTGGAAAAGGGTGCATTGGTAATTTTGTGTATGTTTTGAAGTGATATTATTTTATATTTTAAATTTCAGTTTCAACACTCATGGACGGGGCAGATCGAATTCGATAATTTGGTAATTCCCAATTAGAAAAACAATTGGATCTTTCTTGTGAATGATAAAATCCATCAATGCATTTACAAAGTGTAAATGATTTTGCTAACAGTTTTGTCTGAGTAGATTTATCTTTTAAATCAGTTGGATATTTACATCTTCGACATAACTGGCATTTATACTGTCTACGTGAAGTTCTTTCTTTAGCACGTTCTTCTAAAACTTTGGCCATAATTGCTGCAGATACATAATCTGGAGTTACACCATTAGAACCATTTCCTACATCTTCTTGTGAATTAATTGATGATGTTACATCACTCACAGAATATACCATTGCTGTTGAAGGCAAAGTTGGTATTGGAACTCTAATAGTACGTATCTCAGTACTTTGAGGGGATGGCATTTCACGTTTTGTACGTGGAGTCAAATGTTTCTTAACTTTTTCTTGCAAATCATGAGGAAGCTGGAATATATCACTTATTTAATATTAATGATTACTTTTACAAGTTTTCAAGCATATTTATTATATTGAATATATCGTAGTTAAAGTTTTAATAAAATTGTTTATTGAATTAAATATTAAACAAAAGATGAAACTTAATTATACAAAAATAAAAAGTTATGAAATTTTTTAACATATGTATTTATTATTCTTCTGTAAAAAAATTAATAGGCCAAATGACTGATGGATTAAATCAAGATACTTCTCTGCTATTATTTTGATTAATTTCTAAATAATTTGTCACTAAAGGCAGGCATTATCTGCCATCTCTTATTAAATTTAATAATTATAATTAAATTAATAATTTATAAATAATTTAGAATATTGTGGAAGAAAAAAATTGGACTGGAGCAAGACACCAACCTGCAACTCCTGCTTACCATGTGGATATGTTGCCAGTCATGCTACCCAAGCTTCCAGACCTATTAGCAGTCATTTGGCCTATCATTATGTATCAGGTTTCAGGATGTTTGTATATGTATAAAAAAATTAAACTTATTTAATGTAATTAAACTAAAAACTAGAATCAAATGAATAAATCAAGTTTATAAATGAACAAGGTCCTAAAAGAAAAGCAAACGAGTTCACTGTTATTGTTACAAGCACTGTTCTTAGAAATGAAATTTAATATTTTGTTTTCTTATATGCATGCTATGAATGTACTAAATCATGAACTACAGTATAATAAACTAAATTTTAACACTAATTTGAAGTAAGTGTAGAAAAGTTGTACTATAATATCACTAATTCTTTATTTAAAATTAATATTAGAAAAAAAAACCTTAAATCTAATAAAAATAAAATGTTTATTAATGGAATGAATGTTTTTGACCATGCACAATGGCCACCTTCAGATTCTAGAATGGAATTAATAAATAGAATAGGAAGCACATTTGGAATTAAAAACGTTCAAAAATTACAAATTTACATACCACGTCACATGTGCAGGAGCATAAATATTCCAAATAAAACATAGAAAATAGGAAAAATAATAAACAAGAAAAATATTAAATACAAAAATAAAATAATTAAATAAATAATTTAGAAGTATTCAAATCAACATATCTCAACTTAGTATTTGTCTATGATCAAAATGGTATCATTTTATTCAGGAGTGTACAAGGAATTTTTAAAACTTATACATATATAACATTCATTACATAAATTATTTTGTAAACTTTCATAATATTTGAAAAAATTGAAATTTTTCATAGCTCATTGTTTGAGTTTTTTTGATTCTTTATTTGTGCAAAATCTCTGTTAAGTATCATAAAACTTTATCATTATTGCACTGCATTTTTGTGCTTGTTTATAAATGTTTTAACACCTTTCATCTTGACCCACCTAGCAAATCTGCCATTTGCATACATATGGAAAACTAATATTAATGAAACAACAACAGTAATGATGTGAGTATCTTGGTTAAACTTGCATTGTTTTCCATTAGGATTTATGTTAGGCTATGGGTTTCTTTTTATAATTATATATAAATATATTTTATTGGACAAACTTAAGGAAATTCATCCATCTGGGGATAATACAGCTGTATTAATTTCCAGGATGCAAAAGGAATTTCCAATGCATGGAAATTGTTGTATGAATTGATAAGTGGTAAAGGGCCAGGAGGAACCCCATTCATAGATGCTGCTTTAGGTTAAGTTTAAACTGATGGACCCTGCATTCTATTCTGTAGTTCTATTTGAGACTGTCTGAAAATATTAGTACCTGTTAATAAAAGATTTTACTGGAGAATTAGTTTTTTTAGAAACAAATTTTTGACAATAAAAACAATTTCATGCTGGATATATTCTAGATAAACACTTATTAAACTAAGAATGCTTTCATATCCTGTATTAACAAATGTGTAACAAATTTTTTAATTATAATTAAAAAAGTTAAGTTTTTACAGTCTAAATCAAAAATAAATTCATGTAGAAAGATTTGTAAATAAAAGAAGTGTCTAGAATGTATAATATGAATTTATTAAAATGTTATTCAATCTTCTTGCATTCAATTTTTTTAAAACTCAAAGCATATATTTAAACACTATATAAACAAGAAAAAAATTTAATTTATAGATATTTGCAAATATGAATTATATACTTACAGAGTTTAATTTATGAGACATAAAACTTGAAGGTTTGCATTGCAATAGTTGGACAGCAACATTACAATCATTTCTATATTGTTCCTAAGAAAAATAATATAATTTAATTACACAATATTCAGTTTAAGGCAATATTTTGAATTGAATATTTTAAAATAAAAACAATTGAGAAAAAAGCTTCTCTAAGAATATTGATTATTTAATCATATTATAATAGAACTAGTTCAGAGAGTAAGTTGAATGATTATTAATTATGAAAAATAAAAATTTTAATTTTTGGGAAGTGCATTTAAAATTATTTGTTGTTAATTATTAATAATCATCAATAATTATAATATACTTTTTAATTACTTTCAAACTTTTTCATTCTAAATTAATAGAACAATCTATATTATAGATAATATAATACAGTAAAAATTTTTACAGTACTGAAATATCATATAATATTTCAATACTGAAAACTCCTTTTCTAACAATTATAACTTTGACTAAAAATAAAATAAAGAAATAATTTGCTGGAGGTCTTATTAACAGACAAAATATTTTGAATTATTTATTTATTTAATATCAAAATAACCTTGTAGGATCATTCAAAAGTAAGAAAAAGCTAAGGTAAACACAATGAATAGAGGAAACAAAAATAACCTTTATTTAGTTCAAGCTGCAAACTTTTACTAAATAAATATTTTTGAGTTATTTTGTAATCCTTCTTCAGATTCACAGTATTTTTAGAATACATTGCACTTATTCTATTTTGTTTAAATAAGCAATGACTTGTATTAAATATATAATTAGATGAACATTAAAATATATAATTAGGTATCTGGTTATATATTTTAACATTTCAATGCATTTCAATTATGTATTTTAATTATGTTTACATACCCTGCTGGATCTGAATAAAGGTTGGTTTTGGTTCCTCTTATAAAAAAATTTCAGTTGGTATTCCTTTTTATTTTACTGAAATAATACTGCTAAATAAATAAATAATAGTGGTACAGGGCATATTTTTAGTGTTAATAAATAAGTTTAAAAAATTATATATACTTTATAAAATAATATGGTTAACTTAATAATTAAAATATATATATGTATATTTTTTTTTGAAAGTTATTGGCCCTGTGTATTTTCTTTTTAAACAAAACATAGCTGAAGTATCTGAAGTATTTCCAAGTTTACAGTAAATTTTACAATACACAATTTGAAGAATTTTGTTAATTAAAATATTAAAAATTAATGTATTTATACACAGTGGAAGACTGGCCAGGGTGTCAGCTTGCCTGATGACAAGTCGGCCCCCTTAAACAATACACAATATGTTAAAAATGTTAATGACATTTTATTTTAGCTTAAAAATATAATAGAAATTCTAATATTATTACTGTGTGCAACTAAAATTTATGTTGTATTGCTATTTTAATAAAATCATTTTCCCAGAATACTTTATATTTAAGAACATAAAAAATAACTGAAAAAATAATTTTGATTTGGGTTATGTTAGACCAATGCATACAGTATATAAGCTTGGATCTTTACTATTGTGACTACACAATGAAACTTTGCTGCATATCCTAGCTGGGAATGTGACATACAGCTGGAGTCAACTTTGTATTGAGCTTATGGATACATTGCAAAGGCAGGAAATATTTTTTTAATTGTGTCAGCCTCAGTTTGAGTGTGCTTCATTAGCTCTTCACCTCATGCTGGTTGTGTTTTATGTGTTTTTTCTTTAATTAATACAGTGGGTGATCAGTTAACAAACATAATCCGTTCAAAGACAATGTTTGCTACCTGAATTGATCAGTAACCGATTATCGATTTACCATAGATTTTTATGGGAATTTGATTAATTTGTTCTAGTGACTCCAAAAAAAAAATAATAATAATTATATAATTTCTTAACATGTTTATTTACATGTAATAACAAACTAAAAGCAATCTCTCCATTTTTTCATGGATGGCACATCTTTGTTTCTCAGATGTGATTTTTGTTACTCCTTTATCTGCTTGAGTCTTTTTGATTATATCTTTCTTAGCTAAGATTGTATCTACTGTAGACCTGTTGAAATCATATTGCCTAGCAACATTAGATCTACCTTGGCTATTATCTCTTGCTAAGTTTCTATAGTGAACACAGTTCTTGACACTCCATTCCTTTTAGGTCCCATAATATTATCAGTTTTTTTTTAAATAAAAAGTTCAGAAAAACACAAAAATTGTAAGAACAGAAATTAACTAGTGCAACAAAGGTTATGTATACAACTGTGAAAGTCTCATTCCTTTGTGGCCATTGGCCATATTAATGTATATTTTTGTAATTAATAATTCTATAAATTTAAGTTAGGCTTAAGATTTCTTTTGTTTCCCTTTCCTGTTGACTAAAAAGACTTCCTTCTTAATTACTTTACTATTTAATTACTTTATTATCTAATTGCTTTACTACCTGGTGGGGAGTGATGCCTCTGACATGAAAAACAACATTGTTAAAAACAAAGTAATAAAAGAAAGGAGAAGAAAGAACGGAGAGAAGGGATCTCGGCTCTCGACGAGGAAAGTCGAGGAGAACAGGCTCTAAAGCAGAACGACAGAAGATAGGAATTGAGGCTCAACAAGTGAGGTCAAGGCGGAGAAGCCATCTAGTCTGTTAAAGTAGACAAAGAACTTCTTACTGATCTGCCAATTTTGTTGGACTGATTCGGCAGTGGATTATCGACAAAGTGAACGATAGAAATCTATTAAAATAGATTAAAGAAAGAGCCAAGGAAAGCCTCGTTGATAGGAGTGGATGATCGGAGACATCAGTAACCCCGTCCAGTATCACGGAGCACCCAGAGCAGAAACCCGGGTATTTCCACCTTTCCCTTATTCTGTACTTATATTCTCTCTTCTTTCCTTCTCCTACTTTGTAAGTAGGTTAAGTATAGATATAAGGATACTTGTAATATTAATAGTATTATTTTATGTATTCCGGATTTTGTAATTTCACCGCCTACACGTTGGGATCCAGTGTACAAAGAACCCGATACTGTAGTGAATAAAAGTATTGTTTGTAAATTAACACAGTGTGTTTGTTAATCCTCGCTTGTCATTCGCTGTCAGTTATCACACCTTAAACCATTCATAGATACCAGTAAGATATAGGCCTAGTTTTAGAAATCTTAAATGTATCATCACTTCTTGTGTTTGTTCTGTCGGGTGTTCGTTATCCGAACATGCACTTGTTGTCCAAACATAAAAATCTTTCGCAAAAGTGTTTGTTGTCCAATTTTTTTGCAGTCCAAACTGTTTGTTACCCAATCACCCATGCCTTTTAATTTAAATATAAAGGATTATAGACGTCATAAAGATGTTAGGCAAAGCACTTCCTTTTTGAGGTCACAGAAATGAATCAGCCTACACTCTGGATGAGATTCTGAATCATGGCAATTTTTTTAGCTACAGTTTTTTTTTAGTTGGCAAAATATGACCTCATTATGGCAGTTCATGTTTCTGCAGTACAAAACAAGTCTACAAAAAGAATCAAATGATTAGAACAACAAAGAAAGGCTCAAAAGTCATGAAAGATTTGTTACATATCTGAAAACTATTAACATGTTCATTAATTACAGACCGTTACGAACATTTTCGAACTCTCAGGTTCTTCCTCAGGTAACTAATAACTTCTGAACAAATGCAATTCAAATTAAATTCAATTGGAGCATGTCAGAACTACTCTATTGCGTGGATATCGATAACATCATTTGGGCATGTGCCCCTTTAACCGCTGTAGATTATTGTAAGTTCTTGTTTACGAGTGCCTGCCAGGCTGTTGACAAAGTAATTTCGTCATTATGGTTAACGCAATTACCATCTTTGAGTGTAGTCATGCAGATGTAAATAGCCTCTAGCCATCTAAGATGGTGTATGTGTTGCGTAGTGTGGATCACCTTCACTTGATTGAACGTTGGAGTCAAATTCAAAATGAGTCACCACTACGTACAATTGACGATAACACAAACATTTATAGTGAAAGACTAATGTTACAAAGTACAATGTTCACAAACCATTACAAATATAAATGGAAGATGTTTACAAAGTGACTTTCCACACACGTTTCAAACTAAAAGTTCAAACAACACTAAATCCGTATCAGGTCTGTCGGAAGAACACCTTGCGACCTTCCTTCCATGACGATCAGCCGTAAAGTCCACGAGTCCTTCGATCACTCCTCACACTTGGCACTTCGATGTGATATTCCAACCTTTCCAAGTTCAAGAAGGGAACCCCTTTCCTGCCTAAAGTTGCTGTTTTTATACTCATTGGAGTTAATTGACTCCACCAATCAGCGCCTGATGTCTCCAGCTCGTCCAGCTGACATACGATCTTTCCCATGCCAATCGTTGATCGTAGATTTCAAACAACCAGCAGTTTTCCCAACCGTCATTCTTCTAACGGTCACTCTCCAACTGACCTTGTAACGGCCATCGATATGAATTGTCAAAGTACGTTATAACTAAACAAAAAGCATCTGGGCGATTCCTGCCACGACAATTGGTTCTACGCCCAGGTCTGAGGCATAGATGGCTAGAGCAGTGGTGGTCCTCGCATATAGAATATCTGCTGTATGTTCTTTCATTCTCACTTCTAGGGAGCATTTGGTGGATCCTACGTAGACTAGGCTTCTGTCCCATCTATGGTCCATGATTGGGATGGTGTACACACCCGGGAGTAGTTCTTTGTTGGGGGTGTTTTTTCTGTTCCGTAAAATGTCAAATATTGTAGGACATCTTCTATAAGTGATGCAAATATTATTTTTCTTATCAATCGCAGTGTATAGCAATTTAAGGTACAGATTGTATGTAACCAGGATGATACTGGATGGAACTTTGTTGGGTGCCTGGGTTGGGTCTAGTTCTTGGTAGCAGTGCCATTTGAGGATCAATTTACGTGTGATCGCAGGATAACCATGTTCTTTGCCTGTATGTTCAATATGCCTCAGCTCGGTTTGGAGAGCTATCCGAGAAGAGGAGTGTGTGTAGGCCCTCTTAATTAAGGCATTAAAGGCTGCCATTTTATGATGGGGAGGGTCACATGACGCTACCAGTATATATAGATGTTCCGACCCCAGTTTACGGTATACTTCCGTGTGGATTGCTGTTTGCTCAAACTTGATGTTAATGTCGAGGAAATGGGCCTTGGAAGCATGAGCCTGGTCCATCTCTAGGGTCAAGCCATGATGGGTTATCATTGAATGAATCAATAAACGCTGATATATTTGGCTTTACCCTCCATAAGATGAGAATATCGTCGATGTACCATTTATATAGTATGATGTTGGGTAAATGCTGAGGGATGATCCTAGATTCCTCACTACATACTTTAGTTATAATTTTAAATATTTGCTTTTTGTCTCATGGTTTGTGTTTCATTGGTTTTAATAATGTTATTTTTTGAAGTTTTGGATAGTAAATGTGTATTTAATAATCTGAAAAGTACACTGAAATTTAATTTTAATGACTATAAAGCAATTGAAGAGCAATTGACAATATGAATCCTAAATGCATTTTGTTAAAGGTACTTAGAAGGATTAAAAGAAGAGTTTTATAATATATTGAAGTTGTTAGTGCTGTTTTGCCAAACTTATCACAACATTTTGCTGAAATAACACTAGTATAGTTCATCATATAATTCAATATAATTCAGCAATCATTTAACTTAAATATATAACTATCAGGTTTGGATGCTTATATTTAAATTATTAGACTTTTAATAAATTGAAATGACTCAATATGTCAGACTATTTCAAGAGTTAAAATGTGATTGTAAAATTGATGGGATTAACATTTATAAAGATAGAGGTAATTAAATATTAATTCTACAGATGCTATTTCTACTTATTAATTAAATAAAATATTGCATAATTTCAAAATATAACTTTTTTAAATATACATTTTCTTCTTCTAATTCAGCAATTGTAAGACGAGCATCAACTAATTTAGATGTTAGATCTGCAATATCTCTAGTAAGAGCATTTTTCTCAGTTTCAAATTTTTCAACCTGCAAAATATTAAAAAATATGAATATTTAAAATAAATATAATAAATTTAACTCAATGTAGCTACATAGCCAAATGATTGCCTTAAATACTCGGGCTATAAATCTGCTATTTTCAATAATTAATACTAAGTAATTTGCTACTAGAGGTAGACATTAGGCACTATCACTTATCTAAGTTAATAATTATAATTTAAATAATTTATTAAATACTTTAGAATCATCTGGGAGAAAAGAACTGGCCTGGGGAGGGGTCTGAACCTGCAGCCTTTGTTTGCCATGCAATGTCTTGCAGCCATACCACCTGGACCCCACGTAAGGTTATATCTATATTTAAATACATCTGGAAGCAAAGGCTTGCTTGGGGTCTGGGGGGCATGACTGGCAAGCACACCACAGTGCAAGCGGAGGTTGTGGGTTCAGGCCCCCACCCCAGGCCAGTTCTTTTCTTCCAGATGATTATAATTTAAATAATATATTAAATAATTTAGAATTATTAACTTAGATAAGAGATGGCATCTAACATCTACCTCCAGTAGCAAATTACTTGGTATTAATTATTAAAAATAGCGAATTTATAGCCCTAGTATTTAAGGCAACCATTTGCCTATGTATCTGTATATATATTTTAATCATTAGTATTAATATTTCACGTTAATTTCATAATTCCATAAACAAAACTTAGTAATTTTAAAATTTAAATAAATGAGAGATTACATAATTCTAAGATATAAATATGTTATCAAAGCAATAGATAAATATGAATAATACAATCAAACAGTTGATTCTATCATTAAAAATAATTCAATCATGATCATGCATGTGACAATTAGAATCTCTCATCAGTTTTAAAATGAACATTCAACTAAGCTTTTTATAATGTGTTTAAACATTATAAAAAGCTTAGTTGAATGTTCTTTTTCATATGAATCAACCAATAAATACAAGATATTTATCTAGTTTGTGAATAAGTCACAATAACTATCTCAAGTATAAAGGCTTTTTTAAATTTTCATATTTGCTTTTCTCAACTTCTATTCAATAATTTTCTAATATAAAATGTTTCTTTTATCAAATTATTTCTAATAAATTTACTCATATATATATATATATTATCTATTCAATACACGCTTTTTGCTTTACAAATGAAAACAAAAAGAAATTAGAAAAACTATGTTAAACAGTAAATTTTTATGCTACATTTGCATAGTGTTTTATGCCAGACTCCAAATGCCAAGGCTAAATTACTTATTATTAATAGCATCAAAGAAATTACTCTTTCTAAATTGTGAATTTAGTTTATTAACTCTTAAACAATGAAAAGTTTCATTTATAGCCAAAGATGCCTTAATAATTATTAGTATACAAGGTGATTCAACAGAAATTTTAAAAAATTAATAACTCGCAAACTATTTACAGTAAGATGATGCAGTTTTCACAAAAATGTTTAGAAAGAAACGGGATTTTTTTTAGATGTAATAAAAATTTTAGTACCAAAATAGTTACATTTCTTGCCATAGATGGCACGTTATGAATTACACAATTTGTGAAGTTGTTACTAGAGCGTATACTAAGAACATTTACATTTTTATTTTTTTATTCTTACTTTAACAAATTCACAAATGATTTCAGTTTTTTACAGCACAATCTATGGCAAGAAATGTAACTATTTTGGACTAAAATTTTTATTACACTTAAAAAAATCCGTTTCTTTCTAAGCATTTCTGTGAAACTGCATCATCAATAGATTGTGAGTTATTAATTTTTTTAATTTCTGTGACTTTTGAATCATCCACTATTTAAGAAAGGAGAAAATTTAAAAAAGAAAATAGTTACATTTACATTACTTTCTTGTCAGATTCTTGTCTTTAATAATAAAGTCAATAGTATGTCAGTGGCTTTCACAAAAAACTCAGTTTTTCAATAATGTACTCTGCAAACTTGTGACATGTTGGCGTAAATGTATTGAGGTTAGAGAAGATTATGTTGAAAAATAATTATGTAGTCAACGTTTTCTCCAACCTATTAACTGGAGTAATACTTTTCGATATTTGCTAACGCTTTTGATGCCCCACCTGGGTTCTTCCTCAAGCATTCAATAAACATCGTAGTGAGTTGGTTGTTGACCTTCACACTTCCCCATCCGACGGTGTTCAATTATGTAATACTCTAAAGTGCATGAATCACCAAGCCTAATAAAACTTCTAACTGTGAACCGCTTATCCTCCCTCCTACTATAAGCTCGAAACGCATGAAATAAATATAATTTAAACACTGTCGTCCATTACGAATTGCCACGCTATAGATAGGGACATTTCTTCTTTAAAATTAATGCTCGTGGCTTCGCACTCCACTCTAAAAATTTCAATAGCTTCCAATATTTTCAGGTGATCATGATGTGAGGTGGTGAGAACGATACGTGCCTTGTCAAATTCCGCCGTGATGTCTGGGTCTGTTGCATACGTTGAGTATATCATCCCGGTGTATTAGAAGTGGAGAATGTTTAATTATGTAGTCTTGTAAATAAATGGTAAATTTAGATTTCCACTTTTGTTTCGTTAAGTTAGGTCAACTCATTGTTGTTTTATTAAAGGATACATAACTTTTCAGCTTCCTCTCATACTTGTTCTCTTCAATATGTCCAAGAGAATTTTTGTTTTTATGAAATAACATAACAATAATGAAAAGCAAATTTTTCACTGCCTAGTGAATGATTAATCAGAATATTCAGAATATATTGACACCAGCAGACATATATTGTTATTACTTTTAGTAATGTTTTGAGTTCAGAGATAATGTGAGACAACATAATCATGCTAATTAGACTGCAATTTGAAGAAATTGTAGATCTATAAATTTTCACTGTTGCCTACTGTCTGTTCTTCCTTAATCTCAAGAACAGAGTTAGGTAGATGAAAGCCAAGGCCAGATATGAAAAGCTTAGAGGTAGGAGGCCCTGATTAACTATTTAATATATATGAACTTCTGGGCTAGACCAAAGGTCACATTATGTCAATTCAAAAATTTTCCCCTGAAAGGAGTTAGATAGATGACCAGTGCAACTCTATTGCTAACAGGAAAATTATGATGTACAGGGACAAGACAATACTAATTTGAGGCAGAGTATTTTAAAATTAAATATATTAAAAATATGATTAAAAATTGCAACCTAACATTGTGAACTTCTGAGCTTATAACTGCTAGTTATTCTTCAAAACTTTATTAAATTTTAAAGAATAATTAGCATGGTTAAGTTGTCTCATATGTTCAAAAAATTTTAAAGAACAATTTTTGAAAATTATAAAGTGTCAAATATGGATATTTGTCATTATTATTATATTTTAAAATAAAATGAATTTTAATTATATTATGGTTTACAAAAAACAATGCAATATGAAATTGATATGAATATTACTTACAACTTTTAACATTTTTTCTTCTAAACCTTGATTTAATTTTTGTAATTTTTTATGGCTTTCTGATAATCTGTAAATGTTGAAAATATTATATCATGTTATATATGTTTAAATCAATTGTTGTAAATTTATTACTAGTATGCTAAACACTAACAATTTTGAAAATTATTACATAGCAAACATTTCACCTAAATAAAAATTTAATAAAAAGTTTTATTAAATTAAGAACAATGATAAAAATTTTATGTAATTTTTATTAAATAAATTCCTAATTACCAGTACTTTTTCTACAATACACAAAGTCTAAATGTTTGAGTTACAAATAAACTCATTTTCTGGATGAATATATTTCTACAATGTAAAAAATTTTAAAATAGAATAAAATAACTTAATAGTGTTTCAATGATTGCATTTCTCCATCATAAAAAGTAAAATACTATTTTATGATGAAAGCAAAGTATAACATCTGTGTATGAGAGTTGCTAGATAAGCTTAAATAAAATTAATATCAAACATACAGCAAGTAAAAGTAATTTAATGTAAAAACAAACATTTTATACCATTTATAATGGCCATCTTCAAGTTTAAGAAAGTTCCATAAAAGAACAAAATGAGAATAGAACACAAAATTTAAAAATCTGTCAAAGTTTTGGAAAATACTGCTCACATGATAGCCATGGGAAAAGGTAAAGACCTAAATCTTTATTCTCTTAAATTTTAATAAATCTTAGACAATGTCAAAGAGTGATTTCCATGCAGGATAAATGGATTCTGCCTCCCAAAAGTTGATGGTGGCAAGGACTCTAAAGACAGAATCTGAATAGAGAATTATAGGTATGCTTAAGAATACAGAAGACTATTGTAGGTATTCTGTAAGCCTACCTTCAATCCATATTTATCCTAGCTCCTTCACATAATCCATATATCTTCAAGCTGGCTGTCTTCAGAGTCCTCATTTCCAGGTCTTCACACAGTCTATCAACATTCAGAACTGAGATCAAGAACTTTGCTGCATATCAATATTGGCTTCCCAGCATGACTACTCACATAATCTCATCAATGTCCTTATTTGACATCACAGGTCAAATATGTTCCACAACCTGAACCAAGACAAAACATGCAAGGCTGTAACCTACAATATAGACTTTCCAGCATATGTAAAGAAGCAAATGCCAACATATACTTGTTTACAGAAGACATCCTACAATGTTTTACTTACTTAGAAATGCTAAGGACCTGGTTGATAGGAAATATCTACCTGGGATTTACACTATCCTCATCATTTATAACAGAATCAACCAAAATTTAAAATATGTGGGAGCAATGAACAGATCTTTAAAACATTTGCATTTGAGAGCATGAAAAAGTAAAAAAAAAATTGTGCCAAATTGGTTGCATAATTTATTTCGTATTTAACCATATCTAGCCCGATAGAATTTGGCATTTGGTTGGAGTTTAGTTTTATAGTATATCAGATCTAGCAATGTTATTTATATATATTTATACGCCTTGCTGGGGTTTGCGATGGCTGGTTGAGTGCTTTGTAAGATATATCCAGTGCCCATGTCCTGTAAACGTCTCCAGCTGGCACTGTAATAACCATTGATGATTATAATGCAAGCTTATATATGCTGGAAGAGGAAATCGGACTGGAGGTCCAGATAGCATAACTGGCAATGCATCTGCATGGTAAGCAGGAGTTGTGGATTTGAGTCCCGCTCCAGGCCGATTTTTTTTCTTCCAGTAATTCTAAATTATTTAAAATTAATTAATTAATTAAATTATAATTATTAAAGTTAATAAGAAATGGTGCCTAACGCCTCCCTCTAGTGCCAAATTGGTTACATAATTTATTTAGTACTTAGCCATATCTAGCCCGATTGAATTTGGCATTTGGTTGGAGTTTAGCCATAAAAAAAAATTCTTTGCAACCATCACTCTGGCAGCTTATGCCTTATAGATTTTGAGTACTTCCAGATATTTTAGATGAGATGGGGTTAATTCATGATGTATTAGATGTGTGCTATCAAAAAAAGACATCAATGTCCTGGTCAGAGGCAAAGGCCCTTAAGGTAAACTCCAATAACCACCACCTTATAAGTTGCTGAGGGAATATTTAATTAAGAAAACAAACGTTTTCGATCTATTCCATAGATCATCTTCAGGTTTAAACTGACGAACAAAAATAATTCCAAAGAATGGAACACAAAATATTTAAATTAAAAAAACCCGACAACGGAGCAACTAATTAGAATTAAAGCGCAAAAAATACCCAAATGTAAATTAACAAACACATAACAATATTAAAGTTATTAGTACACGCTAAAAATCATTTAACAGATAATAAAATATTAAGGTTCTCCAAATACGAAACACATCGCAAATCATGAGCCATTTGTAAGTCTCTTAATTGCAAATTTCCAAGCTGACGGTAATCCCTCAGCGTCCCTGGCGTTAATGCATCTATTCTCGAGTCTACTCTTGTAAATTTCTATTTTTTCTGCCGTCTTTGCTAAAGTTGGAGAATATATTTGTTTGACGATTTCCGCCTCTTCCCATCCAACGACGGATCCTTCGGCCTGGGCCATCTGGGCCAGAACAGTTGCATTAGAACTTTTCCTTACATCATATTTATGCTCTTTGATTCTTACACCTAGGTTCCTTGTTGTAACCCCTATATACTCCTGTTTTAGTCCTAATTGCTGATTTTCATAAGGGATCCTATAGACCCCAGCTCTATCCTCTTTCTTAATCTTCCCTTTATCAGTTCTCAGAATTTTGTAGAGGTTCGGGGCTCGTTTGAAGATCAATGCTGATTTTTTAATGTCCGCTATCTCCTTCATAATGCCCCGTACATTTTTGTTGAAAGTAAACTTGGTATATCCACTAGGTCTTTGTTTAGAGGTTCTTGTGTCACTCTTTTCAAACTTCCTCACGATACCATTAATTACGCTTCTTCTGTAGCCCAAGCTCTCTGCTATTCGCATGATCCTGTCGATCTCGTTAACCCTGTCCATAACGTTATCGCAATAAGTAAAAGCCCTCCTGACTAAGGTACGAAAGGCTGCCAATTTATAACGAAATGGATCATTTGACTGTGGCGGGATGTAGAGTGGGCTATGTGTGGGTTTAGTATACACTTTAGTGTATACTAAACCCACAGGTTCTGCACAGCTTCAGAAACAGTATAGTTTACTACAAGAGATATGTTGACGATATCCTTATAATTTGGAGAAGTAATCGAGGAATTAGTACCTTTATAGAAAGGATTAACGATAACGAAGACGGCCTACGTCTGAAACTAGAGCAAAAAAGTTCAGTGGAGGTACACTTCTTAGACATCAATATCACTTTTAAGAGAGGGCATCTATCCACTAAAGTGTATACTAAACCCACACATAGCCCACTCTACATCCCGCCACAGTCAAATGATCCATTTCGTTATAAATTGGCAGCCTTTCGTACCTTAGTCAGGAGGGCTTTTACTTATTGCGATAACGTTATGGACAGGGTTAATCGAGATCGACAGGATCATGCGAATAGCAGAGAGCTTGGGCTACAGAAGAAGCGTAATTAATGGTATCGTGAGGAAGTTTGAAAAGAGTGACACAAGAACCTCTAAACAAAGACCTAGTGGATATACCAAGTTTACTTTCAACAAAAATGTACGGGGCATTATGAAGGAGATAGCGGACATTAAAAAATCAACATTGATCTTCAAACGAGCCCCGAACCTCTACAAAATTCTGAGAACTGATAAAGGGAAGATTAAGAAAGAGGATAGAGCTGGGGTCTATAGGATCCCTTATGAAAATCAGCAATTAGGACTAAAACAGGAGTATATAGGGGTTACAACAAGGAACCTAGGTGTAAGAATCAAAGAGCATAAATATGATGTAAGGAGAAGTTCTAATGCAACTGTTCTGGCCCAGATGGCCCAGGCCGAAGGATCCGTCGTTGGATGGGAAGAGGCGGAAATCGTCAAACAAATATATTCTCCAACTTTAGCAAAGACGGCGGAAAAAATAGAAATTTACAAGAGTAGACTCGAGAATAGATGCATTAACGCCAGGGACGCTGAGGGATTACCGTCAGCTTGGAAATTTGCAATTAAGAGACTTACAAATGGCTCATGATTTGCGATGTGTTTCGTATTTGGAGAACCTTAATATTTTATTATCTGTTAAATGATTTTTAGCGTGTACTAATAACTTTAATATTGTTATGTGTTTGTTAATTTACATTTGGGTATTTTTTGCGCTTTAATTCTAATTAGTTGCTCCGTTGTCGGGTTTTTTTAATTTAAATATTTTGTGTTCCATTCTTTGGAATTATTTTTGTTCGTCAGTTTAAACCTGAAGATGATCTATGGAATAGATCGAAAACGTTTGTTTTCTTAATTAAATATTCCCTCAGCAACTTATAAGGTGGTGGTTATTGGAGTTTATGTTTTTTGCTGAGTATGTTTATGTTCAATATCATTATGGCGGCCCTTAAGGTAGTTGTAGTCAGGTATTTTCTGATAGAGTCTTCATGTTCTTTGATCCTTGTATGCAGAGGTTTACATGTAGCACCAAAATATTCATAGAGACATTCTATCCTATTCTTTGCTGTTCCAGGCATAATGTTAATTTGCAAGGGTTGTTGTGATTATATCCATGAAACTTTGTATGGGAGAGTTACAAGTCCATAAAATCAGGCTGGCTATCACTGCTGTATTTGGAATAAAGAAGGATGCAGTCTTCAAAGGTCAGAGCACAATCACTTCCAATTGTTGAACCACAAGTTCATGAAGGGTACCAAAATTGGACTACCCATAAGTTTGCCACTTGACTGGAGATATGTGGAATCCTCATAGCAGGAGGAGGAGGAGTGGCAGAAGAGGTAAACCAACTCTAAGATAGAAGAATGATAGTTGTGCAAATGTTCAATGTTGGAAAACAGAAAATCACACAATTTGCAAAAGCAGGGCTCAATCCTAATGGAAGGAAAAATGATTGAAAATCACAAATGGAGAAATACAGTGGATTGACACATTAAGGTTACATAAGATTGCTGTCGGTGTTCAGTAATAAAACAATTAAGAATACTTTCAATGTATATTGTGGGAGATGCCGTTTTATCAACAACAGGACATAGCTGAGAACCTTGTTTGTGGATAACAAAGTCCCAAGGATAAAATTTTTGATTAAATCAAATTTATCCTTGGGACTTTGTTATTCATGTAAATATATAATTATGATGTTCTCCTAGTTTTCCACCAGAGGTCTGTAGATGAGTATAAATACGGCTGATTTGTACCTGAGTGATATTGTGAAGAATTTTTAATTCTGTGTTGTTGATGTTGGATCCTCCAAGAAAAGGTCAGCGTCAATTGTATATTGTATGTATTTTTTAATATCATGTCATCGGTTTTAAAGTTGTCAACCATCTGTCTCTAGATGGAATATTAAAAAAAAATTTTTTTTGGATTGTCCCAAAATTATTTGTATGGTCAAAATTTTACTTGTTTGTGGATTTTTGCAAAGGCAAACATGCAAGTAGTAGTAGGAGCTGACAGTGTAGCATTCCACATGTGTAGTAGACCAGTAAGCTGTGTTTGAAAATGTGTCATCAAAATCTAGACTTTTGTTTTGTAAGTAATCCTGTGGCATAGTTACACATTCAGTCTCATGTATGTAATTAAGGATGGCTGTATTGTATGTAGTTCATGATAACAAGACTCCTTTGATTTATCAGTCCTGATAGCTACAACATCTTCAACCCATAATCACATTATCGATGCATGTAAAGTATTTCAGAAGACTATTGTGTCTAGGAACAGAGGAATTATGGATTTTAAAAGCAGCCCTCCAATGATAAAATTCTATATGGGTATGATCCAGGTCTTCAATGATACCCTCCAACTGTGGAATGATGTGTCAAGGACTGTGTGGATCAGTGATGGACCCAATCTAGTAATTTCTGGTATTTGAGTAGGAGGATTAATGTTATCCTAACAGATGAACCTGGTACTAAGATCTTTCTCTCAATGAAGATGTTGCCTTCGATATAACTAACTTCTTTTGCTGATTGTTTCTGCACATCTTATCAACAGTCAGTTAGGGAGACAACTCTTGTGTTGATTTCCATTAATACAGGTGGATCAACTTCATAAAGCTGATTTTCCAAACAAATAATTTTATCAATGATGGAATTCTGCATCTTCTTGTAAGCCTTATAGATTGCACCAGACACTTTTTCTTGACTGTGGCTAATAAAATCAAACAGTGAGAGGTTAATCCTCTTGATAGAAGTCAGAAATACAAGGAGGGACTGACAGAAAAGTATAAAATCCAACTTAGCATTGGTATGACATAAACAAACAAGTTTTCTGTAGAGTTTGGCTGGCATAATCATGTTAATACATTAATTACTGAAAAAACTAGATGTCCCCCTTATAGTATCATTATTATTATTATTATTTTTATCAAATAGTAATAACAATAAAATTTACATCTTTTTGGTTTATGTTAAATATTGTTCAAATACATTTTTATCTTTATTATACGGCACCAGACCATCACAGTTTGATTACTGTTTATTATTTATTTGATTATTATACAACATATAGTTAAAGTGTATAATTATTTGAATTTTGTACATTATTTGTTCATTTAATGTAATTCTATTTTGATATATTTCTATTATTTTGTTCCCTTTACAAAGGTTGGGAAACCTTGTATTAATTTAAATTAAAACATTCTATGTATTTGCTGAAGATGGACATAAGTACAAAAGCATTTAAATTTGTTTTGTTCTAAGTTTTTATATTCCATTAAAGCAAAATATGTCTACTACATGGCTAAAATTATTGCTGTTAGATAATATTATAAAAGATTAAAATGTCATCAAACAGCATTGATTGGGCTGCAATTTGAAAAAATTGTAGATCTACATAATCCCACTGTTGCTGTCTGTCCTTCCTTAATCTCGAGAACAAAGTTAGATAGATGAAAGCCAAGACCAGATATGGAAACCTTTAAGACAGGAGTTTGTCTATAGTTAATCAGGACAGGAGGCCCTGATTAACTATATACAAACTTCCAGTTTGCACTAGAGGTCATGTTATTTCAATTCAAAACTTTCCCATGAAACGAGTTAGATAGATGACTGGCACATATTTATTGCTAACAGGAAAAGTATGATGTACAGGGGCAAGACACTACAAATTTGAGGTGAACATATATTTTAAATTAAATAAATTAAAAACATGATTAAACACGATTAAAAACACGATTAAAAATTGCAGCTCAGCATCATGACGATGTCACAATAAAATAATTGCCCATTTATATTATATTATAAAATTTTGAATTTAGTTGAATTTCAAAATTTTCAATTATTCAAAATACAGGAAAAAAAAAAAATTGGAAAAAATTTATCTATTTATTCAAGTTAAAGTTTATAGAAATTTTGATTGTAGACTGGACAAAAATTAAACTTCTCTGTAGATTTTTAAAGTAGCCTATCCGCTATTTAAAAAATCCATAATTCGTCAATTCTAGCTGAATATTCAGTTAAAATATTCAAAAAGAAAAACACATTAAAAAGAAATATAGAAGGCAGAAAAATTAAAAAGAAACTTCAAATAAATGAGAATGAGGGATTGAATTAGACAATATTTGGTTTAAATATTTGGATGATAGAGGGCAGGAGAAACAAGCAAATAAATAGCAGAGCAATGTCATGTTACATAAAATAATGTCATTACAGTGGTTTTCATTTACTGTTCTATTAAAATGTAAAAAAGTCATTTAATAATGAAAATGCATTTAAAACAAAGTTGAATAAAAATCGAAGTATCAAACACAAATCCGTGTTAATAACAACCACTTGGCTTTTTTTAAAAGACAAATTTGTAGACCAACTTTGGGTATAAGTTTTAGTCTGAACTTATAAAGGTGGAAAAAAGCCAAGTGGTTGTTATTAACACGGATTTGTGTTTGATACTTCGAAGAATAATACAACACGGTTTCACAAAAATCATCAATTGAATAAAAATGTTAACTGAAAGTAAATAGTTTTCTGAATGAAATAATTGTTTTTTATAAAAAAAAATAGTAATTATTAAAAATTGTATTAAATGAATTAAAAGCCAAGAAGAAAAGAAAGCAAAAATGAAAATAATGTTTAATTAATTGGAAAATTTTAAGTTTTATTAAATCAAATGTAGTGTAAGGATAATTACCAGCAAAAAGTGTGTTATAATAATTGTTATCAAAGTCAGTTTTGGGTTTAAATTTATTTGTAAATTATATATTGAAAAAATCCAACTGAAGACCATTAATCCAAAATGCATCTTGATGAATATAACATAAAATAGTAATTAAAAACAACTGTATATGTATGATAAGTCCTAATATTAAGTACAGTGGAACCCTAGTTAATGAACGCCCTGGTTAATGACCAAATCAGTTAACAAACTTATTTTGCAAAAATTTTTGTCTCGGATAACGTATGAAATTCGGATAACGTACGAAATTCGGATAACGAACTTAATGGTTTTTGTATCAAATCTGTAAGCTTGCCGACTTTCATGGGGAATCAGTTAATCGTGCATTGGTGATGGTCTAGGGTCCATTTGTACGTTGGTAATGGCAGAAGAGACAAAGATGACAAGTATTTTACAGTGAAAATCATTTATTAGAATGGGAAAATGATTACATATTTGAGGTGGTTGGAAATGGTTTATCTACAGTATTTTCTCCCGGCACTGAGGTGTGGCGTATCGCTGGTCCTACAATAGTCCAATTTTAAAAAGCTGTATACCAAGGCACTGTTCACCAAGTGTTTTCAGGTTACCAATGATACCAACTTAACTCTTAGAGCTTTTTGGAAGGAGCACTTTAACATCCTGCATTGTATCAACCTTATTGACAAAGCCTGGAGTGAGGTCTCTCACCACACTTTGCAATCAGCTTGAAGGAAACTTTGGTCAACTTGTGTCCCAGAGCGAAACTTTCAGGAATTTGAAGAAGAGAGCTCGCCTGATGTAGTGCATGAAATTGTGTCCATTGGCAAGAGTTTGAGTACAGGTAGATGATGCAGATGTGGAGGAGTTGCTGAAAGACCATCAAAATGAACTAATGACAGAAGATCTGGTTGCCATGAAGGAAGAACAGATGAAAGTCATAACAAGAAGAGCATTCATCAGAGAAAGAGGCTAGGGAAAAAATCACCAGTGCTGAGATTAAGGAAATTTGCAGAAAATGGAATTATGTGTAGGAATTTATCGACAAGCATCATCCTAACAAAGTTGTGGCTAATAGGGTAATTAATTTAATGAACAACACTGTGCTAGCACATTTTAGAAAAATTTTGATTAAGAGAGTAAGACAATCAACTTTAGACCACTTTCTTGTTCCTTATCAAAAGAGACCTCGACTCTAAGAATCTCTCGATGCAGTCCTACCCAATATTTTTATGGAGGGGGATTCCTCTTCCAAGCATTAAGCTCCGTAGAAACAAAGGTATGTACAGTGCTACTTTATTAAATAAAGTTTACATATTTGTTACTGTAATGACAGATACTACATTTTCTTATATTTTCATCAAAGAAAACCCATTTTACAAATAAAATTACAAAAATACAGACAGCTAGAACGAATTAATTGTACTTGCATTAATTTCTATGGGAAAAATTGCTTAGGTTAACGAATGGACTCGCAGAACAGATTAAGTTCATTAACCAGGGTTCCACTGTATATATAATCAATATATAATATATATATAAGTGAATAGTGATTTATTTACAATAAAATCTTACTAGATTTAAAAAGTTCTATTTTGAATAAAAATTTAAACTAAAATATAGTGAAATATTAAAATTCTTAAACTTATTTTACATTTATACCTTTCATATTTTTCTTGCCAAATGCTTAGTTTTTCTCGAAGCAGATCCCATTCACCACCATGAATCTGACGTTTGTGAGAAATCATCCCACTTTCTACTTGCATGATATGGATCTCTCTTTCTAATACTTCTCTTCGAAGAAATTCAATTTCTCTCTGAAGACCCAAACTGAAATTAAAATTTAGAAAAGAAAAGATTGAAACATGGAATATATACCAAATAAAAATCTTTTTAATATTAGACATTTATTCAATTTCTTATTTATTACTATCATTAAAAACTCTCTTCTTTAAATTTCTGTTATTTATGCAATTATTCTATTGCAGCCAGTTTCTGTTTAAATGCATTTTCACAATGATATATACTTTATTACATTCAGTTAATATTTGTTGTATTCTTCTACAAAATGTGTGAGAACTTTTTGGTGAAAACCTATTAGATGTCATATGAATACATGCCATGTTCATATTTTTCAATGTAAAGTTTTTAATTATATAAATATAATATATTTTCATTTTGTCTTATTAACTAACTGTTATATTAAGAACAAAATTTTATATACTAACGAAAATAACAGGCATTAAAGATTTGCTTGTGTAAATCTTCAACTTCATAGTACTTTCAAAATATAATAACACTGAAAATATTATAATCTTAAAATATTTGAGCATTCAACTAAATATTGGTGTATGTACATATGAGTTAATTTTATATATATAATTACATATATAATACAAACAACTCATAACTGGATTTAATTAATTAACTCCAAACAATCTGCCAAATTATCAGGTTATTTTTAGGCTAAGTTAATAATCACTTAATCAGTTACTAATTAATTTGACTAGACATCTGAATGGTATGCAGGAGTTGCGGGTTCAATTCCTGTACCAGGATGATTCTTTTCTTCCAGAAAATTTCTAAATTAAAAATCAATATGAGATGGTGGCATAACCGCCTACCTACCTCTAGTCAAATCATTTATAGTCCACACAGCAAATGAGTAGAGATAGTCAGCCTGAGCTGGAAAGGTTTATATCAGATGAAAGGGATGGAAGAAGATATGAAAGTTGACACATGAATCTGATCTCTTTCAACTATTCTGTTTTTTACATTTTTAAAATGCTTTTATACCATCTTTATCATAAATTATTTTATTGTTTTACATTTTTTATAAAAATTTTATTACTTTGAGCCATGTGTCAACTCTCACATATCTAGTTCCACCCTTTTCATTTGACATAGACCCTTCTTGCTCAGACAGTGAATCAGTCTGAGCAGGAAGGGTCTATGTCAGATACATGTCTATGTATGTTCAAGTCTCCTCTTTCACTGTGCAGACTAGTAGTATACTAGTAACTAATTATTAAGTTAGTCTAAAAATAACCCCAATAATTTTGAATCTTGTGCTAAACAGTTTTTGCATATATTAGGATGTTAATAAATTAAACTAAATATTATTATAATGTAGAAAAACAAATTGGAAAAGAATTTAACATTTCCTTAAATTAGTCAAGTACTGTTATACTTTCCAAACCATATCATATTTCTGAATTTTTCTGTATAACCATAACAAGTGGTAACTCAATTAACATTTTTTTAAAAAGTAGCTTTAAATTATAATATATTATCAATATACAAAAGTCATTCTGGATTATAACAAATATAAAAGTAACTAAAATCAAAATAATATTTCATTTTACGTTAAAATTTCAGTACAATAATTTTAAACATATAATCCTATATATTATGTATGGATATATGTATTGTACTGTTATTATTTGTTAATATTTTCATGTGTCTTTATTATTGTAAATTTCATATATTTGTATTTAAAGCAAGTTTGTTGCATGACAATTTCTATATTTTGAATATTATATATGGTTATTCTAAATTATATTCTTTTTAATGTTATAGTAGTTTTTCTATTTGTATCTGAGGAAGACATATCAAATATGTCAAAAACTACAGTAAAGATTAAATTTTTGCTGGAAAACTAAGGTCCGTTTATTTATCATTCAAATTGCTCCAATTTATTGCAATTAATAACTACATATTGAAAATTTGTAATTGCAACAATTCTGTAATTACTAAAATTATTAATATTTTAGGAAGAAAATAAAATAGATTTATATGAATATAATAAAGTTCTTTCTCAAAAATTCATAAACTGTGCACATTTTAGAAATTTTCAGATAATTTTATTTTTGATCAACAACCATAATCTTGTAATATAAAATTAATTACAGCTAATTAGACTTAACACAGAATTTATTATAGTTATGTCTGATATTGGGAAATAAATATTATTTGAAAAACTTCCAAAACTTATATATTCTCATGAAGCAAAAACTGTTTATTTCATTTTGTAGCAATTATAATTGTACAAAATATATATCTAAACATATATTTTGTAGACAAATAATTATTATTCTATTTTGTGTTGTTTAATTTTTTATTTTCAGCAGAAAATATAAGTTTTAAAGATATTTATAATTTTAACTTAAAAAGTTTCCAAAGATATATTTTACCATCATACATGTCATCTTCAGAACACTGAACTTTCTATTATCTTACCAGTAGCAAATATGAAATTATAAAAACTTTAAACACAATAAAATATGTTAAAATTTTGGATTTTTATTATAACATTCATATTACAATGAATGAGCTAATTAAAAACAAAATTTTGAAAGAAGTTCAATTCCAAAAATAAAAAATTAATTTCTTAATAAGCTGGATACTTGCAAATAAATTGGCAAATATAAAATGAGACTAATGAATGTGTAAATATCTATTCAAATGTCTCCCAATAATCTATAACAATCTTTTAAGCTGTTGTTAACTTCATTTCATTTCTTCATCATTCAAATTATTATTAATTTTGATTTTGTTTTACTATTTCTTTCCATTCTGAAAAATAACATTCAATACAAAAGAATCTATTGAAAGCAAACTTAATCTATACTAAAATCATCAGAAAAAGATTACACATTACAATGTTAAAATTATTTGTGCATATAAAAATCAAATCAAATTCTAATTTTTATCAAAACATGCAAGTAACATGGATCTAAAATTAAAATAATGTAAATTTATTGAAAAAAAAAGATTCCTAATTTTGTAAGTCTTTAATTTAAATGTACTGTACATATTTACTAGTATAGATACAAGCACTCCTCACTTAATGACTGAGTTCTGTTCCTATGACTAGGTTGTTAAATTAAGCAAATTGGTTGATAAACAAGAAACTTAATTGTTTTATTTTTTCTGGATAAAGAAAATATCTAAAGGAAACTTCAACTTGATAACTTTGTTGCAATTTGCATCTCTTACATATTACAAAACATAAAAATACAATCAGAAAAAATTATAAAAATGAGGTACCAAAAAAGTTTATTCATAAAAATAGTAAGCACTTAAAAGTCTTAAAACCAGGCACTGTTTTAGCTTCTTTGTGTCTGTAGGACCTTTTGGGTATTTTTTCCAAAAATGTCTGGTTTCATCCACGTTAAAATTTGTTCCAGGTGGTAATTGTCTTTCTCAATAATTTCATAAAAATGGTCAACAAATTTTTCTGCTGCTACTATGTCCATGTTTGCCACCTCACTACTGATACTCCAATTATGCAGGTTGAATCTCTGATGAAACTGTTGAAATCATCCATGGCTTTGCCATCAATTCTTTGCCTTTGTGCTCCTTCAAAGTCTCAAAGATACTGTGTGCCTTGGCTTGAATTATTAAGAGACTCATCAACATTTCTTTTTATATTTGGTTGTAAAACCAGATTACCAGTAATTTCTTCATTTCACAAATGAGGTCTTTGCTGTCACAATATTTTATAACAAATAGTGAACTGTGGCAATGAATGAATAAATAATAAACATTAATTTTTGTTTCCAGTGAGATTAAAGGTCACAGAAATATACATATTTATTTTATTGTGGTATAAATATTTTTTGTAAAAAAAAAATTAAAATAATTGTAAATGATGCCATGTTAGACTACTTTTCCAATTCACATATAGTTGAAAATTTTGATTAAATTTTTAATTTTTTTGCAAGCAAATCACCATGAAAGATTATGGATCTAAACAATATTAAACTATATCTGAGGTGGAATAGTAGTACAATCTGATATCATTGTCAACTGTCTCTCTTCCATTAAAAATTCCTAACAAAGTTGTCAACCTTTTTATACATTTTGCCAAAGTTAAATTATGCAATCGCTCAACATGCCAATTTTACTTAGAAAATTATGCATTAGGTTTTTTGTTAAGATTTAAGAGTAAATATTACATTCAAATGCAAAATAATCTAATATAGCCTACTGCTTTTTAAACAAAACAGCAATAGCTGTGAGGAAGTCTACCAGATTTATTTATTTGAATTAAAGAGACATACATTCACACTAACTTATTCTAATAAATTACCATAATTGCTAAGTAGACTATGTTTGAATAAATATTGTTCATCTAATTGATTGCCTTTTAATTTTATTTTAACCATTAACATACTTGAATAATAATTCTAAACTAGTTTGGCCTAGGCAAAACTACCAGGTTGTTCAATAAGTTTTGTCGTTCGATAAAAAAAACACAATTTTATGGTTTGAAATACATTTTATTATTCAATATAATTTCCCTGAACTTCAATACACTTGTTCCAGTGATCTTCTAATTTATGGATTCCATCCCTGAAGTGAGAATCCGGAAGACTGTCGAAATACGCTTCCACGGCTGCTATTACCTCTTCGTTCGATGAAAATCGTTTCCCATGCATGAATTTTTTAAGATGTGAGAACAGCCAGAAGTCAGAGGGAGCTAAATCTGGCGAATAGGGAGGATGTTGCAACAATTCGTATTTTAATTCGCTGATTTTCGCGATGGTTTTTTGAGCTGTATGAGAGGGTGCGTTATCTTGATGAAAAATGATTTTTTTCTTCTGTAAACCAGGTCTTTTCTCACGAATTTTTACATCCAGCTGGTCCAAAAGATTACAATAATAGTCTGAGTTGATTGTTTTACCAGTTTGGAGATAATCCACAAACAAAATTCCTTTTGCATCCCAAAAAACTGATGCTAACACCTTCTTGGCCGATTTCTGGACCCTAACTCGCTTCGGAGCCGAAGTACCGGGTTCACACCACTCCTTAGCTTCTTGTTTTGATTCAGGATCATGGTGGTAGACCCAAGTCTCATCCATAGTAATGAAACGACGCACAAAATCCTTTTTATTTTTTCTAAAACGCTCCAAATGTTGCTGAGAAAGTTGCATTCGAATGTGTTTTTGCTCCATAGTTAGCGAATGCGGCACCCATTGTGCACACAGCTTTCTGTAACCCAAAACATCAGCCAAAATATTGCTCACACTGCCTAATGAGATCCCTAGGGCTTCTACTAAATCTCTCTCAGTTAATCGACGATCTTCCAAAACCATATGCTGTATTTTTGCTACGATTTCTGGTGTTGATGCACTTTTTGGACATCCTTCACGTGGATCGTCTTCAAGACTTGTACGGCCACGTTTAAATTCAGCAACCCATCTTTCTGCTGTTCTAATTGAAGGTGAAGAGTCCTTATACACTTTTATCAAACGTTCATGAATTTGTTTTGGTGCTACACCTTCCAAAAATAAGAATTTTATCACTGCACGATATTCAATTTTTTCCATTGTAAAAAAATACACTGACACGTCAACTTTGAACAGCTGCAAATATAGAAATGAGTTGACAGATCTACATGAAACTTCACACGTGTTTATAAAATAGTAGTACTATTTTTAGAGTAATAAAACGACAAACCTAATAGCGCCATCTCTTATTGAAGGACAAAACTTATTGAACAACCTGGTAGTTTGGTGTAAAATCGGGTTTTGCCGGTAACATATATATATAATAGAAAAAAAAAGGGGGACTTAAATACCCTTAAATCATGTATTCCTTGTGGTTAACTTTGTTTAATATGTTTTATTTATTTGTTTACTTTATTTATTTATTATTTAATATACACAGTTCTTTTAGTTTGTTTTGAATTATGTTCGAATTTAAAATAGTTTGAATTCGAAAAACGGTATGTTCCATTTTGGAACATTTATATTGTATTCTAAAACTTGAGGATGGCCTATACTAAAAAGAGGTTGAAAATGTTGGTGTAATGAATAAAATTGTACTCAGCAAACATTATGTGATATTTGATGTGTTTTATAACATTTTTCTACATCTCTACTGCAATTATTTATCAATACAAACATTTTCTTTGTAACAGTTAAAAATAGATATGATTGAACATTATACAACAGAAAAGTATAATTTTTGATTCAGTTGATTTTTTATGTTACATATTATCAAATAGTGGCATATTTTAAATTAAAATAATTTCTTCATTTAATTTTTAAATTGGTTTTAGTTATTAGTTTTATAATCCTTACACAAAATATCTTATTTCACTATTCATTTTATCTTTTATATAAATATTTAAAAATAACATTAATTTTATCTAGTTATAAAATTATTAGATTTTGTAAATTTAGATAGCAAGATAAAATTAATGTTACTTTTACAAAAGAAAAGTTTTATGTAAACTGAAAATATTTAGGCAATACAAAATTCCCCTCTCAAATGTGTTGAGTTGTAAATAAAGTTGAAGAAATACATTAAGAATTTATAAATAATCTTAAGGAGATTGTTATATGACAAAATTATAAATACAGTTAATGGATTTGAATTATTAATTTGCTGCAGGTTAATGTTGTTCAAATGTAATGAAATAATAAACTTAAGATTCTGTATGTCACATTAATTAGTCCCCCCAAGTAAAAAATATATTTCTGCATGTTTTTTAAATTAATACTTAGTTATTCTTTTCATTAAATTAATACTGGAAATAATTCCTTTATCAGATAACAGTTCTTTAAATAAAAAATAAAATCAAATAACTGTTTTATTGTTCATTTCATTTCATATTATCATTCTTTAAAGTTCTTTTGTCAATATTAACTTTATCACAGCCAAATGTCTAAAAACTTTGAAATCTTTAAGGTTTCAAAATAAACATTTTCAGAAACCAGATTTTAAAGTTTCTTCTTAGATATAATTTTAAATGTTAATATTGATAAATTTATTTGATTTGAAGTAACAATACAAAGACTTTTTAAATATATTATCCTTACAAAGAAAAATTTTGTTTTATGGATTTTATTAGACTCACTGCAATTTATTTTAATCATTTAATGTTTTATTTCCAATCTGATCTAAAATAAGTAAATATTATACAATTAATGTATTATAGTTTCTTATAACTATTCATTATTCTTTAAAAAAATAAAAATTCTTACTTGTTTTGTTCTGTACATTTTATAGATGAATCATTACAGACCTATATTAAATAATATGTTATTTTAAAAAATTTACCAAAAGTTTCATTTTAATATATATATTTTTATCATTTTCATTCAAGAAATGTAAATAGTAATTATATGGAAAATTTATTAAAATAAGATATAAATGGAAATTTAAAATTTAAAGAAATATGAGAATTTATATACAGTATATGATAAAACTCAAAAATTTATCACAACAGAAAATTAACTCTAAGAAACTTTTAATTTATAATTATGAGAATGTATTTTGTAGTCGCAAATTAACACATTTCAGTCAATATTTCAAAACAGACATTGAACTGTTACTTTATAAGTATAAAATGTGAAGAAAACTTTACAGGTGTGGGCTCAAAAAGGTTTGCCAACCTGGTCTAGGAGATTTCATTCTTTGATCCACTGAACAGTCATCATAGAAAATATTCATTCCACATATGCATTGTGTGCAGAAAAGATATTGGCATATTAACAGTAACTCTGAATACTGACACTTAAATTTACAACTCTAAAAATTTGTTTGCCAATTCTGCTGGCTAGACATTGCTCTTCATTTCTCCATTGCACTCCATTTTTTCTGCTTATTTTCCACAAATTTGCAAAGATTCATGCATTGGCTTAAAAGACCATTATTGTTAATTTTCAAGTATTTCTCAATCAAAGCAGCACATGTTTCTTCCACCTCTTGAAAGGTCGGTGAATTATTAAGAAGCATCGATGTAAATACAGTAGAGCATTGATTATCCGACTCAATTGGGGACTGGGGTTGGTCGAATAACCAAAAAGTATGAAAAAATACATTATTAGTAAAGTGTATTAGGCCTGGTTTAAATACTAGCCTCCCTTTCATGGTCGAGCTAGTGCTGCCAGCTAAAACATGCAAAAATTTAACAAAAATAATATTAAAGTAGCCAAGACATAACCAAATATTGTAGCGCCACATCACTAGCGGACATTTGAATTTGCCGACTAGAACGCGGTCGGTTAATCGGGGGTCGGATAATCGATGCTCTACTGTAGTTCATATTTCATAATTTCATTCATCCAACTCACCAGATAATCATGATCAACTTTATACAACTTTCTTGTTTCAGCCAAGTACTGTTCACTCATCTCAGGAGAAAATGTCTTCTGACTCTAAAATGTTCTTCATGCTGATAGAGAGTTCACTTCATAACATTCATTGATAATCTTCTTTGTCTCTCTGAGTGTGAACAAAACTTTAAAAATTCTTTTGTCTTTCCCTTCAATTTCCATTATTTTTACATTGAATACATAAACAAAGCTGTGTACAAAATACAAATAGGCTTCACTTAGGGGAGAAGAAAACAAAATTAACTAAAATTACAGGAGCAAGCATTATCTTGTGAGAGAAAATAGGATTTCAAAGCATCAAACAACTTCAATACTCTTTCAAGGACAGGAGCCAACAAAAGCCAATATGTCTTGGAATGAGATAGAACTGTTTGTTAGTGAATTTCCACAAATACACAAAACTCCTTCAATAGTTCATTCCATACAGTATATATTAAAAAATGAGAAAATATTTTCATTGCTATGGTTTCACCATCGATTGACAAAGTATCTGCAACGGTGTTATGCAAGAGATGAGCAAGGAAGCCAATCCACTACATGCCATAATTTAAAGTAAACATTGTCAGTTCCGTGGCACTCTACCTCCAAAATTCATATTGCAATTATCTCTGCAGAATGCGATACACTTTTTAGCATCCAAACCACAAGACTGAATGAGCACAATTTGCTCATTCAAAGTTCAAAGGAATCTGACAATTCAGTTTTGAGTGAAACAACTAGCAGCAATTTTATTACTATTCTGTTCTTAGGTATGAAATATTGCACAAGAAATATCTTTTCATTGCCATGATTGGAAGCATCAGTGGAAATAGAATAGTCTTCCTTTGTTTACATCATTAATAGCATCTTTCTTGGAATTGGGAGCAATCACATTTTTTATCGAGGCTATATATTTAGTTCTAACAATGTTTTCGGGTTTAAATATGCTGAAAAATGTCTGTCTTTCCACCACAGACGTCGAATGTAGTGGCACAATTTACACGAGATTTCACGTTCGTCATCACTTCTTGAAATAAATCTCATTGTTTAGAATAGTAACTGCTGTAAGAGCAATTTCTTTTTAGCATGACAAAGTAAAAGAAAACTAGAGTACCTGAGTCCTGAATCAACCACTCCTTTCTGATCCAGTTCAAGCAAAAGCAACAACTGATAGCTATTGGGAGTTTATGAAATTATGAGTGAATGTTTGAATTTAAACGCCTACACTGCAATGACATAAATATGTAATCCATTGTTGCCACTATAAACTATTCATTATGCTAATATTTAAAGCAATGTCATATTTCCCTGTTCTACTTTAACAATTTATATGAGGATTGGGGGTATCCAACTTGGATAGTGTTATTAATTAATTTCTTGTTTCGTATAAAATTATTCTGAAATTTAAATTAATCATTTCTTTTGCTAAGTACGAGACAAGTGGGCGTCTCGACAAAATGTGTTGGGACACCAGGACATTTCTTAAAAAGGGAAGGGTAATCCCGTATATACGAGACGTATGGAAACGCTACGTATATGAGAAACGTCGTATAGTTTGGAATAAGTCCGACATATAGGGCAAATTGCCCACGAAAATTTCCAAACAGACGATACGGATTCTAAATTAGTCCTCAGATCCGTAGGCTGACACTTTGAGTCAGTGTTACCATTTCTGTTTCTTTAAAATAAATCAAATACGGGGTCAAAAAAAGACTAAAATAAAACAAATTTTTACGTCATTAAACCAAAAAATAAACCATTTTAAAAACAATGAAAAATAACGCCCCGAGATAAATTAAAATATTACCTACAATACATAAAAAATATTGGTGTAATTATAAAATGTTTTCATTCAATTTAAAGTTATTTACAGAAAAACAAGAAATAAATCGAGGGGACAAATATTATTAGTTGGCCTAGATCGTACTGATACAGAGATTTTACGACGGCCGGATGGCCAAGCGGTCAAGGTGGCAGCCCGCTCTGGGGGACCCGGGATCAAATCCGGACTGGCCGAAAAATCCCCAGGAATTTTTCGGGAGGTGGTCAGACCGGGTGTGTCTGCCCCCGTCTCTCACCACCTGGCGCCCCATTTGGGCCTGGCCGAACCCATAATGGGCTTGCTAAATGAGGCCCTCTTAGTGCCTACAGGGCGGAGAGTAAAAAGAAAAAAAAGATACGTAGATTTTAACAAAGGGAAAGAAGTAACGAAACAGCACGAGTCCCTCTACCTTTAAGCAAATAAAACTATACAAAAAGTATTTAGCATACATTCATCCCATTTAGCATTTTTTGACAGACATTTAACGAAAAACATTCTTTATTGGTACTTTTCGAAGCTAATAGAAAACTATTAATAGTTTCCTTTGAGAGTTTGTTGCAAATGTTCGTTTTAGTTAATTTTGTGGATCGCAGGAAAGAAAAAAAGTACAAAAACAAGAAAAATAACTTTTTCATTAGCATATGTAATTTAGTTTCACATCAAGAGACATAACCCTTTCACATAAAGTGAAAATTCTATTCTACTGTAAAATAATCATATTCACAATGTTTACGAAATTAATACCGGTATAAAGTGATATATGGGATATGCTTCCCATGCTGGTAAAGGTTTAAGAGTGCTTTAGTGATATATCATATCACTTTAATATCTTGGACGTGTATGTTATTTTGTTTTCATTTATTATTGTTAATTTTCATTAACAATTTAAAATCATTACTGTAATTTTATTAAAAAATTATTTTTTTTCAACTCAAAAAATTTTTAAATTTAATTATAAGGTTCAATAAATCATTAATTGATTTATTTTATTAATCGTAAATTAAAATATATTACGTGATGTTTTTTAAGTATATTTTAGTATATTCTATTCACTATAGCATATTTCAAGCACAAAGTACACTTTTATCATTTTTTCCTTTTTCTTTAAATAATGACAACAGAAATAGCTCTACAAACATTATGATATATATAACTTTTCAAACAAAATAAGGATGCTATTTCAGAATAAGGATTTTTTTAAATAAATGCGATTAGATTATATAAACTTAAAATCTCATTTGAAAAATACAGAAACAAAGAATCCACCTGACAAAGAGGTTAAATTTAAATAAATGCTTTAAAAATGGGAAATGGGCCATTATAGCTATCAAAGCCATTTGGAAACTACATTCTAGACATCAATGTGTCTTTTAATGTATTTTTTATATTATAAATGCAAGAATAGTGTATAGATGTTCTCTAAGTTAGAGTCCATATGAATAAACGCAAATACTATAAAGCTAAATCCAAAACAAATCTCATTTTATTTTTGCTATGAAAAAGTTCGAATGTCAAAACAAAATACGTCAGAAATATATGAACGGTGTGGATAAATATGCAACTTATATAGCAGTTAAATTAATACTTATTTAGTCATTTTTATGTTAATTTTAACCCTATCAATACTGTTAAATCAAAAACTAGAATTTACCAACACTGATCATACCGAGGACGACGTACAAGACTATCAAACCTAGACAATGACTTAAAAAAAAAAAAAAAAAAAAAATTGCAATAAGAGAATGGAACATATTTGAATGCATAGTAGACCTATCTATGATACAAATATAAGATCCTTGAAGAAAAAGGAAACCTTTGAAAACTACACTGTATACAAATCTGAAATAACTGACTACGTTAAATCATTAAAAGTGAAACTTGGTCATGTCATGAGATTGGCTGATGAAAGAGAAATAAAGCCTATTTTTAGCAGAATTAACCATAAAAAGACAACAGAGTACCAAGGACAAACTTTAAAAGAAATAAATAAATAAAAATTAGAAGAGACTCCGATAGCATCAATGAATTGGAATGTTGGAAATAAAACATTCCAGACAAAAAAAAAAAAAAAAAAAATGAAGAAAATAGCGCAATGTAGCAAAGAACATTTATCGTTCATAAAAACTAATAGTATCTGTTGTTATTATGTTTCATATTTTTAGATATTCCACTGTTTTATTATTTACATAACTTAATTAATATTTATGTATCCTGCTATATTTTACATTTGTTGCTTATTTGTTATGCGCATATATTTTCTTGGTTATTTTACCTTTTGACTTGGAGAAACATGACACTCATGTACCAAAAAATGACACCAACCATTCAATTGCGGTTCGAAACCAAAATGAAACCTTTCCACTGTCATCCGTCTATCTGTCCTTCCTTCCTTAATCTCGAGAACGGAGTTAAATGGATGAAAGCCGAGACCAGATGTGGAAATATTAGGAGCAGGAGTCCCCGATTAACTACATACGAACTTCCGATGCAAACCGGAAGTCACGTTATTTCAATTCAAAACTTCCCTTGAAAGGAGTTAATGGATGACCGGCACGAATCGATTGCTAACAGGAAAAGTATGATGTACAGGGGCACGACACTACTAATTTGAGGTGGGGAGCATATATTTTAAGTTAAATAAATTTTTTAAAATATGATTAAAAATTGCTGCCTGGCATTGTGAGGATGTCACAATAAATAATTGCTCGTTGAAACTTAATGCATTCTTGCAATTATTTAAATTCTCGAGTAGCGAAAATTCTTATTTGTGAAGTACTTTATGTATTTTGTTGTTAATATTAATCATCAACAGCCGGATGATCGATCGGTTAAGGTGGCAGCCTACCGCTCTGGGACCGGAATCGCATTCAGACGGGGACGGATAAGGTGCCAGTCCCTCTCTGAGGAACAAGAATGAAATCCTGTGCAAGCAATCCCAAGATTTTTTTATGGGCGATCTGTCCCGGATATGTTGGGTCCCATCTTTCCCAGCCGGCTGCTACATTGTGAATATTGCCGAATTCAAAACAGGCATAAGGCGGAGAGTCAAATGTGAAAAAGAAAAAATAGCATGAGAGAAGAATGAAAGAGGACGTCCCGATCCA
This sequence comes from Centruroides vittatus, assembly GCF_030686945.1. Taxonomy (NCBI): domain Eukaryota; kingdom Metazoa; phylum Arthropoda; class Arachnida; order Scorpiones; family Buthidae; genus Centruroides; species Centruroides vittatus. The sequence goes on from NW_027122637.1 coordinate 1,630,845, forward strand.
AACCCTCCAGAATATGTCGGGGTGATCGAAAGGTAACTTTAAGATCCACAATTTAAAAATAAAGTTACGAGTTATGAGTACTCCAATGTAAATAGTGTAACATACGAAAGACCGACAGGTGAGGAAATGAGACGACGAATTGGGTAGCACTGTAGTTGAATTTACTCACAGCAGGATCGCTTGTCGATGCCCATCTTTGAATTTGGAATTAAACCCGTTTTTCTAAGGTAAAAAGAAAAAAGATAAAATAATTTATTACTGATTTTCTGTTTAGAATTAGTCGATTCTAACTTCAGAAATTATTTATCAAACGATACATTAAATAATATTTTTGTGATAGTTTAATCTATTTTATCCTAACATTTCAAGTAAAAGCTTTATTTATTTTTCTTTCGCAGATATTTTTCTATAGAAAAAGTAATTACTTTCTCTATGCGAAAGTATGTTTTTTTCACAAGTCGAATTTGGTATTTCATTCACATTCTTTAAGAATGTGAATGAAATACCAAATTTTCTGTAAAAATATCAAAAATATTTTTATTCTAAATCTATGAAACGAATAAAAATTAATTGCATACAGCTAAAACTTTAAGCAGAAGGCTGAATTATATATATATTTTTTAAATATCAATAATTGTAAAACCTTTATAAAGCCAAAAATAAATTTGTAGCCTTATTACAAAGATAATTTGTAATATTTTCAAATTATTTAATCTAACAAATATTTTAATATGTATAATTGCAATGCCGTAACTAAGCAGATGCAACGAGTGCACAGACTCATGGCCATGGACAAAGAGGAGCAAAAATAGGTATAAAAATATATCATTATTATATTTTTATTTTCAAATTTTAAATTTTGTCGCCGTGGGACCGATTTCATAACGTTTTTGGTTAAAGTTAAAAAATAACCTTTCTATCGTATATAAAAAAAAAGATATTTTCCAAAAAAAGGGAGGAGCCAAAAGTAAAATTTTGCACAGTACATACAAAATGCTACGGCACTATATAGTTGTAAAAAATGAAAAAAAAACACAGAAACTAGGCAGAAGCTATATTAATAATTGCAGCTAATGTATTTTTGTATTTTGTATTTTTTTACATTAAGAATTTAATACGTATTTTGTTTAGAAAATTGTTTAAATTTAACGATATAAAAAATAATAAGTATAGTCGGTTATAAAAACATGTTAGAGAAATAAAACATGACATATTCATTTATATATTCTGTAACATACTCGAGAGTATTTCTGTTGTGTCAATAACTCCAAAATTACATTATATATTGCATTATCCACGCTATTATACTAATTTATTGTTTGCAATTTTAGAAAGGATAGTTCCTACAATAAAATTTCATGATACATCCCGGTTTAGTAATAATAAAATACAAAAATTAATAAATAAACAAATTACGTATACGATTTTTCAACATTATAATTTTGCCTAGTGATGGAAAACGTCTGTATTTTTTTTCTGTATCGCTTATTAACTTTTACTTATTTTATTCTCGGTATTATTTAATTCATTTATTCCAAACATATTGCTTTCTAGACTACATAAGCTTGTTTGGTAATTAAATCTATAATTCGTATAATAGCAAATCCATTTAGACATATTTTAAATTCCAAACTGTAATTGCCAGATAAGTAGGTTAGTACTTGTATTATTCAGAATATTTATTAGAGGCACGCTTTCTAAAATATGCAAATGCTCCAATTTGTAAGAATTCTCATTTTATTATTTCAAATAAGTTTATTAATTAATCACAGAAGAGCTAAAATGTTCAATTTAATTAATATTTTTAATACAGTATTATAAAATCTGCTTACGATATGCGTTAATACTTTAATAGAATGTTTTTGTTTTCATTGTATAAAAACATCATTATTGCCGAAATCTGCGCATTTAAATTATAGTATAATAAATTGTTATAATCTAAATTTGTTCGTTTACGTCATATTTTAAATTAAACTTTTTAGACAATTCATTTTATTTCATTTGTAACAAAATTAACCAACGCGAAATTAGCACAACGTTTTAGCATAACGTTGAATGACTCTGAAATGTCGAGTGTCAGGGGACCTTTTTAAAAATAAAATAATCTAGCAACGAGTTGCGTAACTTTCCCGGCTTTTATGAAATTTTATTTTAAAAATAAAATTTGTATTATTAATCAAAATAAGTAACTAAAATTGCATGTGGCGTCATCTGTTATGAGATTTTGTTATAAAAACTTTATATACTGTATTTTTAATTATTATAAAATAGCAAAAGACTTAATTTTCAGGGTTAAGATGAGTTTTATAAAACACTGTAAATGCTAAGAACAAGTATAATATTCATTAAGTCCGACTCTTCGCGAGATATGACACATGACCACCTTCTATCTCTCCATCCTTTTGACCTTTCACAACAAAAATTTAATAGTATCAATGCCCCTTATATACAAGCTACCATGCCAATTTTCGTTATTTTATCTTCACCTCGTCCTGAAATATTAAGCGAAAAAGATGCCAAAACACCACACACACACACATCCATACATCCACGGAATTTTTTGCCGTATTTTTGATTTTCTAGAGTCAGGAGGTCTCAAAACATGGAGATTTACAAAAAACTCGGAGGGTCAAAATTGACACGATTTCCATACTTTCCCGTGTTTTGTATAGCCTACATAACAGCCGGGGAAGTATAAGTGAAATTTGCTTATATTCTAAAGATTATTTATGAAAACAGAAAAATAAAAAGTACGGGAATAAATTACAACAATTTTATTTATGACATTTAAAGCCAGATGAAAAATCCAGCAACGAGTTACTTAACTTTCCTCGCAAGATTTAAAACTGCGTGTGTAGAGCCATCTATTATGATATAAAAAGTTTGTTAAATAAAATATTTTTAATTATTATAAAATGTCAAAAAGCTTAATTTTGAGAGCAGGGATGGGTTTATAAAAAAAATTGTAAATGTTAATAACGAGTAAAATCGTCATTAAGTCCAACCTAACTGGAGATGTGATACACGACCCCCTTTATCCCCCACCCCGTCGACTTTTAACCACCAAATTTAATAGTATCAATCCCCTTAATATACAAATCTTTCCTGCAAAATTTCAGAAATTTTCGACAAAAAGCATAGGAGTTATTAAGCTTCGAAGAGAGTGAAAAAAATCGTGTCCCCCCATACACACTAACATCCAGATATAAAAAAACAGTCGGAGATTTTTTGTTTTTTCCCCTTGCATTTCTCGACGTTTAAAAGTCTCCTGAAATCCAAAAATGTAAAATTCTTGGGGGGTCATGTTTTGACCGATTGTCATACTTGCCCTCTGTTATATATAGCAGAGAAGGGAAAGTAAACATAATATAAGTTGATCTCTCAATTAAAACGATAAACAGTTTCTCTACGTTCTCAAAAGGTTCAGGCGCCTCATTAAAAGGTATTGCTAATTTCCTCTAGTTCTGTTTCGCTATTTATCCCATTCCCAATAAAAAGAATAAATTCCCTTATGGTCGGGAAACCTTACTGTAGGCAGTCAAAGTTAAGAGCCATTTATACTTTATCCGAAAGCTGATGACTGAGCACTGAGGGAATATTGACTCCTAAAGAGGGACATATAAAGACATAAAGGGATGAAAGCACTTTATTTCCTTCAGCCCGGCGCAAACTGGTCTCCTTCGATGTCGAAGCATATTTGCCAGCAATCGAACGGTGGACTCGAAGTCAGTTCTATTGACGAAGAGCGTATTCGACTTGGATATTTTCGTTCGGTGACTAGCGACGCTCGTGATCACTCGATCGTCAATACCTAATCATCGTCGACAGTAGTCGAAAGCAAAGTCACGTGACATGAGAACCAGTTTCTGTTTATGCGTCCAAGCAACCGCATCGACCGGGCTTTAGATATACGGATTTATTCTCTAGTAGATATAATTTTCTGACCAGTGTTTCATTTATTAGATAGGGAAATCGTTGAAATTGTAAAATGATACCTATATAATGATGAATAAACAACACGATCTCAGAAAATTTGGATAAGTTAGAAAATGGTTTTTGCATGTCACCAACACAACCCACAATAAAAAATTTTTAGAACAAGAAGTAGGTTCCATATCTTAAGAGTTTTTCCCAGTTAAGAAATGTTCCTATTTCTCCTGGATAAAGTAAAAAATGAATATATCCGTAATTCGTATACGAATTCATACATATGATTCGTGGAATGTTTTCAAAATAGGCTGTATGATTTTCAGGTCAAGAAGGATTTCAATTCCTAGATAAAAAGGAAATCATTTAACTCGGCGACTCTCCATCTTTATCAAAATACGCCCAATTTTATAAAAAAAAAAAAAACTGGACGTCTCTTGTGCCCCTACACTTTTCATTGTGTCTGTTATCTTCTGTTATCTGCTTACACAGAATGTTCTTAGTTTTTTGACAAGTATACAATTACATTTCGAACAAAACTAAAGTAAAATAGCATACAGAGATACCGCTAAACGGAATAAAGTTTGATGATATAACAAAGCTTGATGGTATAAATAATTATAAATTACAATGTAACAATGTTAATGAAATAAACACAGAAATGAGGGTGTTTTTAATGCTACATTGTCTTAAAACTAGTGGATAGAAAATTGAGTGCGCACGGGAGTTATACTCGAAAATAATGTTATTGATCATTCTTCGCGCCCCTAAAAAGGGTTTCGCGCTCTACAGTTCAAGAAACATTGGTTTAACTCCATTGCATATTTACAACAGATAATCAACCGTGAGTACTCTTAGTAGATGCCACGAGTTAAATAATCAATTGAAAATCCAGAACAAAATGTTTTTAAAATATAAATTCGTGTTAATACGGATACAGAAAATATTATAAGTGCGCATTACAAAATTATTCAAATTTTATGATGGTATATGTAATTTTTCATTGTAGAAAAATTAAAATTTTAACTTTTTGTGAATAATATCATGAACTTTTGATAAAACATTTCACTAATAGGAGCAAAAAAGATTCTAATTTAAAATAAATGTAGTCAAATATTTATTTAATAAAAAAACCCAAATTAAGTGTAACAATAATACTAATAACAAAATCTTAAATCGTGTTAAAAAAATCAACCTTGAATGCAAACGCATGAGGTGATTCTCTTGAATCGATGCGCTTAAGACTAATCTTAAAAAGTTGTCTTGAATATTTCTAACTTCAAGTAGGTGCCAAATTATTAAATTTAATAATTTATGTAAAAGTATAACTAATTTAATGAATTAATTTAAATAAAACAAGATATTAACACAGTAAAAACCTGTCTAAAATGGAATGAGACCGAGTTTAGCTTTCCTGTCCTAATATTGTTTAATACACTTTTTAGTATACCAACGGACTGTTATTATTCCATACGTTCAATAACGAGGACATAAATATATTAACTTAAAGAAATTAACTCGTTTTCAAGTATGCAATGTCAAGGGAGTCCGTAGGAGGAAACGAAACACTTTGAAATCAAGTAAACAATTCTGCAAATTATCATCTGAAAAGTGATTATGATATGTAACCTTACACCATCGACTATGACTGTATTCTACAATCTACTTGTGTATAAAACTCCAATAAATTTTTATTTAATTATTTGATATTTTGATGTAATTATTTGTCTCGAAACTAGACTCTTGGAAATTTTTCACCTGTGCAAGTGGTTATATCCAGTGTAGAGGTGCGGTTTTCGGTTAAGAAATAGGATGATAACAAGGAAGTGACTTTCTGGATGTGAAGTTATGTAATAATGGTAAACTAAAAATTGTGACTAGAATTATAGTATTTGTGCTTTTATGGAGAGGTAAAAATCCTGCTTGTAATGTCTTCCGATGCGTGGGTTCTAATTAAAGTTTTAAGGTTTTTATTGTTTTGATTTGGTGTAGTGTTTAGTAATTAAAGTTATAGATTTAATAAGCAGGTCATCCGTACCGATCTACTTAAGTGTATTTTTATGTACTGTACTGTACATTTCAGCAGAGGAGGAGTCGTGGAGGACTCGAAATGCATACTGAAAAATAAAGCTGTTTCTTTAAGTTAATTTATTTATCTACTCGTTATTGAACGTACAAGTTTGGAATAATAATAGTCCGTTGGTAGACGGAAAAGTGTATTATGGAATAAGACGTTACTAGCCAGAATTTTCCGTTTTATAAAAGATTATATTTTTATTAATGAATAAAAGAGAAAAGTCGAAAAAATAATAAATTCATATTACATTCCGTTGCAACATTTAGAGAAAACATTTCACGGAAGAAAATATACATTTCAAAAATAAGATATTTTCAATTAATTCTCAAAAAGATCTCACAAATCTATACACAGATTTCATGATTGACGATTAAAGTTCACAAATTTACCAAAGAAGTGTAATAACGAAAGAAAAGTCTTCGCGATTTAGTGAAAACTTTTCGCGAAATAATGCAGAATAGAGGCTTCTGATTTCACATATTAAACAACGGTTTTCAATAAATCTAATGCAAATTATTATCATGGTTTCAATAATAATTCTAATTTTAGTTCGATCGTTTCACTTTACGAAGGAATGCTACAAAAAACGTGCAATGACTTGCCTCTGTTATAACCTGTTACCGTGTAGTTATTCATTTACGTCAGAAAAATTTGTAGCATATTTTTTATATTGTTTATATAACATCGTTTCATCACGGTATATTACTTTATCAAGAATTCGCGTTGTATATTTTTATATATAGTATTAAAATGTATATCAAAGAAACCTACGATGTTACAGGAAACGAAACTATTGAATTAAAATTAGAAATAATGTTATGGAAACTTCGATAATACTTTGTCTTAGATTTGTTAATTTGTGAAATCTGTCGCCTGTATGCAGTGGTGATATTCAGCGGGTTCGCACAGGTTCGCCCGAACCCGTTGTTAAAATTTTCAGTTTTCCAAACCTTGTTAAACACACGGAACATTTCTCAGTGGTTTTTTTTTAAATATATTAAAATATACGTATTATACTCTGTAACACTACTAAACTAGAGCCTTATACCCCGTTCGCACCGAGCATTTCAATCTAGATTGTGAGCAAGATCAGGGACTATGTCTTGGTGCGATCTCTCTCGACCGTTTCAATCTCGACCAAAACGAGGTTTAATCGCGATCGATTCAAGAGAGTTCTTGAAACTAGATCCAGTCATAAGAGAGATCCCACAATCTCACGCGCGCGAGATAATACAAGATGGCTGTGGAACACGTGTCGAGCTATGGACAGCGAAATTAAAAGGATATTGTATTTCGAGAGATGATGACATCTGTCTATTATCAGCAGTGCCATTCGGGGTGAAAAATTTCTCTGCCTGAAAAAAACAAAAAGGTCGACAGCACTACTATACTATTGTCACCTAGTCTTCGCCCAGGGCTCGTTACGTTCCAAATACGCCACTGATTATTAGATATATCGCAAGAAAAGGTATTGTATTTATTTCTAGCCAAAACTTCCACTTCGTTTGTCGGTGATTGTCAGGGGAAAATTTTCTGCTAGCGAACCCTTTGTTAACTATTTCGAATATCACCACTGCCTGTATGTCGCGCGTTTTATAAAACATTTTGACTAAATCGCGAAAAATTTTTCTTTCGTTATTGCACATCGTTGGCAAATTCGTGAACTTTTAATCGTCAATAGTAAAATTTGTGATTCGTAAAATCTTTATGAGAATAAATTACAATGATGATCTTATTTTTGAAATGTATACTTTCTTTCGTGAAATATTTTCGGTCAGCTCTGCAACAGAGTGTATAACTATTTCATTAATGTAACTATTTCATATAACTATTTCTCTATTAATGTGAGTGTTTTACGTTTCGAAGACATTTTGAAAACATCGAAATTATGTAAAAGCCCAAACGCACTTGTTTTAATTACGCTATTCTCAAGAATAGCTAGTACTTAATATTGTAAAGTTAAATTAACACAGAACAGAATTTTTATTAAAAAATTATTCTTATATTATCTATAAGCGTAATCACTTTTACAGATTAATTATTATTATACCTCGTGCTAGTGTAATAAAGCATAGTACCGAAATTTGATTAGTTCTAAAAATTTTACTTTGTGGTAACAACTTATTTCTACTTTAGTTAATATCAAGAAAATTAAAACGTTTCGCTTAATTGCTTGATAACATTTATTTACAAAGAAATAAAAGTATATAAAATTTTGTTTTATTTTTTAATAATTACATTTTTAGATGTTTAGCACGTAACGTTTCCCAAAGATGGTGTATATTTTACAAATATTTATTACTCTTGGGGAACAAACTCTTTCAGACAGAGAAAACTGCGATACAGCATCCTCACTAAACAAACAAATAAAACTACTTTTCGGGAATAAAAATGTAATCTTAAGAAAACAACAACAGCAATGAGTTGCTTAACTCTCCCGGCAACATTTAAAACTGCCTGTGGCGCCATCTGTTATGATATTTTATTTAAAACTTATTTAAAACTATATTTTTAATCATTTTATAAAATGGTAAAAGCTTAATTTCGAAGGTTGGGATGAGTTTTATAAAAAATTGTAAATGCTAATAACGAGTAAAATCGTCATTAAGTCCGACCCTACTCGAGATACGACACACGATTCCCCTTTACTTCCCATCCCTTCGACTTTTAACCACCAAAATTAAATAGCATCAATCCTCCCAGCAAAATTTCAGAAATTTTCGACAAAAAAAGCACAAGAGTTATTAAGCTTCAAAGTGGGTGTACAAAATCATGCCACCCACCCACATCCACACTCTAACATCCATACATACGAAGAAACCCTCGAATTTTTTTTTTTTTTTTTTTTTGCATTTCTCGACGTTTCAAAGTCCAGAGTCCAAAAATATAAAAATCTTGGAGGCAGGTTATTTCTTGACCGATCTGTTACAGTCAAAACCCGTTTTTAGTTAGAACGCGTTTTAATTAGTTGAAACTAGTTTATACTGGATGTCTTTGTTAAAACTAGTTTTAACTCAAATTCATTTTTGACTAGCAGTAAATTCTAGTTTTAACTAGACAAAACGGGTTTCAACAAAAACATCCAGTATAAACTAGTTTCAACTAGTTAAAACGCATCCTAACTAAAAACTGGTTTTGACTGCAACATATAGAGTGATTCGGGGTAAGATGGTAAGCAGGGAAGATGCCTACTTTTTGATATTTTCAAACGGTGACGTCAGATATTGTCATGCGTTTGTATGATGAATCGTTGGGCCAATATTGAGTGCGGAAAGCTGTAGTTGGCTACCGTTACCTCATTTTCTACATCTGAGAAGAATAAAAGCAAGAACGAAGTTTTTGTTGTGAAATGTTTCTAGAATCATTTTAAAACTAAAAGTTAAAATAGAATTTATTAAAAATTGCGAAAAACAACTAATGTGTGATGCAGTTAAGGTTTTAAAGTTTCCATTGTGAGCTACCGTCGATCCCGATCGGACACGCTGGAACACGTGACTCCACTAGGCATCTTATCCCGTCTAATAGGAAAGATGTCACATTTTTCTTGGGGTAACATGCCTATTTTTTGTTAATTGAATTCCAATATGCCTATTTTTAATAAATTTTTGTTTTCTCGTTTTATTGCAGGATATGCATAGAAATTATATAAGGACTTCTCAAAAAGGTTTTTGGACTGAAAAAAGCTTTCAGCTAGCTATAGAGCACGTTAGAACGGGCGAAAACTTAACAATACGTATACTGTGCTGTTATACTTACTACGAAGTACTTTGTACTACATATGCAATGAATTAAATTTGGTTAAGATATTCGAAAATTAATTTCATGCAATTATATTTGGTATCTTACCCTAATGGCATTTGGCATCTCACCCGGATACTTGGGGTGAGATGCCTAAAATGCCAGACAGTGAAAAAGTCGTCATTGCAAACACAATATACAATTATTTTTCATATACTCTAAAGTTTTATTTGAAAAACATACTCAAGAATATGATATTTTCGTTAGAGGCCTCCAAAACCCAAATTATCGCTATAATTTCCTTCATAAGCAAAATGTTAGGAATCTTCCCCCGAATCACTATACATAACTTTATTTATTTCCTCCAAACATATTTATGTAGCTAAAATTAGTTTTAACTAATGTTAAAAGTTAAAATTAGTTTTATCTAAAATCAAAACATGTACAGCAGTAAATTAACTAGACAAAACCCGTTTTGTCTAGTTAAAACTAAAATTTACTGCTAGTCAAAAATGAATTTGAGTTAAAACTAGTTTTAACTAGACAAAACGGGTTTTAACAAAGACATCCAGTATAAACTAGTTTCAACTAGTTAAAATGCGTTCTAACTAAAAACGGGTTTTGACTGTAAGGCCAGGAACACACATGCGTAAAATTGTTTGGCAGAAAACTGAATCAGAAATAAGCTTTCAGTTCAGTTTCTGTTTTACGCTTTTATGCCAGAACACACATACATAAAAATTCTGGCCGAATAGGAAACATCACTGCCACTAACAGTGCTAATTTTATTAATTTTTTTTCCTCTCATATATCTATCCCTTTGTATCTTCCATTTTTCTGTACTGCCTCTGCTATAATTTAGAAAATTTAAATTAATAAACTTGTATTCTGAATTGAAATAAAGAACGTGCGATCTAACTACTAAGCCTATATATCGATTCTACTAGACCTACCTGTTATTTGAAATTTTGCACCTATAGCCATCCATAAACGTTGTTTAAATACAGTGTCTTTATACATGACACTGATGTGGTCGAACGGATTCAATAAACTCCCCTATTTCATTTATTTTTTTCAGACCGTCAGAATTGTAGGATTAACCCTCATTACCACCATTGTTAGAATAAAAACCACGTGTCTACTTTGACATCACAGAAAAGACTTCTCTTTATTGGAGAAATTTTGGCGTAAAAAGTAGAGACATGCTCTACTCTATTTTCAGTTCTGTTTCAGCCAAAATTTCAGAAAAATTTTTACGTTTTCTGTTTTATACTAGATTTTACGCTGAATTTTACGTATGTGTGTTCCTGGCCTTACAGATCGTTATATTTTCCCTCTGTTATATATAACAGAGCCGGGATAGTAAAAAGTAGGATAATAAAAAGTAGTAAATTCTCTTTTTATTTACTATTTATTTATTATAAAATTCATTTTAAAATATTTATTTATTTTCAGTCTAAAGAAAATATTAATTTCAGAAAGCAAGAATACAATTATGAGTAATTTGACTGTAAGAACAATCAAAACAAACCAAAATTACTCAATTTTTGATGAAAAATATACAATTTTATTTATTTTTTACAGAATTTCTCAAAAAGTTTTATTTTAAAATTCATTTTACCCATTATTTTCGTCATTTTTCTTCTATTTTACTGCATTGAATAATTTGGCTCTCTTGTATGAAATCGTATCAACAAAATTTTTTAATGAATAATAATTACGCATGTTAACAAATTGAATTAATAAAAATTAGGACTAAATAGATGTTATCTCTATTCTTTTTTAATTCAATTTCCTCATAGAAAATATTCGGAAGGAATGTCCGAGAGGAAGAAAGACAAAATATAGTACATCAACAATCGAGCTCGGAATCTCTTATATAAGCGCAATATACAGTACTTTGTATATCCAAAGCGCCATTAAAGTAACAATTACAGAGTACTCCCGTACAACGCGGGATACATTCTGCGTTATAGAAAATCGTGGTATACGAGACATGCATTATCAAACGATTTATACGAGTTTAAACTTATTGCGGTATACGAATTCGCGTTATCGAGGAACGTTGTACGGGAGTTCACTGTACATGGCTATACAATAGATAAAATTTAAAAAAATCCAGTATCGAGTTGCGTAACTTTCTCGGCTGTTAAAAACAAACTTTTACAGTATATTTTTATTATATTAAATAAAATTGTGTATGGCGCCATCTGTTATGATATTTTGTTATAAAATTCTTTTTATATTTTTAATTATTATAAAATTTCAAAAGGCTTAATTTTGATGGTAGTGGGTGAGTTTCATAGAAAATTGTAGATGCTAATAATGAATAACATCTAAAAGTCTAATCCCTCTCGAGATCCTATCTTCCCTTCCTCTTGACCTTAACCAACAAAATTTAATAGCATCAATGTTTCTTATGTACAAGCTATCATGCCAAATTTCGTTTCTTAAATAGGCCTCCTTAGTGCTCACAGAGCGAAAGAGTTAATCATTATCCACCCCGAGATATTAAACAAAATACACGCCATCATACACAAACTAATCCCCCCCCAAGATTTTTACATTTTTAGACTTACGAAATCTTGAAACGTCGAGAAATGTAAAAACATTCGAGGGTCATTTCTGTATGTATGTTTGTTAGTGTGTGCGTGTGTTTGTGGCTCGATTTTGTTCACCCTCTTCGAAGCTTAATAACTTCTGTGCTTTTTGTAGAAATTTTCTGAAATTTTGCATGGATGTTTGTTTGTTAGGGGGACTAATGCTATTAAATTTCAAATTAAAAGTTTAAAAGGCCGAGGGGTGGGAAGTAGGGTTTCTCATTTCCCGATCTTTTGCTTGTCCTGGGATGTAGGGAAAAAAGTGAACTGTTTCCCGGGATACCAGGAAATCCCGTGATATAATTAAGATATAAAATTAATCTTGAATCAAATGATATAATTATTATTTTTTATTTTTTGAAATAATTTAATACATTCTGCTACCTCCAAAATAATATTTAAAATAATACTGTGTAAAATATGTATTAAAAATTACCTTTGAATTTTCACAAATAGAAAACATTTATTAAGTTTGTTGGAAACTGCTTACAACAAAAAAAAACCTTTGAATCAAGTTGAAAATTTAATGAGAAAATGAACTTAGATCAAACTTCTAACTTAGAAGGTAATTTTCGTTTTTTTTTTATTTAAATAAAACATATTATAAAATTTATAATAATATTTTGTATTAAGATTTTAAAAAGCAAAGATGGTCAATACTCAAATCACTCAATCTGGTTCTTATTTAAGTAATGAAAAGTCGTGCTACCGAGAATGCCCTTTCTGATTCAATTGATGTGGGTGGAATCGTCTTTAATGCATTTAAGAAAAGACAGATATTATTTGGTTTTTCACTTGTAGCCTCGAAGATTTCTAGTTCGTTTTTGAGATACGTTGTAGTACTTCTTTTGCTCTCTAGTATTCTTGATTTGCGCTTTAACAGCGGTATAGGTAGTTCGTTTGGCTTTAATAACCAGGTTTATGAAGAAAAACTTCATACTTACATACTTCATACTCGTTTGTATCCTTGTCCAATTTGCACAACCTGGCATAATGCAGTTATTGAGGCTACTGGTCATGGTTAAAAATTAAGATAGCATCAGCGCAATTATTAAAGATACTACAGGTTCTGACAAGTAAAGAGTTTTCAAGTTTTATCACAAATAGGCTACATATTGATTACTAATAATCTGTGAGATGCCATAACAAACAAAAATTTTAAAAAAACGAATAAGCAGGTTTAAAATTAATAAATACAAAATGTATTCTGACAGTTTATGAATAATTATACTTTCTATTGCAAAATTTCCTCAACTTCAATACAAAATAAGAAAAAAGTGAACTTTTAAGAAATTTGCGGGATTTTCCGGGATGAAAAGAATATCCCAGGATATTTCCCGGGTTAAAAAAATAGCCGGGATCCCGGCTGTTTTTTTTTAACCCGTTTAACCATAGTGGGAAGATAATGGGAGTCGTGTGTATCTCCGGTAGAGTCGAATTTAATGACGATTTTACTCGTTATCTAAAATTTTTTATAAAACCCATCCCTACCTCAAAATTAAGCTTCTTACCATTTTATAATAGTTAAAAATTAGTTAAGTTTTAAAATAAAATATCAAAACAGATGGTACCACCAAATGTTACCGGAAAAGTTAAGCAACTCGTTGCTGGATTGTTTTAGACAGATTTTACGCTACATTTTATTTAAATTCATTTATTATAAACATGCTTTTATTTTATAACTTAATTAAATTATTATTATTATTATTAATTATTATTATTATTAAAATATTAAAATTTGCAAATTCAACTGTTATCAATCTGGACTTAATTTATTATTCATTAATTTTGAATACTAATTATACGTAAAGTGCAAAAGATTTCTAATTTAAAATTAAAAATAAAAATCAATTAACTAAATTCTACGTATTGATTTTAAACAAGATCAATCCATTTCTGCATACATTTAAATTTACACTTTAATATGCGAATTAAACAATAACTATTTTTTTTTATCAAAAATAAATATAAAAACTTCTCTTGTTAATAAAAAAATAATTTAATAATGTTTAAAAATATTAAGCATACTTATAAATTTTAATAAAGTGGAATCTCCGAAAAACTGGACTCGGGCCAATCTGACTCGGTATGAGTATCCATCCAGTAGTAATTTCACTATTATAGGACGAATTCCAAGAGACAGTGTCAAAGAGGTCTAGGCAAATCCCAAGAGATATTACAACTTGCGACTACTGCTATCGTTCTTTAAATGTAAGACACTACACGAAACTTATAGGAAACTTACGAAAGTTCTATAGGAAATAAACTCTAAAAACTCTCAAGAATTCTTATCGGCCAATGGATGATTGTTTTAAGGAAAATTATATGTTAAAAGTCTTTATGCGCGACCAGATCATCTGTATCCTCCTTAACTCCTCTCATAAGAAAGTTCGTGCAAACTGGTGTAGGCATCACTATTCTTGGATTCCAAACTAATGGATGCCAAACCAGCATTTATTTTACAGATTAATTTTTGACATGCTTTTATCTAGAAAAAAAAACATTAATGACGACGATGTAACCCAAAACGTTATTGAATCCCAATTTATTTTCTAAATAATAATTATAGCTGGTAAAAAACTAAATTTCTCAGAAATTTCCTTTAAAATGCGTAATTAACTCAAGACCAGTTACAATTACTTACATTATGGGCTAATTTGGCTCGTTTTAGATCGGCGAGTATGAGTGAGAAATGGGAAATGATTTTTTGACCAAGGACTCTAAACACAGGGGAGTTAGGAAGGACAGTTCATCCTCCTGAGATTTATTTTATAATTTCAATTTTCTTTGGTTTTTTTCTAATAACAGTTTTATAAATTAAAAGGTATTTTATAAGAGTAAATTTATTTTAATAGTTGGTTACATTTACAATTATTAGATTCAGCACACAATAAAATGCAACTTCTAATTGTCCTTTAAGCCTTACGCAGGCACGAAATTATTTGAAAAATTTAAATATATAAAAGTATAAATAGCAATAAATCTGTTTAAGGAATATGATTTTAATGAATCATTCGATGATTAGTTTATCTAACTCGTATACGTTTATCCTCTTGAGACAAAATCTTGCGGGCATTCTTGACTGTGACTTGAACCGTGTTCGTATAAATTAGAACATGGATCCTCTATCCCAGCTAATGAAAACATCCGAACAAAAAGATTAATCATTAGATTTCAGAACCCGAATCAAGAAACTAAATGTAGTTCGTCGGGTGTTTTCCTAGAATTCTACATAAATTTTGTTCTTGGTGAGAAATTAAATACGTTACTTGCGGAGCCGATGAACAACTTAATTAGCATAATTCGTCGTTGCGATAGCTGTTTGGCCGTAAAAAACGATCATATTCCTATTAATCTCTTTCACTGATAATATCAATGCCTTAGTCCGGAATCTATGATCATTAGTTATCAAAATAAGGACACATGTTTAATTGTATAATGTTTCTCAGCCTAAAAACATATATTTTAATCAATTCTATTAAGTGCTTTGTTTATCAACAATGACATTTGAGCTTTAATTTTGAATATTTAGTACAATAGCGATAGGTTAAAATATTCGCTTCGGGTTGTTCCTGTTTTTAGTTATTGACGCTTTTAACAAATATAAGTATATTAGTTTAGTTTATTAAATTATAATTATTCAAAGTTATATAAGTTAATTATCAACGATAAATTATCTATTGTGACATCGTCACAATGCCGGGCTGCAATTTTTAATCATATTTTTAATTAAAAGTATATGCTCTCCACATCAAATTAGTAGTTCCTTTCCCCTGTACAGTACATCATACTTTTCCTGACAACAAACGAATCATGCCGGTCATCTATCTAACTTCTTGCAAGGGAAAATTTTTGAATTGAAATAACGTGACTTACGGTCCAAACTGAAAGTTCGTATATTTAATCAGGGATTTCTGCCCTAAGCTTTCCATATCTGGTATCGATTTACATGTATCTAACTCCTTTCTCAGGAAGGACAGACGGACGGACGGACGATAATGGAAATTTATAGGTCTACAATTTTTTCAAATTGCAACTCAATAATCTACTGAATAACTGATTCACATTATGCTTAAACATAAATAATAAAAGTTTAGTTTAATAATAGAGCGTAAAACATGCATCATTATTTAGACATCGATTATCACTTTTATTGTTTATATATATATATATATATAATTTTTAAACGTCTTAAAACTATAGGATTTATCTTAAATTTTATATCAAATTAATAAATTTTTAAACTTTAAGCTTTAATGAAAATTCTTTCTGCGAATATATCATTCAGCAGAGAAAAATCGTTTAATTTATTTTTAATTGTTTGATCTAATTGATATTTTCTCAATAAATCGCTGTCTAATATTTTTTTCGCTGTCTTTAATATTAAACATTCAGTTTCTAACAATAAATATTGCATAATTAGCCAATAAATATAAAAATTTTTTTAAACTGCTTTCATTTATAACAGTTCAAAAATAGATGCATTTGAGAAATTAAAATCGAACGAGTGTGCGAAGTAAATTTTTAGTATTTTTAGCGAAAATTTTAATCTATCTTTAATGATACTTTTATGTTGTTAGTTGTTCGACACTTCTATTGAATGCGTGCCAATTGAGAAATTGATGTTTTTAGTTGGAGAATAATTAGCAATATAATCTAGTGGTAGAATATAAATTTAATAAAATAGTCTACAACGAATAATAATTATTATAACTGCACTGCTATAATAATAATAATATTATTATTATTATCATTGCTTAATTGCTTAATTAAATGCTTAATTTTTTCTATATTAAATATAAATATAGAAAGAAATTAAGCATTAAAAAGGCTACTAAAATAAAAAATAGCTTAAGCAATATACTTGGTTGAAAAATCGGAAGTAAAGTAGTAGTAATTCGATTTTGTAGATCGATTAATTAACTTGTTAAACTACTACTACTTTTTTCTATAAATTTATATACTGTATTTAATATTAAATTATTAAATTTATAAACTAATAATAATTAAAATATTGCCTCAAAGCGATAACGATTATTCGTTTTGATATTGATAAGTTAAAAATAAATTTTCAAGACAATTAATTTAAAAACCTAATGCGAATCAATTTTTTTTTTAACTTGGAAACAAAGCAACAGTCAAGTTCGATATATCCAATTTTAAAAAAAAAGTCCTGTGATATGGAGATGAGATAAAAACGTTGCCATAACTACTAGTGACAATATACCAACTTGGCAAAGAAACCTATAAAAATCATGTTTGAAATCTGCTTTTGCTCTCACGACTTTTCTACATATATTTTATGGAAACTGGCTAAAATTTTTATCACGAAACTGTAGATCCCTACATCCGTTTCTATTAGTAATGATTATTATCTTATCCATTTTGAAATCGTTTAGATAAATATTAATATTTAAAAAAAATATTTTAAACGATTTAATTCTTAAAAATAAATGTAGATTTAATAATTAAAAACAAAGTCTTAATTCAGTAAGATAAAGAAGTATAATTATCTAAAGAAAAGCTCTAAAAAGTTTAATTATCATATTATTGTAGCATAATATTCTTATATTTCGCTACGGAAAAGGTTTTATTTAGATTTTGGTGATTTAAAATTTTAATAAGATTAGAATAATAAAATAAAAATCGCATTAAAATTTTAAAAGTTTACATCATTAATTAAACTATTTATTTTGGAAAAACTCTTAAAATCCTATAAATATTATACCAATGCTTAATTCTACCATATCGGTTGAGGAATAAATTTTCGAAATGCATTACTATATTGCATTTATCGATTTTCTCGAAGTAGTTGAGTCTCGAAAGTTATTCTTGACTTTTCCATTTTATATCAGTTTACTTTCTTATAAAATTTAATAAAACTAAAGAAAAGTGTTTAAATTTCTCCAGAAAAAATCATTTAATAATATAGGTCAAGATAATTAATAAAATATTCACAAATATTCAATCGTCTCATTTTGCTTACGTATGTTAAAAATTAAGTTATAAAATACATTATGGATGGAAAATTGCTTATTAATAAAATCAGTGAAGATTTTTAAAGGCAAATAAATGATTTCTAAAATTTATTTTTATTTTTTTATCGTAAGATCAAAATCATTTTTATATTAATTAATAATAATTACAAAAAATTGTACTATTATCATTTATTAATAAAAATCGTATTTAATTATTTTATCAATAGAAATATTTTTAAAAAATACTTTCAGGAAAGATTTGATCAAAACTTTATAAATTTAAAGAAGAAAAAGATTTCAAAATCGAAAGAAAAATTAAATTTAAATAGAAATAAAATTCAATTGATAATTTAAAATTAAATCTGAATTTTTTAAAATTAAACTTTGTAATCAAGTTTAATGAGTTTTACGTTAGAAGTCTCTTAATGTCAATTTTTTATTTACGAAAATCATTCATCTTCTATTAATGTAATGCTTCTGATTTTCTAGTTCAACAATTCCTAGAAATAATGTATCAAAACGATATATCATTACTTTGGTAAATATATTAAATATATTACGCAAAGAGACATCAATTTGCCAACAGGACTTGAAATCTAATGAAGTTAACATCTGTAGATTGGAAGATCTTATTTATTTATTAATAACTTCTGCAATTTATAAATTGAATTTTGTATTTACATTTTTAGGACACAAGTTTTATTAAATGACAAACTTTGAAATCGAAACGAGGCCTAAAAACCTGATTTTGATAATGTCAGTATATATATAAAATATTAAATTAAGGTGTTATGTTTTGCTTGATTGATTACATGTCCATTTAGTCAGTATATTAAATTTTCTTATTTTTTAAACATTTTATTAAAATTAGATTGGCAATTTTAATCACGAATCCACGTAAGTTTTGTACAGTACATTGCATGAAAGATTTCGATATAAAAAATTCAGAACCTAAATTTCACTACGAGACAAAAGTTAATAAAAATTGTATTATTTAAATTGAGATACAAAGGCATTTTATAAATCGAATAGTTTATAACAGTAACATTTATTTTAATAATTTCAAACGCAATTCTATTTCTGATCGAACTTAAATGGTATAATATTAATAATCATAAATTATAACTTTTGTTAAAAGGAAAGATCTTAATAATATAAACTAAAATTTCATTAATTAATTTTAAAGCTAAATATTAATTTTGTATATATTTTTTTATTTAACTATTATTAAAATTTAATACATTTTTAATAACGACTCGCTATATTATATGACATAAAATATATAAGATAGCTTAATTCACAAAAGAGGAGCAAGAAGGTAATATTGAATTTCAATGCCAATTATTTATTACTAAGATTTTTCAATAATAATTTGCATAAACATAATAAATTAAACAGAGTTAATCTTACTAAGAATTTTAAGGATTATCAAAATTACTTTTAAAAGAGAATATCAACAAGTGGACATTGTAATGATGTAATTTAATGGAAAACTTAGAGTAAGTTTACGAAAACTGTTACGTAAATGTATAGCGAGGCAAAATAATACTCGATATTATTGAAAAGTAACTTAAGCTTTAAGGTAATTAAAATTTATTTAAGTCGTCGGTCCACTTATATTCAGTATTTTTATACATTTATTTTCAATTATTATAATAAAGTATTTGTGATTTTAGAAACTTATATATTACTTCGGATTAAAAATCGTCCAAGAATTAGGGATTTCCCAATTTATAATTAATACCAGGAAGTTTTTTATAATAACAATTTCTTTAGTTAAACACTTATTAGGAAACGTTCTTAACAAAACTAATCTTGAGTTATATAAGAACTCATCGATATTCTGCCGTGTAGATAATATCGAGTAGAAAATATTCAATAAAAAATGTACCTTATTTTTCATTACCTTTTCTTATTTTCGTCTATTTAAAAGTATGTTATTCGCGCGTACACATATTTCACACTTAATATTCTTATTTGTAAAACAACGGAAAACCTTGCTTAAAAATTATTATTTCAAATATTACTTTTAATGAAATATAAAATGATTTGTATTACTGCTATAAGAATATACATTAATCAATATCATTGTAGATTTAAATTAGAAAATTTTACTTATATGAAAAAAGCTATATTGAAGAGCGAAATAAACTTCTCGAAACAATTTCTAGAAAATAACCATTTCTAAAATGATATATATTAAAAAAGTAAATTAGAAAAATTATTGATTAGATAAAATTTTTTATGTTTTGTCTTGACGGAAGCGCTTCAGAGATATCGATTGACATTCGATATATCTTTGCACCGAAAGAGGATATCCCCGTTAGCTTAGAACTGATAAGTTTTTAAATATTTTTAATCCGCAAAAACTTTTCGTATTAAAAAACGGAACAAAACCGATTATAAAATATACATATTAACTGCAAAACTTTTCGTTGATTTTCTAACGTAATCAAGATTAAAGCATCGTTAACGGTTCGTACAGCAACAAAAATGGAGGTGTACCTAACAACAAAGAGGAGAGGCGTCACCACCTACCTGCCACGAAGAGAGATCTCGCGAATGGGGTAATAAGACAGTCATCACGCTGATTCCCGCAGCAGTTTCCATTATAGAAACACTCTGAAAAGAAACACCTTTTCGGCAGCATGGTTAGGTCCCACGTGCTGGGGAACGGGTGCAGCAGGTGCGCACACTTTCGACTCTGTAGCACAGTAAAAGGAAGTTAATCGATCGACTTTCGACTGTCAACGTAAAGCACGCTGCATAAAAATGTCTACTTTCCATAAATAGATATCTCTAGCTAGGAAAAACAACCGCTAAAATTGCGTAAATTCCGAAATAGCTGCTAAAAAATGCAATCAAATGATTACCAATCGAATTCTTTCGACGCTTTTCGAATAATCTTCTAACTCTTCAGCGAGTTTTCCATTTCTTTTTTATGCAAAAATGTACCAATTTCCTATTAACTATTCTTTTAATTTAATTTTCGTTAATTAAAATGATTTATTCATAAATGCAATTACACTATGGTCCAGTTTAGCTTCATTTATTCACGTCCAGTACTTTTTCGGCATTAATTCTCGGGTACCGATTTCCTGGTCGAATTTTTTTCGAAAATAAAAATTGGCAAATGACCAAAACTTAGTCATTTGGAATTAGACTCTTGCTTGATTAAATATTTGAATGACTTTAATGGGTTTCGCTATTTTCTTACAGATAAGAAAATAATGAATATCGACGCCTGCTTCGCGCACTTCCAACTTTTATATCTCGACTTATCGATGTATCGTTTAAATATGTAAATTCTAATGTCGTAATATTTGTCACCAAGTTAAATAAACCGTCTCTCGGTGCAGATAAACGAGATTTATTGTGTAGTGAAATATATTTTTCTCTGCCCCGAAAGGTCTTTATCGTGCTTTTTTCGATACATTTTCGAGCGATAGACGTCTATCGTTGAATGAAAATCTACCAATTTCCAAAATATTTTTTTCCAGTTTTAAAATATTTCAATCAACTCATATTTATTATATTAAAAATAAAAACATCGAATGAACTATTTTATATTTCTTCACAATACGTCACTCGTTTTTAGATGCGTAAAGCCAACAACGTCGTATTAATGGAATAAATCTCGAAACAAGAATAATTAATAATCATTGAATGTTAATTAATTGAAAATTTGAAATTAGATAATTCTATAGAAAAAAAAAAATTAAATTTATAATCAAATGTTACTAAAATCCATTAAATCGTTCGATAAAAGTTATTTTCGGTTAATTAAAATATTCAATAATGATGTAACAAATTAAATTTATTAATTAAATAATTTCGTTTATAACGTGATTAAAATATTAAATTATATCAAAATGATAAAAATTAAATTAAATAATTTTATTGGTATTCTTTTATTTGAATGATTGGCGATTGAAGGTTTAAATATATATATATATATTTTGTTTTATAAATAATAAAAATCTGCAGAACTTTGAAATCGTCTTGATTAAATAGAAAAATAATCTAATGAATATTTCACAGACCAAAAACACATTTGATATGACAATTCTCCTAAAAATATGAATTAATTACAAAACAATGGTGAAATAATTTATTTTTCTCATTAATAATAATACTATATTTTGCTTAGAAATTGCATAGTTTTTATTAATATATTTTATATAAGCCAATTTAGCTATTCATCAATAAGTAGTAAGATATTGTAATATATTATATTTATATTAAATTATAGAATACACATAAGTTATAGTTAAATTTAATACAGTATTAGATTTTCATGGTAAGTTGAATATTTGAAATTACTATTGATTTTTGAAACATTTCAACTTCGTAATAAAACTTTTATTATAATCTCAAAATGAAATTTTTTTTACTATTTTTATATAAATATTTCTGAATATATAAGTTTCGTGTTAGTTTTAAAGATTTCTAATTACAAAAACTCGACTTTGTATCAGTTTTCTATCAAGATGTTTATATAGAAACCATCGTAATTACATTGGAAATTTGATGATTGTTTGTCTTTGCCTCAGAAAAATAGACTTACAGTAATCAGGATGATAATACTATTATTACTATTTTTGTTTATAGATTCATGACTAATATTATTATCAATTAAATGCATTTAAAATAACATATAATATATATAAATAAAATGAACATTTTTATTGATACGATCGTTATAAAACTGATATTAAAAATATAATAAAAAATACATTAGAATATAAATTAAGCTATATCTTTTTGTTATTATTCTTGTATAAATTTAACTTTGAGGACAAATTATTGATCTGTATTGTTCGCTGTTATCTTTTCAACTTATAAAAATATTAATTATAATTAATATTCTGGCAAGTTTCATCCTCTTTTAGGAACTAACTTAATAACAACGTGATAATAGAATAGAGCCTTTTTATATTTCGTTATAATTCAAATTGAAGCTGAAAATTTCTTCACGAAAAATTACTTTAATGCTAATTTGAAAGCATTATTAATGATAATTTAGTCATTTTCAATGCGACTTTACTCATTTTCCGTGGCAAATATTGTATCGCAATATTTACACGTTGTGCAGAAACTAGAGCTTATATGAAAACAATAATGAAGGATTATTAAGAGGAAACAATAATGCATGACTTTATCGTTTATTGAATTGATACAAATTTGCGTGTTTATTTTTCTGCCGATTTAATCTCTAGATTACTAATTCTAAAAATAATTCATATCGATTTTTCTCTTTAAATAAACCTTGACATCTTGATACCTTTCCAATTGAACTATTTTTACCTTTAATTTTTTTATAGTTTTAGCAAAACTTTCTCGGTATTTAAACAAAACATTAAAAACTTTTCATTTCTATAATGAAATAATTTATTAAACACGCTATAAAAACTGATAATTCCTAATCAACGAATATTAATGTTTATATATATTTAAAAGAAGAAACATCGATCATAATTACAATTGATAATGATGGATATTTCTCTTCAAAAACTCGTATACTCGATACTGAAGTAAATTTATCATTCTGATACACATGGGTAACTTTAGTTATTCCATGTTAATAATGATAAAAAGAGAATTCACATTACGAAATTCGAATAATTAAGTTTATAATAAATTTCACGAGAAATATGAAATACTCAATTATTCTATAAAAGTACGAAATAAAACATTTATAATTTAAACAATTTTGTAACGTTAGAAATATATTCAATGGATAAATAAATATTCGTAATGAATAATATGAGAAATTTACTAACAGTTTTTCATTATAACACATCGTTACGTTTATATTTAAAAGATTAACGATGTAGTATTTATATGCTTGATTTTAATGGCATTCGTCAATTATTAGATACAATTTAGGAACTTTACAGTTTGTAAAAACAGTTAGCGTAAAATAGCATAAGTATACTACGATCTCGATAATCCGGCACGTATGGAACCGAACAGCGTCAAATTATGGAGACTGCCGGATTATTGGAAGTAAGATGAATTCAAGGGTTTAAACATTTAGAATGAAAACATTTGTTTATTTACGTGTTATCAGTATATTGTATTAATCAAAATATATACCAGGAATCAAGGAATCAAGTGTCAAGAAAATATGAAAGAAGAGCAATCATTATGCTACTGTATTTTAAACTTCTCAAAGTAATCGTCGATCTTTTCAAAATAATTTTCAATTATTTTCTGTCGTTTTGTTATCCGAGCGCGCTGCCGCCGCCACCGGTAATCTATGTTGCCAAGTTGGTAGATTCCAACTAAACTTAATGGGAAATTAAAGTGACCGTGAGAAATTTAGTGGAAAGTACAGTATTTTTAGTGGGGAATTTCGGGAACTTATTTTTATACTCATGCAGTATTGTGGTACTTTTTTGAGCAGCCAAAATTACGACCCTAACAATCCTTAATATCGTACCCCGAGCTCGGGCTCGACGTCATGCCGTATTTAGTAGGAAGCTGATAATACCCGAGAGTCGACTGGTGTCGAATTACTAGACGTATCGAACTATCGAATGGTCGGATCATCGAGAGTGTACTGTATCAAATGAAATTAACGACTGAAATAAAATATTTGAGTTTGATATCTCATGTCAAAGATGAATGTAAGTCTAAATCAAGAAATAAAATTAATTTCACAATGCATTTCAATATTTAGTAAATCTAAATTAGTTTTATTCATGAAATATGTTTGTTTAATTTTCTAATACACTTTAAATGTGTAGAACATAATTAAATATTTAAAAATATAAAAATCTGCCATTTATTGTAATTAATTATTTATTTATTTCTATGTAGATACATGCAAGAAGTTAAACAAATTAACAATTAAAAATTATTATATAAAGTAATATTTTCATATTCTATTTAGTCTTTAAAAATATTAATTGACAGTTACAGTACACTGCATTGTTATTTACTTGTTGGCGCCATCTATGAGTTTTTGTTGTAAATATAATAATATATTCCTATTTTATATAAAATATTCTTTTGAATAATTTTTGTAATGTCAGTTTTAACACAATAATAATATTAATAAAAATATTTTTATACTTAAGCAAGCGTGCCATTATTATATAAATAAATTGTGAAGTAGGAAGAAGTTAAGATTCAACTTTAAAAAAATCAAATAAATCTTATATCAGATAAAAATGAAACATTCACTGAGTTATAAGGATTCTTAGAATGGGTCTCTATTTAATTAGAAGTTTAAATAAATTATTTTATTGATTATTTATTAAAAGATAAAGTTTAATTAATTATGCATGATTTGTTCAAAATCAATCATAAAAGTTAAAGTCTTAATTTTATAATGATGGCATAGGAATATTTAATGAATCCCTAGCATTTTATTATAAGAATATTTACTGCGCTAATTTGATATCAAACAATATGCTGAAGCCTATATCAATTTATATCATTAAAACCTTACACTACTTTAAAAATTGAGGAAGCTTTAAATTTGTATTTTCTTCTCTCTTTTCCTATATATTTTTATTTCAAGCTTATGTAAAATATCTGTGTACTAGAAAATTCATTTTATGCTCTTTTTCGAATCTATGATGACGAAACAACGAAATTCACTCATAAAATGGGATATAAATACGCTATATAAATAATTGTCGACAGTTATTTATATTCTCTTATTGTCGAATTGACTTATTTCTGTCATATAAGAAGGTTTGTTGACTGATTTATTGTATTGACTAGTATAGACCAGGTCTGAATTCCATTTATGCATCCATTATTCCTTTCTCGAATATCTAAATGGATTCAGATTTCGAAGAAAAATTCAACATTCCGAAAATTGAACTGAAACTTTAAAAAGAAAGAAAAAAAAACATACTTCTTCAGATTAAAACGGAATGGAAAAAATAATCGTTATATACTTTACTACTTCAATCAGGTCTCATTCCAATTTCGAATTGAATTTCTTCGATTTCTTTCTAATCAAGTTCCAAACATAAAATGTAACAGTAAAGTAGATAAATTTTAAGATATGATTGTTTAAATTTCAAATTATCCATTACATAAATGATTAGTTTCATAAATGTCTGGAAAATATTGATATTAATAATTTAATTCAACTGATTGAAATTAGCAAAAGTTTGTTTACTTCAAGAGCAAATCATTTTATAAACTGACATTTAAACGAATATGGATGAAAAGTAAAAGTAAATATTATTATTAATTCGTTAATAAATGTACAGTATAACGATCACTTAACGCTATTTACATTGCACCCAACAGAGATAATAAGCAAAAGTAAGCTTACCTGGCATGTTTGCTGCTTTTGATCCATCCTGAAGTGAAAAATAACTTTCACATTATTTCCTGTAAGATGATAGCTGCAAAGATTAACATCTCATAATAAAAATATCGAATAAAATGTTGGCA
Organism: Centruroides vittatus; assembly: GCF_030686945.1. Taxonomy (NCBI): domain Eukaryota; kingdom Metazoa; phylum Arthropoda; class Arachnida; order Scorpiones; family Buthidae; genus Centruroides; species Centruroides vittatus. Next base: position 1,657,589 of record NW_027122637.1, read on the forward strand.
AAGTACTTTTCATAATTCCGTTTTCAATTTATTTTTTCAATACAGAGAATTTAATTTAAAATATGGAAGAATTAAAAATTATTTAAAGATAAAGGAGAATATTTTTACGATTGTTTTATACGATTATTCAATTATTTTATTTAAAAGTTTATTTATTAAGTTTATAAATTTATAAATTAATATTTTTTTCTAGAAACTTTATTCTTACTATAAATAATTATTTATAGTTTTATTTATTTATTTTATTTATTTTTGAATTTCAGAATGAAACTATTTTATAATTCATTTAGCTTTTGTAGAATCGATTATGATCTTTCCTTTATGAACATTTATTTTTCATCAAGACATTATTATTTTATTTAGAATGATTAAACCTGTCAAATGAAAATCACTGTCATCCAAAGCTCACGTCTGTTCGAGAGAAAAGAATTGTGTCGATTTTAATAAACAGAGGTAATTTGCCTAATGCAAGATGCAGCATTACAATCAGTAAGTTTAAATGGGTACATTCTCGATCAGTACTGTTTCCATTATCAATACTAACAGAGCAGCTGCACTTACCTCACTCCTCCGTCTTCTTCTCTCCTCTGCGCCGGTGATGCCCCTATCGGTAGATTTTGCTGCACAGTGTTTATAGCAAGCAGAGAAGCTACCGAACATTGGTGCAATTTACTCTGATTATTTAAAGTTTAATTAAAGAATTAAAAATGTAATTTAAATATGCGTCGCTTCTTTATCCTTATTGCTTATAAGTTATTAATATTACCGTTATATTATATATTGTTTTATTTAAATAAATATTATCTGTATTTACAATTTTCACTAATTATTCAACAAGTTTTTATAAAATAATTAACCGACTAAAATAACATAAAATTAATTAGTAAAATATTCACAATCTTATAATCAATTAAATTAAAAGTATTTTCGCAATTTTTACTTTTAATTTCAATTAAAAGCTGTTTAGATTATTAAAATTAAAACTCGGATCGAAACAAGAATCAATAATTCTGTGAAAAACAAAAGTTAAACGAATTCAAAGTTTAAAATCAAGTTGTAAATAAGCACAAAATTAAGAGTTATGTCTGCAGTAAATAATATAAAAAATACATATTAGAGACCGATTCTTTTCATACATATTGATGTGTTTATCGACATAAAGTGTGCTTTTCTTGGATAGAATATATTAAAAATTTAATAGATAAATAAATAAATATATATATTTAAATGAAAACATGGAAAATTTATTAAAATTATCTATACAAAAAATTATTTTTGTCTTTAAACTGTAATTATTTTATTCTTTTAATTAAAACATAGCTCGCTAATAAAATATTTAAGACAAAATAAATATTTTTATAAAGGAAATTAATCGAAAGAATGTATATATATGACTATATAGATATTATCTGTACAAGAAAGTATTATAGCTATTTTGGTTCGTTTATCTTACTTAAAGCGAAGATAAGAAAAATTAGACTCTTGATATTTCCTTAGGCGAGTGGTTACATTGTTTCCCTGTCCTTCACAATGAAATGCGAGTGCAAAAACCTAGCACTGGTCATTGCACATTCTTATCACTTCTTAAATCTATTTATGTACTTTTACTAGTCGGAGGCACGCCCAGTGTTTGCTTGGTTAAGAGAACCACACCCTTTCCTGTCGAATTTCCAAGAACAAAATTTATGGAGAATGATTAGTAAAAAGTTATCGAAATATCGAGGTATTCACTTAGCAAATAATTCTAAATATAGTAATTTTCAAAACGTAACGATGATATATTTATATATTTAATTTTGCAGGTTTAATTCTAAAGAATATAAAATGAAGCTATATAACACAACTTTCTTAAAGTTATAAAATTAAATATAGAAGTTATAATTAACGAGATAAATTTAAAAGCCTGACTTATTTTTACTTTATTAAAATTTTAGCTTATATTTGCATTTAATAATAAAGAAAAAGTTTTCAAATCTGATTTTTATGCAAAACTTAAAAATAGATTTGCAATCGAATATTTCATAAAATTATGATTGAAATCTGATTAGAATTTAGCAACAGAAATTAAATTACATGAAAATTTTATCAAAAATCGAAGTATTAAAAAATAAATAATTTTGAATTTATGATAATGAAGTTTAACGAAAAATAGAAAATAAAGTAAAGTGTATCTTTAGAAAAATCTATTGAAAAAATTTTAATTATTTTAAAACTTTCAACTGCAAAAGTGAATATATTTTTATATTAGGAAAAGAGATTGTAATTAAGTTATGTACGATAGCGAACAAAGGGGAATAAATTTATTTTTTACTTCAATATTATAAAGAAAATGTATTAAAGTTATTGTTATAAATATCATCTAATGGTAGTTACAGATTTTAATATTTAAATAAAGTATTATCGATTGAAATTCCTTATGCCTCTATTTATTTAATTTCGCTATAAAATGAACGTAAATTTAACAATTTTGTATCGTTAATTCCGAATGTAGCAATATTATTTTACTTTTCCATTCAAAATTTATTAAATTATTTAACTTATTTAGTTTAAATATTTCAAATTTAATTTTAAAACTTAAGTATATTTATTATAATACAGGTGTATACTTAAGAGAGATTGCTATTTCGTATACAATAACCTGTTAATACAATTATAATATTTACTTACCGTAATAAACTAGAATCTCTTCGTTTAATTATGCGTTAAACTATACTACGAAGTAATGAAATAATAAACAAGTGTTCTTATTCATTCTTTATTGGAAAATAACGGTCTTATTCGATTAGAAAATCAGATAAACAACCCTTGGAGTAACATTAAATGATGATTGTTGTTTAATCGACCAATTTTTCAACGGCCAGAATACAGTAAATATATTAAAATTTATCGCTAAAGCAAACAACATCAATTACTCTTTGAAGAATATCTCTTCATTCATGTAATGTAATAGTATAATTTAACATAATACAGTAGTGTTATTCAATGTTTTAATGTACGAAAGATATTTTTCGTATAAAAAAATTTAAATTTAAAAATAATACTCAATTTTAATTCTTCTACTCAACTAAATCTTCATTATTTTATTAATGCGCATTTATTAAGGTTATTATCAACAAATATATACATTTAAATTATTTATTTTTACAATAAATAATTTATAAAAAATTTAGAAAATATTTCATTTTTCTAGAAAATTTGTGTAATTATTAAATAAAGTTTAAACGATCAAATTTTATGATAATTTTCACTACTTAAAACATTCATTAGTACATTACTCTAACGAGAAAAATTAATAAATATTATCCCAAATATTTATTAATTTCTCTCATTAGCGAGTTTAAAGTATGCAAATATTACATTTATTTTGATTTTAGTCAAATATAAATTTTAAAATATCGGTTGGTGTTAAATGTAGATCTTCGAAGATCGTATTACCGAAATGTACGATCATGTGACCAGTACCGATCATCTCTCAAACGCCCCTCTTTCTATACAATTTTACAATCACATCGCTTCGGATGCGAATTTCACAATGAAATTATTTATTAGTATTTTATCATTATCAGGTAACGTTTAGGTTAATTAAAATTTTCATTTAAATTGTAATTTTGAATGTTTAAAGAGTTTAGAGAGTTAATATTTTCTGAACTCTTCATTTGTTTAGTTTTAACAGAATCGGCCATTAAAACTTGGACGGATAATACAAATTTTGATAATTTTAACAATTGGAATTTAAAGAGAATTCCCAAAGAAAGCGACGTAGCGATAATGACAGATAGTGAAATGGCAATATTTATGCCAAAATCTCTTATTGTTAAGGAACTGGTAGGTTAAATGAGTTTTCATCTTTAATCTACAATATTTATCTGTAATTACATAAATAAACTCAATTTTCTATCTTAGTTAATTTTGAATACTTATAGAATATTTATAGCGCAATAATTTCTTTAATCAAACATAATTATTGTATATTTAAATAAAATATTTTAGCTTTTGCCAGTTAATGGAATGTTAGTATTTCCAACTAATGGCGAAATGCGTCTTTCTGAGTCAAATCTTCCAAGTGAAGGTAAATGTAATGTTTTGTTTTAATAAATATTATAACTTATCTATCAATAATTTCATTTGTTTTATTTAATAAGACAATAATGTCTTATTAAATATAACACATTATTGCCTATTTTTGCTTAAAAGTTATAATAATATATCGTTATTTTAAATTAAAAGTTCGTCAATTAGTTGGTTACATTCTCCTCTTTTTTAAGATAAATTTATACGTAAAGAAATATTATGGATTTTAGATATAACTTTTATTGGAGGACGTTCCAGTTATTGGTACGATCCAAAAAATTGGAATGTTACATCACCTGAAGCGATTAATGTGGTAGGAGATAAAGATTCATTTCCAATCCCCCACTCGGAACAAGTGCCTTGTCAGCAAGACGATATTATATTTCCAATTGATACAACATTTCGAATACTTTTTGATGTAATTCCGTTACAGATGCGATCGATATCTATCAATGGAAAGGTATAGGTCTAGATAAAGAAGTTTTTCAAACTTTTCTTATTTGCAAAATAATATATTATTATTACTAATAACCATTTTCGTTTTTCTCATAAATTGGAAATGTTATAGCTACTTAGATCCTCTAATGTTAGAGAATTTCTGACGTCAGATATGGGTAAATTATTATTTGTTAATCCTCCTCAACTAACATTAACAGAAGATTTATGTAATAATCCATCCGGATGCGCTTGTGAAAATGATAAACCGCAAGTATGGATTGTATTTAATTATATTATATATAATTTTACATATTTTTTAATTTTTTAAATTTACTTTTATTAAGATTAAATCGAAAATTTGTATTCACGCTGCACCGAAATGTCCGAACCCGAAATGTGCGGATCCTATTACTCCTCAAGGTCATTGCTGTTCTATTTGTGGTAAATGACACTTTTTTTTGCAATGTCATTAACAGTTGAGTTTCCAAGATTAACTAAGATATTTATACGAATTACGAATAATTATGTAACTAAAATATACGTCTTAGAATAATATAAAATATATATTTTACATTAATTTATACTGTATATTATTCTAAAACGTATATTGAAGTAAACGTTTTATTGATATTCATTAAGAACTATTAAATTTAATATAAAACTATACGTTTATTAATAGACTACTCAGGCTAAATTCTTGTATATAATTTTAATTTAAAAAGTAATACTTTTATATCTTTCGAACTTGTGAAATTAATTCATACATATATGTGATTATATATAGAATATATATACGAGAATTCTATTAATAAACTTTTAGTTTCATATTAAATTAAGTAGTTCTCAATGAATGTCACATTTTTTATATTCTATTAATTTTAATATCATTTTTAAAACGTTTTTTCTTATATGAATAATTTATAATCTCTATATTTTTCTTTAAAAGCAAAATTCTAAACTAATCAAAAGTATTTTTGACATAAAACTAAGATGTTAAATTTAAGAATATATTAACGTAAAATACGCAATGATAATTGAATAAAATAATTAATTTACACTGAATTTTTTAGTCACTTGATAATGCCAATTTTCTAAAAACTGGTAGCGATAATTTAAATTAAAAACAAATCAATTTTTTTTTTAAATTTAAAAATATATAGTCAAAATCTTATGATAGCTTTTTATTGTAAAACAAATCAGTTATTGTCCATAGACGAAGTAAAACTAAAGAAAGAGATATACTGCAAATAGAATAAGTAAAATAAGTAGCTAAGTAAAAAAAAATATTGATATGATATTTGATTTCACATTTTGCAAACATTTTTTATAGCTTAAATAATCACGTTGACGTAAAAATGTAAATTGTAAGCTTTTCAGTTATCATTTTCGTTACATTTTACTACTTTTTTTTATGATTCTGGACTCTTCTAAAATCATCTCTATCGATCTTTCTGCCATTTTCTTAATTGAGATTTTTTTAAAATTGAATCTATATTTACTCTTCGTTTTTTGCGAAATCGGAGACAAAGGTCTCATCTGCATCTTTCATTGTAATAGCCATCTTTCACTTTCTATTATTTAGTGTATATATATATTATATATATATATATATATATATTTTTTTTTTTTTACTCGACTATTTCACTTTTGTAACTAATTTAATTCTAAACAGAAGCTCATTTGTTAAGAGTAAAAACTGCTTTATAAAATTTGCATCTTTATTTTATAAGATAAACAAAGATAAGAAACAGCTTTTTCATTGCTATGTAATTTATGCTCAAATTTTAATGTAGTATAAACTTGTTTTAATTTTAAATCGTTATGAAAATTTTAAAATTATTTTTAGTTATTTTATGAATAACTTTATTACATTTCTCGTAATACATTCTTGTAATTTATATTATAATAACCGAATCTATTGAATTTATTCCTTACTTTTGTCTGAAATTGCATTAATCAATTATTCGTTAGGTCTTCCATCTTCAAGATTTAGCAACTGTCGAAAAGTTTTAAATGAAATGTATATTATAGATATAAAAACTGCATATATTATAATCATATTTTCAGTTTTTCTCAATTCTTAAATTTCTTCCTATAATTAAAATAGTTCTTATCTGGCTTTGTCAATTCAATCATCTTTAAATATTTTAAATCGATTCGTTAAAAATATGAAGTTAGGAATTTTGAAAATGTAATTATTTTTATATACATAGGGTAGTGTACTCAATATACTCTATATAAGTATGTACAGTATATTGAGTTTTTTGTGTACAATTTAGTATTTAATATTATCACAATATAGGTAATATTATAAACGGCATTCGGCATTTATGTGGTACAATAGTACGCATCAAAAACCTTAGTAATCACAGGTTAAAAACTCCACCGTTTCTGAAATTTTCCAGTTTTGTATGTTAGTATCATGATACTTATTGGTTTCTATGTTATGTGCTGCATGAAACGTGAAAAGACAGGATAATCTTGCCAAATCTTTACCTCGATATTTAAAGAAGGTGCTGCTTACGTCTTCCTTCCATTTCCACGCACGGTTGGCATCTTCTTGCAGAGTTGCAAACTCTCTCAAAAATTCCGGGTCTTTGTCGGATTATTTATCTTAGAAATGGAATTTTCGACCTATGTTTACTAAAGTTTTTTATGCGGTATAGTATATGCTGTCTGCCATATAAATGAACGTGTTCTAACACCTTGTTTTATAAGAACTGGTTCTCGTGTCATCGGGTCTATATGACAAACGATTTTCGGACATTCGTCATATGGACAATGTTAACTCATTATAGCATATTCACTGTAAAAAATAAAACTTTTCTGCCTTAATAAAAGATTTTATGATGTTTTCTTTTAGCTCTCTGGAACGGATTCCTATTTATAACATGAGACATTTGACTTTCGTATGGATTACGTCGAGATTTCCTTTACCACAAAATAATTTATTTATTGTATTCCTTATCATTTATTTAGGATTTATTTGTTAGACACAAGTCAAATATTATTTTTCTCATTTGATTTTCATCTTCCCCATTTGACGTTTTTTAATATAAGTTGTTGATTTTCACATAATGAAAAAAAAATTATAGTTGACTTATAGGACCAACGAGAGGGAGGAGATGATGGAGTAAAATTCCCCGGGCCCTGGATTCATAGGGGCCAGGACATCATCCCACATTTTTTAACGCGTTATTGTAATATAAAATGCTTAACAATAACTATTGTCCTTTACTGTGTAAAATACTAATATATCCATAAAATACTCGAAATAAATTTTCAAATAATTTATTTACTTGGGGCCTCCCCAGATCAAGCAACATCCCTCGACGCCCCTGGACTTATAACATCTTGTGGAAATATTTGATGTCTGCTGTTTGTTTAAAAATTAAACAAATAATGTAAACATCAAACATTTTCTTAAAAGCAAAACAAGAAAGAAATTTAAATAAAAATAGACACTAAAACTTTGAAACTTCGAACAAGGTAAAAATCAATAAAGACGTAAAGAAAAAATAAATTTAACTATTGACACATTTGGAAATTTGAAACTTTTAATAAAAAGAACGAAATTAGAGTTTATGAGAATACGGAATTTTCTCTTCTTTATGAAAGCCAATAAGCTATTCGACGTTAAAAAAATAATTAAAATAGAAAATTCTTATTTGCTGAAATAAAGTGGCATAGAAAAATATCAAGTGTAACGAAATTATGTAGAAAAAAACTCGGAATAATAAATGAAATAATAAAAACATTTTGAAAAGAAAATTTGGAATTATTGGAATTATATGTGATGCTTCAGACAAATCATCAAATTCATTAAGTATAAAAATAAATGGGAAAACTTGTGATGGATGATAAAAGTTGAGAAAAATTGAAAAGGTAAAACAAGATATACATATATATACAAGAATACATATATACAAGATATACATATATAAACAAGAAATACATATATATATATAATATCTATACTATGTGTGTGAAAAATTCCTGAGAATATAATTTGTGTCTATACGCAAGTTTTGGGTGTATTATATTTTTTATTTAATTAGGTCTATGCAACTTAATTTGCTATGTGTTAAGAGCAGGACCGTCGAAAGCTTGTACGGGACCCAGAAGTGAAGTTGATTTTTTTTGTTTTTTTGTTTTTTTTTTGAATAAACAAAATACGTAAAATGTTTCCTTATTGATAAAAAGTAGTTTTAAAGATCTTATTTTTTATTTTAAAAATAATATTAATTTATACGGATAGAAACTACTACAGGCCTCTAAGGATCCTGGAAAAGTCACCAGCTCCCTCCCTCTCGATGGCCCTGGCTTAGAGTTTGTATTCTGACGTGATATATTGCGTCCCAGGCATGACAGAAATACAATATGCATTATATAAGTGTCTATCTTTTAATATATATTTTTCGTAATTTTTTGTATTTATATTCTGATCTTGCGTGTCAATCTTTCAGTCTTCTCAAAGAAATAACTTTAAGCCAGACAGCAATTTGACGCAGTTTTGTCAATATAATCTTAATTAAAGTCGTAGGGAGTCTATCATACAGCTTCTCTATGTCAATGTTATTTATATAGGCTACTGTATATTACATCCAGATTATATTATTTTTTTAAGTTTAGTGGTGTATTCTTTGTTTGCAGTTATTAGTCTAAAGGTCATTGTTATTTAATTGTCGTGTTCTTATTTTTAGTAAGACAATGAACAATGAACAGTCAAATAGTAAGTCTACTTCCATTTGTTTGTAGCGAAGATTTATTATACTAATTCCCAATTATTATTATTATTGTTCATAAATATTTATTTTTCAGTAACGAAAGTGAGAATTTTCTTAATTTTAAATGTAATTAAAACAGAAAATCATGACGCTTTTAAAATGGTATTAAGTTTAGGATCTTTAAGTCTATCAATAATGGCGGGTTTACACGGTGATAGTTTTGAGTCATGAGAACAACGATCGATAATGTAAGAGTGCGACAGTACGATAGTTTGATGTTTACATGGTGATAATTGACTATCACGACAGTTACTGTCATCAGTGCTTTTTTCAAATGGTCTGCCATCTTGTTAACGATAGCCTGTTGTCTACAAGATAACATTGTTAGCATACTATTACAGCAATGTCTGAAGTGCAGCTGGTTGCACTTCAGACATTGGTGATAAAATTATAAGTATAAAAATCAGAAATGGGAGGAAAAGAAGAAAAATGTGAGAAAATGCATACAAAGGTATACATTGGGTGCTTCTGAAACTCTCATAAGAGATTTTTGTATTAAAGATCGAAAAAGTTTTCATAATTTTTTACGTTTGAATGGAAACCCTATATTGTCTGTCTTTCATAAAGGAGTTATCCCTTATGGAAAACAGAAAATATAGGCCTAGCAGAGGCAGCAACGCTTCTTCAGCTGCATCCCTCTTTATTTTTAAAAACTGGCATAATTCTTCTTCCAGAAACGGGGAATTTTCATATTCTTCCAAAAAGGAAAAAAAAGGACGACATCGAAAGAGTTCGCCGTTGCAACTATCGCGATGTTTACACGGTGATAGTTTGACGTGAATATGAGATTCTCACTTTCCCAATAGCACTCTCAACTATCTCGTCAAATTTGATAGTGCGAGAGTGCTCTAAAGAAACTATCATGCGGTTTACGTGATGCGAGTACTGCCATGATAGTACTATGACAGTATCCGTAAATATTTAATATTAAAAAACAACAAAATTTCAAATAGTACTATCATGACAGTACTCTCTTGAAAACTATCACCGTGTAAATTCGCCATAATAGCCACAAACAGCGATGTTTGTGGCTATTATGTTAGAATTTTGTTAGAATTTTGTTGTTTTTTTAATATTAAGTATTTCATAACAATTATTAGAAGCATTTTATGTAAATTATAGTAAAATCATTATTTATAACTATATTTATAAAGGATTATTTTATAAACCAAATACTGGACATTCATTTTTAGCTTGTTTGTTATTCATTACAAATTTTTTCCGAATTACCAAGACAGAATTTTTAAAAGCTGCAATTTTAAATTACAAACCGAAAGTTTGTAATTTAAAATTGTCGTATAATAGATCCAACTTTTTCATATTTTAATGCTAAAAAATATTGTCATTTTTAATGCCAGAGTGAATAAATCAATATGATAAATTACATCCACGATGAACTATAGCCGAACTAACCATTAACCAGATTAAGAACCATTTTTCCACTAAATTATTTTCTACTTTTATTGCAGTTATCGGTTTACTGTAAGCGTTTTTATTTAGTCTTATATTTTTATTTGGAATTTCGAATATGTACTGTACAAAACTTTCTACAATCCATATGTGAAATAGAATCAAATGTTTGTATGACGTATACGAAATCGATGTAGCATTTTTATCATTGTAGTTTAGGCTACTTTCTGTTAACTGTTCGAGTATGGAAATATAAACATTTGCGTTGTATCCAGGCCAAAAGTCAGCATATTCTTCACTAAGCACTCTTAAAACAATGGTGAAATCTATCAATATTTCATCCTTGTGTGTTTGGTTTCGATGAGAGTCGTGCAGACTACTAGGTTTCCGGATGCAAGGGAAGATTCTATATTGAGATAAGAATAATAAATAAATACATTGAATACGTGTATACACTCAATGACAAAAAGTTATGTACTCTGATAGAATTGTCCGATTACTGCAAAACTCGGCATACTCCTATAGCTGTCTCAAACAGATATGTAAACTATTACAGTTGTGCTCCGATTGTACGTCGGGTAATCCAGTATTCTGTAAAAAGGCTCGCAGAAACTAATTATGTTTGAAATGTTTAGAGATGTTCGAACGCCGGACACGCCTCAAGACGCAGTCAAAGACATTGCACATAATTCACGGTGTTTAACAAAGACCGCATCACTGGAATACTAGAGGTAGAATGGCCGTTTTGCCTAGTTGCTTGTTATCGGGATTAATCTGATTCGACTGTCAGGAGGTGAATACCTGAAGGCACATATAGCCTACACGACGGGAAAATTTTGGATGCTCTAGACAGGTCACCAAAACAGACTAGTTCTAACACAAACAGTTCTAACGGCGTCTTTGTCCACCATCCAGACGCAGCTAGAAGTCTCGCTGCAAAACCCCGTCTCTTCCCGTACCATCAGCAGTCCACTTACTAATGCAAATTTACATGCACAGTGACCACTGCGTTTTCTACCATTAGCACTCCAACATCGTCGGATCCGTTTGCAGCGGTTCCGTGACAGAGAAGAGGTAGCATCTTTAACGACAGAACCTGGTTCCGTTTGGGAATAGACGACCACATGCAAGACCACCGGTAAGCGCTTCAATCTGTTGAGCGCATACTGCCCCCATTGTTGACGTGTTGATCTGGTAAGCTACCTCGTCTGACAGTCAGTCACTATCAAATAGTATACCGGGAAACATTGATGGCGCAGCGATATGTTCAAGAAATCCTGTGCCGTCATGTGTTGCAGCAATGCCACACTTTTCGCGGCAGAACTGCAAACAGCCATTTTTCGGCAACTCGGTGCACGCTGTTAGGGTTTTCCAGAAGTATCTTTGTCAAATTTTCACACTTCCTTGGCTTCAATCTCCGGGTTTCGTATTCGTATTCGTATTCTAGAGGCGTCTGCGGCTACTCAGGCCTTTACGCCGGAAGAGAACAGAGTGGGAAGAGTCGGCCTTATAGAAGACAGCCAATCCGAGAAGACAGAGGAGAGGTCACGGACGCGACCAAAGTCGGCCTTATAGGAGACGGCCCCCGCGAGAAAGGGAGATAGAAGTGCCTTCCGGGAGGACTTGGGGGAAGCTGGCCCCTATTCAGGCGTAATCTCCGGGTTTTATCGCCCATCGAACACTTATGGGACTCGATGGGACCAGCATCTATCATCTAAGAGTGGGAAGGATTCAGAGCGGCATTTGCAACATCTGTCGCAGGTAAGTATAGGTTTTCCAACTCTCCCAAATTCTCTGGAAGATTCCCAGAATTTTAAAAACTTGTTGAAATTCTCCCGACTACCGATTTGAGACCTGTCTCTCCCGTTTTTTCTCAACAAGAAAAAATCATAAGACAGATAGTCTTATGATTTTTTCAAATGTATATTATTAAATCGAGAATTAGTCAAGTTGTTGTTTTTGGAAACCACAATATTACAGGAAAAATAAAGAAAACTTTCTGAAAGATCCTCAAGAATAATCTTTATTTCTCCTGCCAGAATACCAATTCCACTTAGTAAACTGGCTTGCTCTCTGTGAGTTTAAAGGAAACGCATTGGAAAATTAGTTACATTATAACTACTTCTCGAGGAAACAAGTTCACTCGTAAGTCTTAGTCGACATTTCTTAGTCAATTCTGGATCGGCGTCGAAGAACAAATTTTTGTTTTTTAAAGCAAACGAAAAAATGCTGAAGTACGAGCGAAAACGACACAAAAATTTGGAATAAAAGAGAGTGAACAACTTTTCATAGATTCACAATAAAAGTAGGTATCAAAGTTTTTTTTCATGCTCATGCTGAGAAAATCAAATTCATACATCATTTTCATCTTAAGATAGTTGAAAATATGTTCGAGTTCCTCTGATATATGGATTTAGCTAGCATTTATACTCAAATCGGAATCTAACGAAGATTTGTGTTTTTTAATAATAAGGAATGCATGTTCTTTGGTAATATTAGGTAGTGATTTTGCTTTCAAGATTGTCTCTCGGAATATTTTACTCCTGGAGTGATCACTCCTTTAGAAGTTGGTAACCCTAGGTTAGAATATAGTGTCCGCCTGCCTGTATGTCTCCATGCCGACCGTAACGCCATCTGTATCCAAAGCAAGAGGAAATCTTACAAAATACTAAATATTTCTTTAAATTGTATCATTGTTCCACAGAAAATTGTTCGTTTCTACAATATAGTAATTACTTATTATCATCGTCGTTACGTTTTCACTAATGAAGTTTCATTCGATTCCAACGTTCCCTTCTTTGTGTGTAACATTTTTTTGCACAAATCAATCGCCTTGTGCTAGTATATTAAAGAGACCGAAAGAGATTAGACATAAACTACTTTCACTGTTCTGATATGCAGCTTTTTTGTCAATGAATGTATTTTTGTATATTGTCGATCTTCATAGTTATCTTTCTCGGCCTTCTTTGAATAATATTCAAATTATTAGGTACAATATCTCACATAGCATATGTAGAGGATATTGCTATTGTCTAAACCCAAATTGAAAAGCAAAGGAAAACTAATTATTTTCATAACTCTTGTTTAGAAAAGGAACGAAGATTAATTAATGTTAACAAATCAGATTGTGGTATTTCGACGGTCTTTTAAGAAATTTGGATAAGTGTTTTTGTGGGATAATGGCCAAATGTAATATAATTTATAATTGATACTATTTTGTTATTTAACCAATGCTGTAACTAGCTTTTCGTGTGCTCTGTACAAGATTTTATTTTTGACTGCCTGTTTTTTGGGGAAAAAATATTAAAAAATAAATGCGATAGAAATAGTTGATTATTTTTTAACTTTAACCGAAAATGTTACGAAATCGAGCCCACAGCGGTAAAATTTAAAATTTGAAAATAAAAATATAATATTAATCATTTTTTGATACCCTACTTTAGTATTCCCCTTTGTCCTGGGCCCCATGTCTGTGCACCCATCGCACCTGCACTGCATTTAACTTATTTTAAAATTTCTCATGTTACATGGGTGAATAAAAATCTCATTTACTTATTTTCGCATCTAAAAATAAATATAATTATTTGTCTTTTTCGGTCTTTACGTTTAAACAATTGTTTTTATTCTGCATCAATTTGGATAGAGTTGAAAAGATTCAAATCCAATTCTTAAAAATGCTTTTCTAGTTGAGTCGTTCGGTTCTTGGCTACGCGATTAGATTAGAATCGAGTAGATTCTTATTAAAGTCAATCTTATTAACCCCTTTACATATTTAATTTAATCATAGTTTTCTCGAATTTAGATCCTCTAAACTAGGGTTGTCCAATTTTTTCTCCTAATAGGCCAAATTAAAAATTTACGTATATTCAGCGGGCCACAAAGATACCTTATACAAATTTATTTTTTTAAAAATGTTCAAAATGTGAATATCAAATTTTAATAACAAATATATATAATTACAAAAAACAGTATTATTTATTGATAGTAAAAAAAAAGAAATTATACTCACACAAAATAAAAATAAATGCGATTTTTGACATTGTCTTCCTTTTACAATATTGTCAATATCTGCTTTTATGGTACTAGTCTTAATTGTAAGAATGTTAATTTAATGGGAATCACTCAACCTATTTCTTTCAGAAGTTTTGATGTTTTTCATGCACGAAAAGAATTGTTCACAATAGTATGTACAGTACTACCACACACGCATAACAGTTTTCTAGCACGAATTACGACATCAAAGCGTATCCAGTGAAACGAGAATATTTTTTACAACATACTTTACCAAAATAAATGAAAATGTACCGAAAAATTTAGGGTGCAGTGGGCCGCATAAAAATATTAAGTGGGCCGCAGTACGGCCCGTGGACTGTGGGTTGGACATCCCTGCTCTAAATGAAAATTCAGAAAGAAAAATATTAAATTACCAATTGATTTGTTGCTTCACATTCTTCCAGGAAATGATTCTGTTGTAGAGTTTTCTCAAAGGCTAACATATACAAATAGGCTATGTAAACTTTATAAAAGCTATTTTTGTATGTTTAGACTGAAATAAGTATTGAGTTTATTTTCTGAAATTATATCAGCATGAAAATTTACGTTAATTACTTTTTGTTTCATATTTGTATACCCTAGATCGGGGAATTCCTTCCTATGTCAACAAAGAACTGCATTTAAAATAATATAAATAATCATAAAATTTAAATAATGTGAATAATGAATTTGCTTTTTTCCCTTCAGCTCAATGTGATAAGTTCTATGAATCATAATTATAATTAATGATGAGTTTAGAACGAGGATGAAGCATAGCCTATTTCACAACATTGGAAATTTTTCACATTAAGTTTAATTAAGAAATTAAGTATTTATTCTAAATTTACTTAAAACTGTTTAAAGAGAAGTTTAATTTATTTAATTAAGTTAATAATGAAAGCTATACATTTATTTATTAATTAATGTAAACTGATTAACTATAATTAAATAACAATAACGAGGCACAATAAAATCTTCTGTATTAATATAAATTAAATATATTGTAAATATATCATTTTTAGGGAAATATACTATTTTGTTGAAAATTTAAAATGAGTATAATATCAATATAACGTAAATTCGATATAATTTCAATAAAAAAAATCCAATTTCAAGAAATTTTAAAATATTATGCAAAAAATAATACTTTCTAATGTAAATAATACCTATTGTATGAGGCTTTAGATACTGTCCGATTTCATTGTATTCGTTCATTCCAACAATAGGTTTTAATTTTTGGACCAAACAATTATTATTATCTTAACTATCATTCATCCACAATGAAAGGAAATATAAATTGTTCTTTCCCAGTTGAGAGGAATATAAATTTCGTAAAATCGTATCATCGGCGTTGAGTTAGCCGTTAATAGCGAGGTTGAGGCCGAAGTTTTCAACGCGGAAACGTGTACGTCGGACGTTCAGCGCCGCTTTCCTGTAAGCCTAGAAGTTTGACAATTCGCTTGTGCCAGTAAATATAGGTGGCGTATGAGTCGACCAAAATGGCTGCCACAAAGGGTATAGCGTGCTTGACAATGTACGAGAGTTACCTGTGTGTTGTCTTTTTAATAACTTTTCTCTCTGTAGTCAAAACGTTTTATTCGCATTTGTATCCGACATTAATCCTAGTTGATTTCGTAGTTGTTTAAGTCACTATGATTACACTTTGTGACATTTTAGAATATGTGGCTGATCGAAAAAGATGTCTTACAGAAGGAGAGGAAATACCAAAACTGATAACTTCATATCTATCCAGCTCTTTCTCAGCAAACAATTCACTTCAGTTTCCCACAGCTAATTTTGCTGTGCTTAAAATTCTTTTATACAAATGTTTTCACTCTATCTAATATAGGCCATCGTCAGATTTAATATTATAAATGTTCCAAGATGGAACGTACCGTTTTCGAATATTTTACATATTTAAAATTCAATAAAATAATTTAACTTTAAAATAAATTGAAAGAAGTGTGTATATTAAATAAATAAATAAACAAATAAAACAGAAAACAAAGCTAAGTAAAAAGAAAAGATTTAAGGGTTTTTAAGTGTCATTCTTTTTTCTATTATATATTTCCACGCTGTTGGAAGCGCATTAGCATCCATGGCATTTAGGCAACGGTTTTTCATTTTAATTTTATAAATTTCCACTTTTTCCTTCTCCAACGCAATGGATGGAGAGTGCACCGTTTAAATGACTTTAGCCTCTTCCCATTTTACAATCGCTCCTTCAGTCTGTGCTATAATTGATAATATTGTGCTGTTGTGTCGTTTGTCAACGTTGTATCAAGTGCTCTTTTTCTTATAAAAATCGAGAATAATCTATAAAAGAGCACTTAATATCTGTAGCTTGCTACGGAACGATAAAGACAGCGTAAAAAAGGAAGGTAAAGCTGGGGTATATAAAATTCCATTTGAAAATCAACAGTTAGGAATCGAAAAAGATTATGTGGGTATGACTAAAAGAAACCTGGCGGTACGTCTGCGATAAGATACATACAGTTTTGACAAAGGACACAACACAATATTAGCAAGGGTGAACACTTTCTATTCTAACAAACTACTTTATACTCATAGCAGCCGCCTTTATGTAGTTCGCGCTAATACCACTAGGTGTCAGATCTATCGTTGGCACAAGCGAATAGCGTTTGGAATGTCGAGCATGATTCCACTGACATTCCAAACACCATTGTCAAACTTCTAGGCTTACAGGAAAGCTGCGCTGAACGTCCGACGTACACGTTTTCGCGTTGAAAACTTCGGCCTCAACCTCGCTAATAAAAAACTTTCTTTTAATCCGACTTCACTCGAGATATAACATCTGATCATCCTCTATCTCTTTATCCCTTTACTTTTAATTATCAATATTAATAGCATCGATGCCCCATATATAGAAATAACCCTTCAAAGTTTCAAAATTTTTGGCTTATCCAGTACTGAAATATAGGCTAAAACAAAAAGACGCCGACACAGAATGTTGTACGGTTTTTTTTTTTACATTTTTTGGCTCCTGAAGTCGAGAAATGCAAAAATACCGGGGGGTCAACATTTGACCGATCACAATACTTTTCCTTTTCTATAACAACCGGGAAAGATGAAATGAGTAAATTTGGTTTATAGTCTTACATTCTTATGTAAGTAATCTCGCTCTACAACAGTATAATTTGTTTATATCCTCATTATTTAAGAAGTTATTGGTTTTAGACTCAATTCCCTAAACTTAAAACACATTATTACAAGAAAATGATTTTTATTCTCAGGATCATCTATAATACTGGCATATAAAGAGGGTTTTATATGGAATACGATGAAACAGCTCTTCTTGATGTATATTAAAAAAGTAAATTTTGAATAAATTATTTTTTTAACATTAAAAGAAAATCGTTACATAATTAATGTACTTATTATTTTTTTAATTTTTCGTTCTTGCAGCCCGAGTTCCAATCTGTTCAAGGATATATATCAAAAACGTATGATGCTAAAATACAAATGATATTTACTGATGCGGGTCGTGAAAAAGGACTTGCTGCTAATTTAGCAGGAAATATTCATGCTTATTTACAACAAGGTAAATAGTGCATTACATTATGATAATTTCTTTATTAAAAATTACTTCACAGCTTAAATCGATGTAATTATTAAATTAAATATTTCAAAACATATGGTCTAAGGTTACACGAAATCGTAGATTTATAGATTTCGGAGTAACATATTCACTAACATACTTTTCGACCACACTATTTCGTTTTCCTATAAGAAATCCGCTTTCATTCATTGTGTCAGTGAGTCTTAAGACCAATATAACTTTATTTACACGTACTGTACATAGATTACTTTTGTTATAGGTTTATTTTTCTTGAATATGTTTTTTATAAAAAGATATTTAAACGTGGAGTAAAATTGAAGATTAATATGTCTTTACTTAATTACGTGGTATTTATACTTTTCGATTCATAATCATATATAACTGAATCAATTTAACGTCTGCTTCTGTATATGTATATGCAGAAGTCCCTCGATTTAATAGACTACAATAATTGGGAAAGGATATCTGCTATGTCGACTGTCCGTTAAATTGGCTGTAATCTAAAAACATATGGAGTGGTCACAATTAAAGAGTAGGTATTCGGAGCTCTTTCTAGAAAGAACTATTGGATAAATTTCAATGAAATTTGGTATATGTACTGTCCTGAGTATGTGGTATCGATTTTCGAAAAAATTTAATTTCAAAATTCTGCCGCTAGGGCAAAATTTGGCGTTCCTGTCTCTTTAATGTGCACACTGCGTACGTTTTCTAACGAATTTCAGATATAAAAGGGTTGCAAAAAGTTCTTCACAATTCTTTGACAGGTAATACAGGTAACTAAGTCACGGTATTCATTTTTCCAGATCGTAAGTTACTTCTTAAACTTTTCTATCAACGAAACAGCAATGCCAGCTCGGCATTTATGAAATTTTAGCGCTTAAAATGTTATGAAGTGGGTCCTCTGACTATTGAAATCTTAGCAAAATGATTTGGCGTTTTGAGAAGACTGAAACTTTTCTTGTAAAACTAGGATTGGATCGCTAACCGATTGGACATCTGAAAACGGAAGACGTTGTTACTGCATTAGCGGAGTAACAAATGAAAAATTCTTGTGGCAACAGTAGTACACATGCAATATCATACCTTTAGAAACGCGCTGTACGATAGTATGGAAAGTTCTGCAAAAAATCTTGCAAATTTATTCATACAAAATATCCCAGAGTCAAGAATTAATTTACTATAGTAATAAAAAGCGGAAAACGTTTGCCGTGACATTTGCAACCTGAATGATGATTGATGATACATGGTAAAATCTGTGAAGCAATAAAGATCATTTTCATTTGCATGATGATATGAACATATGCAACTGCTGTGTTTGGTCTGACGAAAATCTACAAGTTCACCAACAAATTCCGTTCATTCACCAAAAGTAATGATTTGGTGTGATTTCTCAGCATCCTTTACCATTGCTCCTTATTTTCTTAAAAGAAAACTCTAGATCTGGGCTAGTGACATGTTTTGCTAATGTCGCTTGATACAAGATATGTTCAAAACTTCGCCATTTCAGCACTGCAGCAAAGAAATTGTCTGAACACCACGATCTTTATGCAAGATGCACCCTACAATACGGCTTAAATATGTTAAACTTATTGCAACAACATATTTTTCACAAAATTGAGTAGCCGATCAATAATTCAACATGATGGCCACCACGATCACCAGCTCTGAACTCCTTTGACTTTTGGTATATATTACCTAAAGAGCCTCGTTTATTAAGGCAATGTTCCCAACGTAGCTGTCTTAAAAGACAAAATGTCGCATGCTCGACAAATCCACGCAGACCGTCGAGTGTGTTTTGCAGCGAATACAATTTTTAGAACAAGGAGATGAAAGACATACCTTTGCAAAGGTATGGCTCTGTCGTTCATCTCCGATTACAAAACTTTCGTCAATTCGTCAATTCCACATTCCATTTCTATAACCACATTTGTAATTGAAATGAAATTATCGCATTTCGTTTTCCAAAATTCGTTAGAAAACGTGCGTAATATGCGCATTAAGGAACAACAGCACAAAACTTTTTCCTATCGGCTAAATTTTGAAGTAAAATTTTTTCCGAAAATAAAAATCGTTCGGATTCGATTCCTGGATCGAGAATCGCCAACTCCAGCGAGCCATCCCCAGAAATATTTTCATGAGCGTTCTGTCCCAGAATATGTTGGATCCCGTCCTTCAAATCAAGTCACCCCCATTATAGGCCTGGTGTGTGAAGACGAATTCACGACAGGTATGGAAAAATACCTCTTGATGCGCGTAAGACAGAAAAAGCCAAAAAATAAAAAATTCATCAAAAAGTTGCGCATCTTTCTCGGCTATTAAGAGATTTTTATTTTAAAAATAACCTTTATATTATGAATCATACTATTAATAAATAAAGTGTTTGGCGCCATCTCTTAAGAGATTTCATTATAAAAAATTTTTATTATTATTAATTTTTATAAAATGGCGAAACGCTGAGGGAATAGATAAGTTTTATAAAAAAATGGTAAATGCCTATAACGAGTAAAGTCGTCATTTAAATCCGACCCCTCTCGAGATATGACACATGACACCCCTGTATCTTTCCACCGTCTCGATTTTTAATTAATCACCAAAATTTAATAGCATAAATGCTCCTTATATACAAGCCACCGTGCTCAATTTCGTTTCTTAATTATCACCCCCTCCCGAGATATTAAACGAAATAGACGCCAAGACACATACACACATATATCCACGGAATTTTTTCCTTCTTTTTACTTTATTGGTTTCGAGGTATTTCAAAACTTGGAGACTTGCAAAACAAAAAAAAAAAAAACGCGGATGGTCAAATTTGACACGATTCCAATATTTCCCCTTGTTTTGTATACATAACCCACAGTCGGCTCCTAAGCTATCCATATCTAATCTGGATTTTAGTGGTGTCTTGCCCCTGTACATCATACTTCTCCTGATAACAGTCGAGTTATGCCGATCATCTATCTAACTCCGTTCTCGAGAAACTTTTGAATTGAAAACACGAGACCTCCGGTCCAGACCAGAAGTTCCTGTATAGACCACCTCCGGTCTCTACGCTTTTCATATTTGGTCTCGATTTTCATCTATCTAACTCCGTTCTCGAGAGTAACGAAGGACAAACAGCCAGTGGGAATATATTGGTCTGCAGTTTGAAAATTACCTCTTTTCAGTGAAAAAGCTCTTATTCTTGTTGATAGTTGATAGTCTAAATATATATTTAATTGCACATTAAATTTGTAGGTATACTTAGATAAAAAAAAATTTTTAATATTTTTACACTTTTTATTTTTGGCCAAATAATGTGATGAATATATTTAGATTTATAACTTTGTTATGACATTTTAATGAGTTAGTCTTACTTTACCTGGCCGTTATGTATTAATGTAACAAGGGGAAGTATTGGAATAGTGTCAAATTTGACCCACCAAGTTTTTTTTGCAAATCTCCATGTTTTAAAACCCCTGAACCTAAAAAAAGTCAACAAAATTCCGTGGATGTGTGTGCTGGCGTCTATTTCGTTTATCTCAGGAGAAGTGAAGATTAAGAAACGAAATTTGGCACGGTAGCTTGTGTGTAAGGGGCATTGATACTATTAAATTTTCGACTACTCGAGATATGACATACGACCCCCTCTATCTTCCCACCCCATAACCTATAACCACCAAAATTTAATAGCATTAATTCCCTTAATACACAAACCTACCTTTCAAAATTTCAAAAAATTTCGACAAAAAGCACAGGAGTTATTAAGCTTTCAAAGAGATGAACAAAATTCGTGTCCCCCACACAATCCAGACATACAAAGAAAACCCTCGAAATTTTTGCATTTCTCAACGTTTGAAGATCCTCTGATTCCAAACATGTAAAAATCTTGGGGGGTCATTTTTTGACCATATCGCCATACGTTCTCTGTCATATATAACAAAGCCGAAAAACTAAAAGTGTCAATCGTCTATTTTATATTTCTTCTTTCTCGGCGATCGTTTGTCAAAGTCCACTGGCTACTTTAAGTAAAACTAATTTATCGTGTATCTCAAAATGTTCACAATTTATTTCTTATGTGTTTTTATATTAAAATAAAATACTAAAATAATAAAATTTCAAAATTTTAAGATATTGCTGATCTGAAAATGTATAATTTAACGTCTGCTA
The DNA here is from genome assembly GCF_030686945.1 of Centruroides vittatus. Lineage (NCBI taxonomy): Eukaryota > Metazoa > Arthropoda > Arachnida > Scorpiones > Buthidae > Centruroides > Centruroides vittatus. The sequence goes on from NW_027122637.1 coordinate 1,680,056, forward strand.
CATTAAAAGTATCATCAAACTGGTATTCTGGTGACGATGTTATCCCTCCAGTTTCACAATCTTTGCAGGGATCAGGTAAGAATAATTTTAAAATCACTACTGTAATTTTTAATTTATTCCTTTGCCTTAATTTTATCATATTTTATTTTCTCTCGTTTATTCTAAAACCATTTTACGATTTTTATTCATTTTTCATGCATGCAGTTACACACATTTATTTATGTTTTTAAATTTCAGAATCCTTTTAACACTTCTTTAAGAAAGATTATCAAAATTAAACATTTTTTTAATTAAGCATTAACGCTCATATGTTAAAATCTATTTTCATATTAGTCTTAAACATCTTTCTGTAGTCTCTCACTGCATCCAGGTCGATCCGTATAAATAGTGAGGCCAATATTAGAAAATTTTAAGATATATTTAAACTGTTATAATGTATTTGAAATTTCCGACATTTCTTGCGAAATTAGTAATATGTAGTTGAACCTTTCTACCTTGAATCTCACGGGAACGAGAAAAAAAATCGAGATAGACAGGTTTCGAGATATATAGGTTCCTATGCAATCATAACATTTATGGACATAGAGAAGGCCTTCGACAACGTGGACTGGAACATAATGTTCAGATCACTGATGAACCTGAAGGTAGAGTACAGGGATAGGCGAATACTATACCAGCTATACAAGAATCAAACTGTGGTTACAGGAAGAGAAGAAGAAGCCAATATAATGAAAAACGTAAGACAAGGTTGTGGACCATCACTACTATTGTTCAACGTATACATAGAAGAGGCAATGAAAGAATTCAACGCTACTAATACAAAATGTATAAAAGTGAACGGAAAGTTGTACAGCACAATAAGATTTGCTGACGACATCGCAATGATAGCGGAAGATGTAGACGATCTACAGATAGCTCTTGAAAATTTAAACGAACAATTTAAAAGATAATTAATTCAACTAAATAAAGATGAGAAAAAACGCCAGGTGTTGAAATGTGTGGCACTTATTAGTGTTTAGGAAACAATTTAAAAGACGTGGGATGAGAATAAATAGGGGAAAAAACGAAGATAATGAGATGTTCGAAAAAAAGGAACAAGGAAGAATGAACGTCTATTTGGACGATGAAAAAACAGAAGTCAATGAGTTCACGTACAGTACCTAGGAAACATAATTACCTCAGACGGAAGGAGTGAAAGAGATATTACAGCAAGAATAGCCCAAGCAAAACAGGTATTCTATAGGCAACGACATACGTTAACATGGAAAAATATATCAATAGATGTTAGGAAGCGATTCATTAAGAGTTTCATCTGGAGCATAGCATTGTACGGTTCGGCGACACGGACACACTGAACAGCGGAGAAAAGAAAACTGGAGGCCTTTGAGATGTGGTACTGGAGAAGAATGGTGCGAGTGTCGTAGACGGAGAGAAAGAAGAATGAGGATGTTTTGGAAGAAGCAACAGAGAAGAGACAGATTTTGAGAACGATAGCGAAAAGAAGAAATGACATGATTGGTCACCTAATTCGACACTCGGAATGGATGAATGTTTTACTGGAAGGAAAGATAGAAGGCATATGGGGACGTGGGAGACTCAGAGTGGAATATCTCGACGAGTTATTACGAAAAAGGCCTTAGTAACAGATAAAACAGCTAGCTAAGCAAAGAGAGAAGCTATAAGACTGCACACATCCATGTTTGCCCACCAACCATTGGTTGAGGAGAAAGTACTTCTTATTGCATCTCTCTCTAAGTTCGATTGGAGAAAGATACTATATTTATGCTATTGTATTTTATTAATGCAATAGCAGGTACAGTACATATCTGCAATAGGTATAAATAAAATATTTTATACATACCTTAACGGAAATAGTTTCTCAATAGTTTGATGCCCGACTTTCTTCGACTAATAAGACACAAGCCAAACTCGTAGCCGATCGGAGAAAAGCAGCATTAATTGCAATTATGTATTATATTGTAATAGACGTTTATTAGATACGATTTAGACTATCAAAATGTAGTCTCTGAGCTTTAAATTTGTAATTGACACTTCAGTCCATAATTTGAGATGTAGATGTTTGTGGAAGAATATTTGAGATAAACATGGAATATATATTGCATTTAGGCCGAAAATGCAGAGCGGAAATAAATTTCGAGTTGAATCTGTTTATAAATACAGTTAGAGATTTTTGAGATAAAGTTTTAATGTGTGTAATGTAAATATATATATACACAGTAGGCATATATTTAATATGTAAAGAAACTACTGTACTTACGACATCCAAACGAAAGCACGTTGCCAAATTTTGAATTGCTGAATCATAGTCTTTGTAGACTATGGCTGAATTCTTCATTACAGCTTTGGAATTCATTTGGTTCGACTTTTCTTCACTTACATATTAAAAGGCAACTGTTACCGTCTGCTTTTAGTATTTGTTTTATAAGTTTGTGTATAAAAATAAACTTATTTTTGTTTTGTTTGCGCATTTTTTTTAAAAAACTAGGACATAACTTATTTAAATGTGTTCTTGAAATAAAGATTTTATTTTTAACAAATGAGGAATTTATACGACTTATATTGTGTTATATTGCGATTGGATGAAAGAAAACTGACGGCAAGCTGAACAATGCAATAATGAATGCTAATCATAAATCTAGATTATTGGGTTTATTGGATCTAGGCACCAAATTTTGCATTTTCGCAGAGAATAAAAGAGTTATCCAGTCCTGGTAGCTAAGAGTAAATCGGTGGCGGGCTAAATTAATAAATGAAGGCAAGATGAGAAACTTGTATAGGTGTATAAATAGGCCAGGTATTGGTATGATTGCCTAGACCAGGGGTGGCGAACCTATGGCACGCGTGCCCAAAGTGGCACGTAAGAGAAATCATCTGGCACGTAATGCATCATAGGATGATTGAAAAGGACAGAAATCATTTCTGTTTATCACCTGATCATCCTCTTTTCAATCAGATTTTTTACATTTATTTGAATTAAAGCGTATTCGTTTAATTTCTTTAAATGTCATTATTCGAAATCTAAGACTTTGGCACGCATTAACATCTTTAAAGCTAAGTATGCTTACAATATGGCACGCGGACTCAAAAAGGTTCGCCATCCCTGGCCTAGACGAACACCTTCAACTTTATCATTTTAATTTTTCCGCTTTTCCAAGCTCGATGTAAGCGATAGTTGTTAATTTAAAATGTTAAAAATAGGTTTACATTATCTAATAATCCAGAAACAGAAGGGTTGGACACACAACAAAAAATTAAAATGTTATAGAGAGAACAAGATTATAACAAATGCGTAGTATTTTTCTATTTTCCAGCCAGCCCTATTAGTTACAGTCCACCTGTCAAAAAGCAACAGTAGTCTAAGTTTACGTGATGAAAGATTCTATGGGCAATACTGCACTAAACTAGGGCTATTATAATTCGTAGGTGACTTAACATCCTTACAATCTTACGTAGCAACAGCACTGGAGTTATTAGAATGTATGCAGTATTGTACTTAATTCGTAGGTGACTTAACATCCTTACAATCTTACGTAGCAACAGCACTGGAGTTATTAGAATGTATGCAGTATTGTACTTAATTCGTAGGTGACTTAACATCCTTACAATCTTACGTAGCAACAGCACTGGAGTTATTAGAATGTATGCAGTATTGTACTTGGACCGCCTGCCATTCATCAGTACGACCAAAGAAAAAAAAATTTCCTGATACAACTCTTAAAGAAGCCATAGAAACTTTTTAAACTCTTTCCGCCCTGTGGGAGTGTGGGCACTAAGAGGACATATTAGTAAGCCCCTTATGGCGACGGCCGGATGGCCGAGCGGTCAAGGTGGCAGCCAACCGCTCTGGGGGACCCGGGATCGAATCCGAACGGGTCGATTAATCCCCAGGAATTTTTCGGGGGTGGTCCGTTCGGATATGTCGGGCCCCGTCCCTCACCACCCGGTCGCCCCATTGTGGGCCTGGCCGAACCCATAATGGGCCTTCTAAAAGAGGCCCTCTTAGTGCCCACAGGGCGGAGAGTTAAAAAAATAAAAAAGGGGCCTTATGGCGACTTGTTTATACGGGCTGCAGCCCTTATGGACAAGTAGCCATTGTAGTACATATGGTATCTGCAATACTGTATAAAAAACTCATAGCTTATAACATGTATTCTTAATAATAATTAAACAACTAAATTGTCAAATTTTTTATTAAATTTTTGTCTTATTGCAGCTGGTAAAACCGTAGGTATCATTTTGGCAATTTTTATTGGAGCAGCTATTTTGCTAGCATTGTTTATGATGTATAAAAAAAGAAGGTAAGCAGAAAATATATCGTAGAAATTTATTAATTAATATTATTATAATGTAGTTAAGTATTCTTAGGATACCGGGATTTGCTTTTGCACGATTCGATTCCGACGGCAGTAGAATTGAAGTAGAATTGGGAACTACTCCTCACGAGATGTTAGATCCTTCGTCGTCATCCATTCTTCCTGTTCAGCAAGCCGAAGATAAAGGTTTTGATAATCCAGTCTACGATAAATCGATGACATCGTTGGTAAATAAATTTTAATTTAACGAATTAAAATTTCGAAAATAATGTAATTGTGTATTAAAATATTACACGAAATTTTCAGGAAAATCAGTCGTACATAGAAGAAATCACGGAAGGCAAAATATCGAAGACAACCGAAACTCGAGAAAATCCTATGTTTATGGTTTTAGACGAAGATGGAGAAAGCTCCGATTTAGTCAAATACTAAATTAAATACAATCAAAACGTGTTTAATACTAAATAGATTCTTAATATAAAAATTTGCCTTCGATCAAACTCAAAAACTTTTTGAGAGTAAATTTTTATCAATAAAAAAATAATTAAATTTATGAAAAACTGAATATAAATTTTATGTGAACATTTAACAATATCAATTAAAGTCGCTAGCGCGATAAAATCTCAGCCTACGTCGTCAGACACCCATCATTTATTATGGGTCGGGGCTTTCTTTTATATTCTTTGTTCATACTGATTGACAGGGTTGGACTGGCTCACCTCGTTGGACAGTCATCAAAATAATAATTTAGTACAACATAACATAATAAAAATAAAACAGCAATAGTTTTAGGAATTCTATATTAATTTTATAACAAGAATCCCGTATTTGTTGCATTGTGTACGTTCGTAAAGTCGAACGAGTTAAACATTATTCTTATTTCGTTAGACTTTTCGACCGATTCGTTTATAACTAACTAAATGGCTGTTTCTAAAATCGAAGATATGAATGATGCTAGTGAACCCTTATCCGAAATATTTTTCTTAGATTGCTTCAGGTGGACAGTTATTTCTATCATTTCACCTTTTAATTCACAATTTAAACACTCGAGTAGATTTAGAAACATCGATATCGTCGGGCGCCATTTTCTTAACGAAATGAACTAATTCTTGCCTTCGTGAACTTCGTTAGAGTTTGGTTCGAAAAGTCATCACCGCAGAGCATGCGCACTGAGCGAAACTACTACTTTTTGACCGATTCGTTACTAACGCGTTTAACTCGTTCGACTTTGCGAACGTACCCAGACTCTACTCGAGATATGACACTTGACCCTCTCTACCTCCACATCACCTTGACTTTTAACCACCAAAATTTAATAGCATCAATACCTCAACACAAAAACCTTCCTGCAAAATTTAAGAAATTTACGACAAAAGCGGGCCAACAAAATCATGCCCCCACACCAACACTGCACATCCATAAATACCGAAGTTTTCGCATTACTCGACATTTCAGGGTTCCGAGTCTAAAATTATAAAAATCTTGGGAAGGAATAATTTTTTGACCGATTGCAACATTTCGTTGTGTTATATCAGAACCAAATAAATGATGATGATTTTTTTAATGTGAATAAAAGTTCTTGTATTTTTTGTTGAAAATTTTATTCATCAAAATATTCACCTTTACCTTCAATTACACTTTCCCAATGGGAGGCAGTTTAAAAATACCATTTTTAGCATTAAAAATTGAGTTAATTCCTCTTTTATAGATGCGTGATTTGTAAATTGTTTTCTATGAATATGATTATCCAAAGATAAAGTTTGGTACGCCTAAAGAGATAAGTCAGTAGAATAGAAAGGATGAAATAAAGTTCCCATCCCAATTGCATTATTTTGTTTCTTGAAATTTCTGCAATGTGTGGGTAAGCGTTTCTTGTAAAAAACAAAAACACCTCGACGATTCGCCAAAGATAGCTGTTTTAGCTTTAATTTGTCATGTACTCTTTGTAGTTGCTCACTGTACAAATCTCCTGCGAGGGTTTGACCAACTCGTGATGAAATAATACTCCTCAAAGTCCAAACACACAGTTTTTTTTTCAGAAATCATTCAAATAATCAAAAAATGGTATTTTCAAACTGTCCTCCTATTGAGAAAGTAATTAAATGTGAAGTTTAAAATAATTTTATTCATCAAAATATTTAACAAAAAATACAAGCATTTTTATTCACATTTTTAAAAAATTACATTTATTCGGTTACAGATATATAATAGCCACTAAAGTAAAAATAATCGTTTTAGAAAATACATTTACAATGGTATACACATTGGTAATAATCATGGTATCTTGCCCCGTCGGATGGCCGAGAGAGAGATGTAAACAAAAAAATTGATATATCAGAGTATAGCGGGTTTGATAAATAACTTGAATTCTGATGCACAAAGAAACTTTTACAGACGGAAGTGTTCCTTTTTGCAAAAATGGACTATTTGTAGTCAAAATCTTAAGAGATGAATGTGAATGTTCAGATTCTGATGATCCAAAATCAGGTTTTAAAATGTTTAAAAAAGCCCAGCAACGAGTTGCGTAACTTTCCCGGCAGGAGTTACAGATTGTGTGCGGCGCCATCTGTTATGAGATTTTATTTTTTAAGTGCTTTTATTATAATTAATAATGTAATGTCAAAAACCTTACCGTAATTTTGAGGGTAGAAGTGAGTTTGATAATAAAAACAAATGTAAACGCTAATAACAAATGAGATTTTCATTAAGACCTTCCCCATCTGAGATATAACAAGAGTCCTCCCCCTATCTCCCCACCCCCTCGACTTTTAACCTCCAAAATTTAATAGCAATAATATTCCATATATAGAAATAACCTTTCAGAAGTCAAAACTTTTGGTTCATGTAAAACTTGCATGTTTTGTTGTTACACAGTTATTGCAAACATTTTATTTCGGTAGCACATACTATTATATTTTTAGCGTATAAATTCATTTTAACTGTATCATTCGCTCTGATATCTCGCGAAAAATCATTATTTAAAATTCATTTTCATCTCGAAATAGTTCGTAATAATTTAAGTCGATGTTGTTTAGAAACATACTTATGTAGTCAGGATATGACCTATTGACGAAAATAAAAAATGAAGTAATTACGGATAAAATGAGCGAAAATAGTAATTTATTAAGACGTGTGTTAATCTAACGAGATTTAATTAATATATCAATGTTGTATATATACGTATAAATATAAATTTTAAAATTATATTGCAATAATTACTTTTCCGGCTGTTACATTTAACAGAGGGAACGTATGGTCAAAAATAATCCCTCCAAAATTTTTACATTTTTAGACAGGACACCTTGAAACGACGAGAAATGCAAAAAAATTAGGGGTAATTTCTGTATGTATGGATGTTTGTGTGTGGAGGGAATCACGATTTTGTTCACCCTGTTTGAAACGCCCGTGTTTTTTGTCGAAAATTTCTGAAATTTTGCAGGGAGGTTTGTTTATTACGGGGATTGGTGTTATTAAATTTTGGTGGTTAAAGATCGAGGGGCTGAGGAGATAATGGGGGTCGTGTGTATCTCCAGTAAGGTCGGACTTGATGATGATCGCTAACATTTACAATTTTTTTTTTTTATAAAACTCATTCCTATCCCTCAAAATTAAGCTTTTTGCCATTTTATAATATTTAAAATATAAAAAGTTTTAAAATAAAATATGATAACAGATGGCGCCACCAAAATTTTAAATATTGCCGGGAAAGTTGAGTAACTCGTTGTTGGTTTATTTTTTAATGGCTATGGGCTTATACTGTTTCTTCTCCCGGCCTAATTTTCTGTCCCGACCGACCCTGCCGGTTTGACTCCATTCTGAATCAGGCCAATCCGTAATGATTGCAAGAAAATAGCCCAGTAGAAAGCATTAAGGGTAAGTCGGTACCCTTACTCCTTTCTAGTGGGCTATTTCCACTACAATGAGGGAGGGGAGCTAGTCACATAGCCTGGCTGCTTCTATACAAAAAAAATCGTTATGGTTGCAGTGTAGTCTATCTGTTGAAGGTGTTACAGCACAATGTTATGCACCTATCTGGAAAACTATTAGCAGAAGCAACTTTAAGCGAGGGCAATAAATCAGCAATTTCGATTCAGAACGAGTGATGCGACAGCAGTGCGAGTATGTACTGTACAGTACTGTACAGTACAGTAATTACAAAACGATAACTAACTTATCATTTAAAAAGAAATCTAATATGGCATGATATATAAGACAGGCATAGTCTTTCCATTATAAAATTTTATTTTAAAAAATTTATTAAAGTTAATAATGTTCGATTTGCACCGAAGATAAAGGAACATTTAAATCTTTTTTTTTCCTTTTCCCCATCCCATTTTTCCTTCATTGCAGAATAGACAATGGTCGCGTTACCTAATAAAGTGACTTTAATATATCTGGACAAGCAAGCCAACGGTAGACAGTTTCAGATGAAACGGACTAGATCATTGGTATGCTTATTCAACTGTATTAAAACTGCTTTATTAGGCACCACGTCCAATAATAGTTAGCGTGTACTTGGATATGTTGGAGTTTTTGTAGCACCTCAACTGAAGAAGTCGAGGGATTTTTCTAATAAGACTGTGCATCACCACATTGGGGTTAAGTGTTCGTGACTTCCTCAATGCTACATTTTCCGACATGTAGATTGGACGTGACGGTCCGATAACCTTGCCATCACGATCGATAGACAATCTCTTTCGGATTTTTCCTGTCAGGCTATTTCAGAATAGAGTCTATTCAATATGTGTATTGTACCTAATGTTGAGACATTAAGCATGAGGATAACATGAGTTGCAAGTATTGCTTCTGTCTCTGGAGAGATGTTGGAGAAAGCAAGAAAATTGAATATCTGTTAGATGTACTCAGGGTTACAAAACGTACACACACAGAAGTTTATTAATATGTCAAAAAAACTTTAAATAACTTCTTGCCTTACATTCTGGTAAAATCTGTTCGTTATACCTGCAATAGTTGTTGTCTAATAAAATTTGATAAGGGAAAGACTACTCTATACAATATAGTTCTAAAATAAAAAATATACAGGGTGTTTTAGAAATGTCGGTCAAATTTTACAGGCTTTAGAGGGAAAAACCATCAAAAAGTCGAGGCCCTTTTTTCTATCTGAAGTTTAATTAGCAAATTATTGAGGTCAAAGTGCAGTGACATTTCATTTTTTGAGTCTATGTAATTTATCTGTAATTAAATTCATTTACTAATATAATTTCTTTATTAAACAGCTCATTTTGAATTAATCTCTATGTTTTAGATATTAAAAAGATATTTTCAAAAAATTGATTTATTAAATCCAAGCTTGTGACACCATAGCAAGTGCTCAAAATGTCCCAGTGAGCATCCACATAAGTCTGCCAGAGTCTTACCATTGATTGTTGAATACGCTCAATTACACCAAGCATATTGTAAACTGTTACGTGACTTTTGAACAACCAATAACTTAGAACTTGTGCATTGACAATTGCAGTAGCATAAACCATAGTTTCTAATTGTTCTCATAAGAAAAAAGTCTAGAGTATTTAAATTGGAAAAGCTTGAGGACTAAGTTACTGATCCTCCTCTTCCAATCCATCTATTCAGATACTCATTTTTAAGATATTCTTGTGCATAGTGATTAAAATATGCTGGAGCACAGTCATGCATAAAGAACATTTGATGTCAAATATCCATCGGATCCTACGAAATATATTGCACTAATATAAAAATTCTTAAAATTTTTATCCGTTTTATTATATTGTAAGTCTGAGTTATGAATAAACACTCAAATATTTTTAGTTGATAATACAGTGATTAAGTCTCGATCCATTTTGTGAAAATGGTAATAAAATTGTTTGTTTGCTGATCCAAGAAAAGAGAATTGCCATGGTTTTTCACATGTTTGAGTGGAACAACATACACAGAAGTACCATCAAATCCTCTTGTTCCATAGCTTTCAAGACATCGTGACAAATTGCTTGGCAAGTGGTATAATATTCTTTAGTTTCCTCCAGCTTATATAACACCTGGACACTTATTGCATGTTTTATAACTTTGTATTGATCTCCCACATTGTCAGTTGTGGCACAGTGAGCACCCAGCTTAGTATTCTGATGTAGACTCTTGTTATTGCAGTTTCTACATGTTTAATTGTTTCGTCTGGTATGATGGATCCCCTGGAACATTGTGCATTGTATACATTTCTGTTAGCCTGAATTTGGTAACCAACAGTTGGATATTGGACCTAGTAAGAGCAAACTTCCTGAATTTCTTGGTGAAGTTTGTACGTTCCCCCACTAAAATATGCACAAACAGCAATAATACTGTCTTCTTGGTTCAGCATGGTTCAAATGACCTGCATACAAATGATTTTATCATCATTTTCACAAAAATGGATTGAGTCTATAATTACCCTGTACTATATTAAGAATTAAATATTTGATTGTGTATAATTTTATATAATCAAGTTAAATGTAACTTAACAACAACAAGCCAAAGTAAAATGTCTTCCTATAACTACATTAAAAATTGTGAGACATGCAAGTTTCAGAAAGTAAAACTTCTTTAATAATAGAAATTTTCACACCAATAAAGAATACAGAACTTTTTATTCATCTTAGTCTAATAAATTAAAATTGGCCTAAAATCAAATACCTTTTAAAAAGAAAAAACTTTCCACAGAAAAATTCACTAACTCTCTTTTTAATTCTGAACATTAGAATTATCACCATTAAAACAAGTATAAACTAAAAACATAAACTTCTCTCTAAATCTAACAATTTTTTACATGAAACAAAAATTTCTACCTTGTTAACATCCTAGGAATATTTAAGTGGGTAATGTGTAATTAATGTGGCTTTATAAAATTATTCTGACTATTAATACAAAATAATAACTTGCATTAAAAAAATGCTTATTCCAATTTAATGGCATCGAATCTTATATATTACCGGAAGCATGGAGAAAATTCTTATTTTCTCATTCAATTAGATTCAAAACAATTTATTACTTTTCATAAATTACATAAATGTATTTATTTTGGTAGCAATGACATAAAATATAAAATTAAATGCATAATTTTTAATTTACATGTAACAGAAAAGATATGTTATAAAAAATTATTACAAATTAAAAATATATGCAGTATATTTTTCAAAAAATATTTTTACTTTTTGAATAATATAATCATAAATTTTGTATCCATACTTAACAATAATAAATGTATTTTATTCAAAAATTGGCATTAATAATTATATTTAATAATTATATTCATTTAAGGCACTCTATACCATTCATAATAATAATTATTGCTTTTTTATAAATTATTAATATAAGTAACAAATATAATTTTTTTTTAAACATTAACATAAAAATTTTATATAACAAAAATTATTTAATAAAACTCTTATTTTATATACAAGTCTATATTTTAAAAATATAGTAGCACTACATATTTATCAATATTAAAAAAATATATTTTGTATGAAATAGACTAATAGATAATGATAAAAAAATATTCAAATTTCTTAAGCAAAATTCTTAATATACAGATTAATATGATGATATACTTCAAAATTCACACATCTATTATATGAATTATAAATGTTTAAAATTAATTTCGATTCTACCTTATTTTAAAATATTAACAACAACAACTAACAATATACTGTATCAGATTTTATCTTTTTATAACTGAAATTTAAGTTTGTAAATAAATGCAATCATCTATTTCAGAAATACAATCATAATAGTCACATTCATAAATACTTTAATATAAATGCAATTTAATGAAATATAAAAAAATAGAAAATTATTCATTAATATTCAAATTGCATTTTGAATAATTTTCTTCTTCATTATCATCATCATCATCTCCAATTGCCTGAGATGTTTGAAAATTTTTAACATTGCTATCTGATGAGTTTTCTGCATTTACTATTTTATCTGAAAAGTTCATATCACTAAGTACGCAGGATCTCGATGGTGCCGAACCTAGTTCATTAGTAACATTACCTTGTTGATTTAGAATAGTTACCAAAGGCAGTGAAGGATTTGATGTAAATACAACATTCCCATTAGCAGGAAATTCTGCTTGACAACTATTACTATGATTGGTATTCACAATCACAGCCATAGATGAATTCTGTTGCTGCTTTAATGGTGAAAGAAAACACTTTTTCTCTAGAAAATTGTCACCCGGTGGGGCTCTGTAAATGTTTACACTCAAATTCAGTTTAGTTAAATTTAAAAATTTTAAATAGAGCACTTTAAAAGTATATAATACTTTTAAAATAAAGCAAAAATTTATGAATTTTCCTCCATTAATTCTTTAATAAAAAATATATAAATGCCACAACCATTAAAATTAAATGGAAAAAATATTCATATGTAGAAATGTTTAAGAACAATTTTAAAATGTAATAAAAGATGTTTTAACATATTTTCTAATTCAATAATCTGACTAAGTTAGACCCAATTAAAGATAAAGAAATGATAAAATTGATTTTCATAGAACTTATTACTTTTACTTACTTGATATCTGATATATTAATATTATCGGAAGCTGGTGGACCTCTCACAACCATATTTTCCATTTTAGGCAATTGTAATTTTGAAAAATCAATTTGAATAGGAGACTGCTTTTTATCTGGTTGTATTTGTTCTCGAAAGATATCATGAACCAATTGAAGATCTAATGGGCTCAACTGATTTAAATTGGGTGGATGATTAAAGTCATTAGATGATCCTTAAAAGAGAAGATGCAATTATTACAAAAGATTAATCATTTTACACTCCATTAGTCTTATTTTTTTAACAAGATAATCATACTAAATAATTTTTAATCACTCAAATTCAATGAATTATTACTGTCAAAAAATACTTTTATTAATTTATATGTAATATTATATTTTATTTAATTTTGAATCTTCATTTACAAAGTTTGAAATTATAATATATATATATATATATATATATATATATATATATATATATTATAATTTATGTTTTTTGATTCTAAACACTTTTAGAATAAAAGAGTCATTATTATAATTTTGTTAACACCTGTAAGGAGTCAAAGTCCAATCGTTATTTTATGTTTTGGGCATTATTTTTAGTTACAGCTATTTTCTTTTTGGGGTCTTTTTTTATGACAAACTCTAAGAAACCCCCAAAATGTGCTAAATTCAAAACTAAAAATCTAAATATACTAATTTACATCAGTGACTAATCCTGTGACACGCAGATATGTAAATAGGGCAATGCGGAGTTACACTGATAGACAGATAAAAGATGACACGCCTGTTCAAGCGTGGTGTAGCGCCTGACAGCAACCTTCATCAAAGAGAATTGTCTGGCAGTCTTTGTTAACCGATCAGCTCGTGAAAAGCATATTCTTTGTTTAATTATTTTGGTGGAGGTTTCATTAATTATACAAAAAAGAATTTCTTTCATAGACTGATTGTTTATTTTGTATATAACTGATCTTGAATTATTTTTGGAATATTTGAAATACAGTGTAGACTTATTATTAATTCTTGTTATAATCATTGTTGTTTATATATAAATAATACTGTTCAATCTAATAAATATCATTGTGGATTTTTATTTACATAAGTGTTATTTTGGATCATTAAATTTTGCTTCCCATTAAGTCCAGGCCTGGTACGTGATTTGAACCCTAAATTGCATAACCCCCCATTTTGTGTCACGTGGTACATTACACACGGTATAAATTATTTAAAATGGAATTATTATTTTGATGTTAATTTTACAAAATACACTTATTTTTTTTATTGAAATTTTCAAAATTTTTGAAATATTCAGCATTTTTGAATTATCTTTTAGCATTAATTCAATATTTAAAAGAAAAAAAAACAAGTTGATACAAAAACATTGTTTTTTAATCAACATTTAATTGAAGATGTAAAGCAAAACTTAATAACAATTTTAAAAATATTTTTAAAATTTACAATAGCTATAAAAAAAAACTACAGATTTTAATGAATAAACTAATATATAATATTGTTTTTCTAACAAATCTAACATTAAGTATTTAAAATATAATCAATGTCAAATTATTGTATTTATATAAGTTCCTACATAGTTTATGAAGATAATATATCAGGATTGTGATTTATAATCCAGATTTTATAATTCAATCAAGCTGTAGAATTTGTTAAAAACTCTGTTCTTGGTCCATAACAAAATTGATTCAAACAATTTAATTGAACATGATAAATTTTTATATCTAAAATTTCTTTATATAATTCATTCATCATTGCAGGCAATTGTTCTCAAATTGAACTTTCTCACAGACAAGCAAAACTTAGTTATCCTTTACTTATAATTATATCAGGAAAAAAGTATTACAACATTCCAAATATATTTAAAAACAACAATATATATTATATACATAATATATATATATATATATATATATATACATATACATACAGTAGAGCATCGATTATCCGACCACCGATTAACCATCACATTGGTTAACCAACCACGTTCTAGTCTGCAAATTCAAATGTCCGCTAGTGATGTCACGCTACAATATTTAGCTATGTCTTGGCTACTTTAATATTATTTTTGTTAAATTTTTGCATGTTTTAGCTGGCAACACTGGCACGACCATGAAAGGGAGGCCAGTATTTAAACCAGGCTTAATTTTCTATTTTTTGCTTTATTTTTGTAATTATTTTGTGCAAAATAAAGAAATAATTTTTAACGCTACAATAGCAACGATTATTATTTTAAAAAAATTTTGTTAAGCTTAACATCGATGAAAATTCAACGCGAAGTAGGTTAATAGTGATATACTAATATACTAACTACATGGGATATACTATAATAATGATGTATTTTTTCGTACTTTTTGGTTATCCGTTTTTTCAGTTATCCGACCAACCCCAGTCCCCAATTGAGTCGGATAATCGATGCTCTACTGTGTATATGTATATATATATATATATATATACATATACATATACACACACACACTGTTAAAAAAAATTAATTCTTGCAAAAAAAAAAAGTTTATTCTCTTTCTTTACCTACTTTTGAGGGTGCCAATAAATACAACAATAAGATGTAAAGTATTTATTAGAAAAAAATCAACATAGGTTAAATGCATATGCTAAGTAATGAAGCTCAAGCCTCTTCAGTGGGAAGAGTATTTGTTATTGCCCTCATCACAATCTTGATAACATGCTTAGTTGTGTGAAGGTTCTTATAATAAGAACCTTCACACAACTAAGCATGATAATAGATGATTCTATCCCAGAATGCATCTATTATCATGTCATTATTTAAATTAATGTTGTTAATAAATCTAAAATGATTATAGTTATATGACATTTCCTCTGAAAGATAAAATATACAGCTGTGTAAATTCAAGACCATGAATATATTTTTATCAATAAAAACAATAATAAACCACTACTCTTCAGCTAATGGTTTATTATTGTTTTTGTGCAATATGAGTTAATAATTTATGCATTTTGTATTTCAGGGAAACTGCACATTTCAATTATAATAAAATTTATTGTAAAGTAATTTATTTGTACTTACTTCTCAACTTTTCTACAGCATTTTCAAATTCTTTGAAATGATCAAGAACCTAAAAAATTAAGAGAATAAAACTATATGAAACATGTTGAAAATATTAATATGAAAAAAAAATTGAAAGAAAACAATCCAATATTTAATTTTTCCAAATTAATGTAAATAGTAACAGTCTTATCCAATTAATATGTATATTAGAATGATAAGTTAATTAATAATATATTATTTTATGACAATAGAATATAATATTGTGTTTATGACTTGTAATTAATATTTGTAACTGTATGTACCAAAACAAGGAAAAATGAAACTTCTAAATTTGTATAAACCACATAAGAAATTTTCTAATAAGCTGAGAAATAACTATTTTCCTAACATATCATTCACAATGCAACATGATTATACTTATTGTTATTTTTCGAATAATACATATAATCACCTCCAATAAATCATGGATAAATAAAGTAAAAGTAAATTTTGACTTACCTGAGCCATTTCTGGTCTTTCACTTTTATTT
The DNA here is from genome assembly GCF_030686945.1 of Centruroides vittatus. Lineage (NCBI taxonomy): Eukaryota > Metazoa > Arthropoda > Arachnida > Scorpiones > Buthidae > Centruroides > Centruroides vittatus. Next base: position 1,696,463 of record NW_027122637.1, read on the forward strand.
TTTGAAGTACATTTTAGTCCTCTATCTAAAAACATGTTAAACCATGGTATTCCTTCTTCTCCAGCTTTTTTATCAATTATTTTTTCTCCCAAATTTTCAGCTACACACTGCATGGCATAATCAACCTAAATATTATAAAACAAATTGCTAATCATTAAAAGAATATAGTAAATCTTTCCAATTCAGACATAATAAGGTTACATGAACAATTATGCTATTTAATTATTATGCATATGCATGTCTATATTGATTTTTATATATACCATATTTTCATGGGATAACCAACATACTGCATAAAAATGGGGGAACCAGCATGTCATTAACCCTGGAGTTACCAGCATGCTGGTTAAACTGAGACTAAAATATAAAATTAATCAGATCTAATAACATTAGTTGTTATTTAAACATTACAGAAAACATTCTTCCCAGTACAATAAAATAATAACATCTTAATTTGACCAACTTAAAATCAGGAAGAGTTTTGGTTTACAAGACAATAAAACAATTAATGACTTATTGACATTAATAATAGTAGTAGTTAGTCAGTGTGGGCTACACCAACCATCTAACCTGACCTTAAAAATAATACCTTCCTCTCAAATTTCACACAAAGCCAATGTTAATCTGTGTAAGCTGAGATAATTTACAGATAGTTTCTTAAATTTAATATGTTTATTTTTGCATTTTTGAATCATTGATCATTTGAATCAAACAATAAAATACACAAAAAAAAAAAAAAGCACCAATAGTATTTTATGTCATTAAGAAGACAAAATGAAGAAATTGAACATATAATCATAGTTTTTGATGTAATGTAGACAGTTTCACAGTTTTAGAATAAAAACTCAATCATTTTTGTGAATTCATTTGTTTTTTTAATGTGTCCTCTAGAAAGAAATCTATAACCTCACTTAAACCAGCATGCCAATTTTTACCATACAGAAATATCTGATTTAATGGTCTCCCCGAATAGACTGGCATGCCAGTCATTCTGCAAAAATAAGTACTTGCATGCATGCATATATAATGTATGGATGTATATACAGTATAGGTCAATGTCTGAATTGGCCAATTTTTAATCTAGCCACCACTTCTCACATTGATGCATGTGTCATGTGCTATAAATTTGTTGATTCACACTTGGTTTGGTCAGTTTGGGATGTGGCTGATAATGAATGGCTAAAACCCAACATGTTACATCAAATGGATATGTTTGAACAAATTATAGCTAGTCTGTTATCATCCCATTCTTATCTTGTGCAATTTATGATAGTATAAATGAGAGTCATTCCAAAGCATGATGTCCTAATAATTACATTTTCAAACATCTTTTCTTAAAAGATGTCAAATTCAGAGTGAGAAGTTGTGCAGAGTTAGAAACCTAGCAGTAAAACAGAACTGACGAGTGACATGAAAAATTGCTTTAGTAATAAACTGAAAAAGAAAAAAGTATATTTGTGCCATCAAGGTCATCAAACTGACATTATTTTCCATACATACTTAATGGAAAAAATGGAAATCTTGAATAAAACTAACTTTTTTAAATCTGACATACAAAAAACATATGGCAGGGATTTATGCACTAACCCATTAGTGCATAAATCTATCTATTAGTGAGCTGCAGTTAAAATGAAGAAATGTCAAACATTATATTACCAAATATACAGTTGAAAATGCATAAAAAAAAATTGCAAATTATCTCATATTAAATTTTTCACATGTTAATATGTATATTCATTCTAAAGAATAAATATCAGAATTATAGTCAACATATCCTGCTGCAACATTTTACTAACTATAAACTTATAAAAATGTGTTAATAAATGAAACATTTTTAAATTACAGATTGCTGCTAAATCAAACTGCAAACTCTGACTTTGCATGACAAACAAATTTTTAAAAAATTGTACAGTATTTTAAAATTTCTTGATAATAGAAAAGTTATAATTAACAAAAACTTTAATTATAAACATTGTCACAATGCCAGGCTACAATTTTTTATCATATTTTTAATTTATTTAATTTAAAATATATGCTCTCCATCTTCAAATTAGTAGTGGCTTGCCCCTGTACATCATACTTTTTCTGTTAGCAATAGAGTCATGCTAGTCATCTATCTAACTCAGTTCTTGAGAAAATTTTAAACTGATAACACGACTTCTAGTTTGCACCAGAAGTTCATATATAGTTAATTGGGGCTTTCTGTCCCTAAGTTTTCCATATCTGGTCTCATCTTTCATCTATCTAACTCTGTTCTCAAGATTATACAACAGATGGATAGACAACAGTGGGAATTTATAGATCTACAATTTTTTCAAATTGCAGCCCAACAAAATTACAATTAATAAGTATTTTCAATGTCTGAAAGTCTTTGCATGCATTGTAACTGCAGTCAGTAAGTTACTAAAAGTTGTATATTGCTGTATTCGAATGAAATTTTTTGAGCTCATTTCCTGTAATAATAAATTCAGCAGTATAACCTACTAAGGCTCAGTAAAACTTCTGCACAAAGTTGTTCTTAAAAAATTTCTGTACTATATATCAAGCTTCTCATTTTCCACATCATCAGAGAAAACACTACCCAATTCAGACTTTCATAAACTCGGACAATCTTCACCAGAGCCGGAACTAGGGTATGGCCAATGTGGCCCCCGCCATAGGTGCCGATTTAATAAAGGCGCCAACGAGAAGGTTTCGGAATAATATGTATTCGAAATTAATAACACAAAAATATTTTTATATTTATATAGTATTTTGAATGTCATTAGATAATTTTTTTACAATAGCTTTTTTAGAATAAAATAATAATATTTTTAATAATAAAAATTAAAAAGGCACCATTTTTATTCTTGGCCATAGGCGTCCAAAACCCTAGTTACGGCTCTGATCTTCACCCATATTAGTCCAAGTTAGCAGGTGTTTACTGTACGAGAAAATTTTAAAAAACAGGTTCCTATTTCTAAGCTGAGTTTAAATTTTGATAAATTTAAAATTCTTCTTTAAGGAAAACAAACTTCTTACTCTTGCCAACATTTTCTGGCCAAAATTAGAATTGGTTGACCAGACCCTAAAATGTAAAGTACAACTCTAAGCTATATATGTTAGCTAGCAAAAACTAGAAATAACATTTTGGGCATTAGCTTTAACACATATATATAGTCAAATCTGATTAATTCAAACTTGATTAATCCAGGTATTAGTCAAGTGAAATAATTTAAGTATCTAACACTAATTTAAATATAAATTTTTTTAAAAAAATTTATATTTAAATTAGCATTAACCTGGGAATTGTGTGATGAGGTCATTAAGACCCTGATGTTTTAATTTTGAAATTTGCTCTTACACTACTATTCTTATCACTCAATCTCCTACTTTCCTAAAAATGTCTAATTGAAATTATGTTGGATAATAATTTAGTTTTCCTGATCATTATTATTAGAATACATAAACCATATTGAGGTCTTTTTCATCCTCACAAAATATGTTCCAGAGTTTGGTCAACTGAATTTTTGGAAATTGAAAATTGTCAAAATATTGAATGATAAAAATGTGAAATAAAGACAATGTATTTTGTAGCTTCAACATTCACATTAAAGTATATAAATATGTAATAAACTTATCTAATATGAAAGTTTTGCTGGAAAAAAAGCTGTATTTAATAACTTGGTACTCAAATACAAAAACGAGTTTTTCTAGTATAATTCTATATTTATATCATAGACCTATTGTTTCATTTAACACCTAACAGTTGCAGTATAACAAGGCAGCCTATAATGTTTCTTGTATACTTCCCAAATTGTATAGTCATTTTAAGGCATGAAGACAATCACAAAAACTGAAAAGGAGAATCTCAAAGTTTGTCAAAGACACTAAACATATTGTTACACCACAATCTTCCTAAAAATTTTTTGAACAAACATTATAACAACTTTCAAAATGATTACAAATGTAATGGAACACACAAAAAATGCCAAAAGCTTCATCATCAGAGCCACAAGGTGATTATATGCAAGGTTTGCTATGACAATCAATCAGATGAAAATATGAGAAACAAGAATACACAAGAGAAACATTCAAAAGTTTTTATGCTTGAGCATTTTTCTGATAAAAATTATGACTATGAACATTATGAGTCCTCAACTTGATGGGATTGTTAAAGACCCTATTGCAACAAATATTTTACTCTCATTGGCAACACCTATGCCAGGTTAAAACAGTCTTTACTGATAGTAGAATATAGTATATATATATAACATAATAATTTGACAAACTTTACAGACTGATCAATTTGGCTAAACAATTAATTCCTTAGCCAAATCATTGGCAACCAAAAACAACTGAAAGTTAATTAATTTTGACAACACTATTAAATAGTTTGCATTAAAAAGATGTTCCTACTCTCTTTAAAACTAAAAATTAAAATAATTAATGTAATTTGATTATATTTTGTATTAAAAAACTCATTAATAAGATATATATATTTCCTACCAAACAACCAACACCTAACTGCATTTTCCAGCAAACAATAAACAAAAAATTTTACTGCTTAAATGTTTTCAATCATCATTTAGAGGCCCTTATCAGGAAAGAATACATAAAAACCTCTCTTATCTTTTGAAAATTTCTATCATTCGAACTTTGCTGGATTCCAAACTTTTAAAGATTTCAAAAATGTTCGATACGGACATTGTATAGGTTATAATTATAACTAATGAGAATACATCTATATTTTAAACAGTAATAAATGGGTGCCTCAATACCGACGAACTCATTTATCGTTAAAGTAAATCGAAATAAAGAATCTCAGGATATGTTAAATATCATTATCACTCGCAATATGATGATAGGTGAAGATTTATTGTAATAATAAACATACTCTGTAGGTAAAGATCATAGAAAGATAAATACTGTAGCGATGGATACCATAGAATAGGTCTATAATTAAGATTACTGCAACACCTATGCCAGGTTAAAACAGTCTTTACTGATAGTAGAATATAGTATATATATATAACATAATAATTTGACAAACTTTACAGACTGATCAATTTGGCTAAACAATTAATTCCTTAGCCAAATCATTGGCAACCAAAAACAACTGAAAGTTAATTAATTTTGACAACACTATTAAATAGTTTGCATTAAAAAGATGTTCCTACTCTCTTTAAAACTAAAAATTAAAATAATTAATGTAATTTGATTATATTTTGTATTAAAAAACTCATTAATAAGATATATATATTTCCTACCAAACAACCAACACCTAACTGCATTTTCCAGCAAACAATAAACAAAAAATTTTACTGCTTAAATGTTTTCAATCATCATTTAGAGGCCCTTATCAGGAAAGAATACATAAAAACCTCTCTTATCTTTTGAAAATTTCTATCATTCGAACTTTGCTGGATTCCAAACTTTTAAAGATTTCAAAAATGTTCGATACGGACATAGTCTCATTTACATCACAAAATTAAATAAATAATTATTTTTAAATAAAGCTACATATAAAATTATTACTACTACACTCTGTGGCAATCTAAATAATATTTCCATGCTTGCAGTACTGGAATACCATCCAAGTTTATGCAATTTCCTTTCATGCCAGCTATATAAATTTCCAAAGCCTGCAAAGATCGTATGTCGTGTTGGTCAAAGACCCTATGAAAAAGGTAGCTTCATCGCAACAGGGAGAAATAATTATTTAATTTTACGGTGTAAACAAGACTATTCCATATCAAACATCTTTTCAAATGTTTAAAAGATTGGAACGCAGCAAAGTTCAAACGATGGAAATTTTAGAAAGATAGAACAGTTTTTATGTATTCATTCCTGATGAGGGCCTCTAAATGATGGCCAAAAACGTTTGAGCAGTAAAATTTTTTAATTGTTTGCTGGAAAACACAGTTAGGTGTTGTTTATTTGATCACACAGTTCCAGTTTATAAGTGTGCCATTTTTTGATTCCTACCAAACTAATTGCCCTTATGAAAAGAAGGAATTCCATTATAACTAGAGTACACTATTAAAAATGCTTTATGTGCATGAATTTGTTTAGTAATAAAAATATTAGTTGGTAATATTAAAATCTGTTTATCATCAATGATTTAACAATTCACTTTTATTCTCTTATACAATATGTAAAGTTTGATGTAGAAGTAATGTAATGTTAATTACTCAATGTTTTTCACAGGCCTTAGAACAGAAAATGACTTCAAAATAAGTGAGAATAGTAACTCCAAGCAAGAAAAAGTGACTAAACAGTGACTGAAATAAAATTATAATAGTTGACCAAGATGATATACATTATTTGTAAGGAATCAAGTCCGAATGTTATTTTATGTTTATGCATTTTGTTTCATTTGATGTTATAATGATGTTACCATATTTACTCACGTATAAGACAAGGTTTTCATTCATTTTTCACTGCTTCAAAAACCTAGGTTATCCTATATGTGTGAGCAAAGAATTCTTTGCATTTTTGCAATAATTTCTGTGAACTGTGTATAGTTCATGCTGCCATTATAGGTCTATACTCTATTTATTGTAATTCGGCACCTACTGTAAACAAACTAAGACACACCCCTCTTTGTTTATTGGTTTAAACCTACATCCATCAATAAATAACATATTGCATCTCATTTGTCCACAGAAAATAGCTCTTCATTACTTATAAAATCATTAATGAAATACAGTCAGTTAGCAATGATTATAAATATAGTTATTTCATATTTGTTAAATTGTTATTTTTTATGAATATTAGCATATTCTGAATCATTAAATAAACTTTTTCGGTCATGAACATTATGTGAAGCTTCGGAAATGGGTTTAGAATTTATGAAAAAAGAAAATATTTTATTGTTTTTGAATAGAAGCAAATAATTATTATTATTATTATTATTATAATAAATTAATATTGTAAAAAAAACCCATCAACAAGTAAAAACAAGGGAAAACAAAAAATGAATATTTGTCTGTGGAAATTTCCAAGAAAGTAGACAGAGGCTTCTCAGGTTGAAACAATAAATGAATTTGAGTACTGTGATCAAACATCTTCGATAGGAATCGAATTGTCAGTCGATGTTGACCTCATCCAATGATCGGGGTTCTGATCTCGTTACAATTCGTAACGAGGGGGGGACCAATTGGAGAGTGGGAGCCAGTCGGCATTGACCTATCGCAATGTTCGATCTAGGACTCAAGAAAAACGTATAAAACCATAAAAGAGAGGATGTGATGCTCTTGGTTCTTTGTTCTTGGTTCTTGGAGCTTTGTCTCGCGATCTTACGACTGTTTCAGTGATCTTTGGCAGTTGGATTACATCTCTTTTGGAATGTCACCCGCTCCCCTGGATTTGCCACCTGTTATCTGAATCGTCCCTGCTTCCGGAACTTTCCCTCGAGAAACTGAACAGTGCGCCCCGGGGCCATCAAACTCCTGCGAAAACATCGGAGAACTTTTCTTGTGGACCTTCGCATTCGAAAAGGGGCCCAGAAGACTCAAACACCGTCGCTGACAAAAGTGTATCATAGTTGTAAGCACCTTTTGTTATATAAACGGGTTAAAGATGAGTCTGTCTCTGAAAGTTTTTTTTTCACTCCCCACACATTGGTCGTGACCGTGTGACTATCATGGCTAAAGCAGTCAGTTGGCAAACCTCACAATTATAATGTTTTGGTTTTGTTTTCCATTCATCATGTATTAAGACAGTGATTCTCAAACTTTTTCGATCCACCGCCCCCTTTGTTCCATGAAGTTATACCCAACGCCCCCTAACACATTTTCTCTTGTGTGAGAAAGGATTGGAAATATTCTTAGGAAAACTTTTCTATGAATCTCACACTTTGTGCCCTTACTGTACATTGTTCTCAACATCTGGAAACCATTAAATGCAATGTTTTCCTCTTATCCGTTTAACAGAGGAAAAGGGAACGGCTGTCAGTGACCCCAACTTTTGCCTTTGGTCACCATTCAGTACCCTGCCACCAGCGCCCCCTAGATTTACTCACCGCCCACAAGGAGGCATTATCGCCCACTTTGAGAAATGCTGTATTAAGACAACAATGGTTGTTTGTCTTAATACGTGCATTTGATAATATTTTATTTGTGATTAAATGAAATAAAATTAGAATTATATTAATACATCTAATTTTCTTTATTTTGATCTTTAAAGTCACACCTTGTCCTATATGTGAGATCGTCTTATATGTGAGTAAATATAGTAGTTTGAGAACATTTTCTTTTGTTTAAAAGGCTATAACTTATTTTCATTATTAACTAATAGTAATTACATATAAAGCAATAATAATGCTTGCACAGGTTCTAGACATTTGTGTGCATTTCTCACATGTTTGCACGAGAAATTTGTTTTTCACTTCTGCATAAATGGTTTCACAATTGCAGATTCTGGTCCAAAAAGTTCATTTTAGCGTGATTTCCCTCTCCTTGTGTTTGCATAAATGCAGACTTACAGCAAAGACTCAAACAGACGCCAGTCACTTGCAAAACCAAAACTCGGGAATTTCTGGTTTCGTTTTTGAGTGCATCATATCCAAGTCGAGTTGACCAAAATTAGCAAAATGCTTTGTTAATTATCATCTGCTATATCTGTATATTTTGATGTGTTCTTTATTCGATTTCTTTATTTTTTGTACAACATAACCATAGGTTAATAAGCACCAGGTCAATCAACCAGTTCGGCAATTAAACACAGGAGGCTATTGGAGGATACTATTAGAGGATATACAGCATATCTCTCTTTTAAAAAAATTGAAAGAAAAATCACCTGTATATTTACTGTTCTTTCTAATGAGTTATCTTCTTAAATTTTGCAAATTAAAATTTTTAATTGGTTAAAATTATTAATTAGAAAAAAGTTTTCAGAGTCACAAATTATTAAAACTTAAAACAAGACGTTTCATTAAATAAAAAATACAGAAATAAAATGCATAACTTAACCGACAAAAACACAACAATGTAATAGAGCAAGTTTAATATTAGTTTACGGCACTATTGTTATAAGATTTTGTTAAAAAACAACTTTTATATTATTAATAATTACAAAACTGCAAACAGTTTAATTTTGAGGGTATAGACAAGTTCTATATAAAATTATTAATGCTAATAACGTGTAAAATCTTCATGAAGTCTGACTCCACTTGATTTATGACATGTGATCCCTTTCTATCTTTCCACTCCATGTGACAGCTTGGCTTCACAACAATGTTCTTGCCCATAATGACAGAAAAAGTAAGAAATAGTGATATACCGCTGAAATAGTTGAGAAAAAGTGACTAAATTTAAAAATAGTGAAAACAGTGATCCATTCTGAGGCCTGTTTTCATGATTAAATTTAGAATGTTTTTAAATTCTACCAAAAGTGTTTTAAGAGCAAGTTATTACACATTTTTAACATTAAATATAAAGCATACATGTTTAAATCTTTAAACACTAGGTATAAATAAATAAATATTTATTTGTTTATATTAAGTAATGCTTTCTGTAAAGTATACTGTTGTATTAATAATAAAAAAGTAAATTATTAAAATTAATATCAAACTGCTATTTATTTAAGTACTATTTTTGTTAAAAGAAAATAAAATACCACAGAAGATAGTTCAAATTAACATATAATATATATGTACAATGGGATGTATTTCTGTTTTAAACATAATTAGTTTGACAAGAAAGCTAAAGTATCTTTTTTCTGGATTTAAAATAAAATAAATTTTACAATAAGAAAAAAAGGCTATTAACGCTAGACTTTAAAGAGGCAGCTGTAAACAATTCTCTCATTAGTTTTAAATGTAATTTTCAGAATTTTTAAATAAGTAAAAAATTATCTACATATTTTTGAAAATTTTATGTCTAAATATTCTATCAATTAATATGTATCTATATGTTCCATTAACTAAACTTTGAAGGTATAGAATCAACAACATTTATTTTACATAAAGTAAACAATAAAACTAAATAAAGATATCTTGAAAATTTACCAAAAGTTTCTTTTCTCGTTTCTGATCATAAGCTCTTTGGCCTGTAGCCATTTCCAACAATACCTGAAAATAAAAAAATTTAAAATAGAATAAAATAATTTTGAACATTTACTATATATAGTAAATGTTCAAAATATATATATATATATATATATATAGGGTGTGAACCAAAAGTAGGTGGACAGTAGATGAAATAGGGTTTGTGTTAGGGTTATACTATAGCGATGGTGTATATTTAACTTGGTTATGGTTAAAAAATTGCATCAGAGATGCATTTCAAGAAATTAATAATGTTTGTCAAAGCATGAAATGTACACTTCAAAGTGGTGTAAATTGTGATGGATAGCAGTTTGAGCACCTGCATTGGTAAAATCATATTGTATTACTCCATATAATTGTATATGTAATCTCAATGTATGTTACCATTTACTGTCCACCTACTTTTGGTTCACCCTGTATATACAGTCAAACCTGTTTTCATGCGCTCTTTTTATGTGCGATTTTTATTTGTGCGATTTTTTTAATGTGAATTTTTAATTTGTGCAGTTTTTTTTGTGCGATTTTTTATTTGTGCGGTATAGTTGGCGACTAGTCTCGTGCGATTCGTCATGTCTCACGTTGACTTATTATAGCTAAATAAACTTATTATAGCAATATTATTGCATGAATATGCGAAAAATGAAATTATTTACTTTTTAAGTCAACAAAACACCACCTGGACAAAAATATGTAAAACAGACGATAGACCAGACGATGCAGTCAAGTGCTGACATCTGTTGTCAATAAATTCTATTTCGTACGGTTTTGAGTTATTTTCTACGTGAGACTTTTTTATGCGGTCCCTGTTGACCGCATAAAAAAAAAATATTTTTTTAATTGTGTTGCGAAAACTATTATTTACAGCCATTCGTGAAGTTTTGTGAGATTTTTTTATGCGTTTTTTTTAATGCGGTCCCTATCCCCCGCATAAAAACAGGTTTGACTGTATACCTTATTTATAATTTATTTTTTTAATATTAATTTAATAATGCTTCAAATACATGTTAGTAGTTTAATCTTTCTGAGTGAATCTCCATATATCCTTCTACTAGTGTTATAACACTATTAGAAGGATGTATGGAAGGGAATACTGGAAAAAGGAAGACAAGAACTAAATTCATGGACACTATCAAGCAAGGAAGCCCTACTTAACTAGTATTAAGTATTAAGAGTCTTATTGTAAAAAGAAGACTAATAGTTGATGAACTTGCTACCCACCAAGCTTCAGGTTGAGAAAGAAGGTTTGTATTTATGAGGTGACATTTCTCATATAAAACAGATAAAATTATGTAAATTACTAAATAGAGCTTGTGATAATTTTCAAAACCAAAATGATTTTTAATATATAATCAGATTTTTTTTAATATTTCTTTTTAATGACGACATAAAAATTCTTTAACCTCTTATTACTTGCATTTTAAACTCAAACAATAAATTTTATTGATATAGAAATCAATAAAATTAAGATAAAAACAGAAAATCCACACTTTTTGGCATTCCTGATACCATTTCTAATGGTCTTTAACAAAAATAAAATAAAATGTTCATTTTAAACAGAACTGAATTTAAAATTTAAAAATAATTCTTAACCAAGAGGAATGGGGAGCTTGTCTATCAACATGAGAATAGATAGGCTCCATATCTCTCACAGTTAAAATCACTACCTGAGATTTTAACCAGGAGTGGATAACTACAATTGATTGAGTGCACAAAATCAACAAACACTGGTAATTGGTTCTGGGTTTATGCTTGACCAATGGGTTGACTGTTCAGAGCTTTCTACATTTATTTCATGTGTCTAATGTCCAATATCTAAATAGTGGTCAGTTCTTCTACAGAAAGTCCTTCCAGGAGGCATCCCCCTTGACAGATTGGCCATAGCATTGCCTTACCCAATCATATCAAACAAAATTAAACCTATCTCATCAACCAAGTCTTCTCTATTATACCTATCAAAAAACCATCAATGTGGAAACCAGACAGTGGTATTACTCCAATAATGGCTTGGACCAATTTACCTAATGAAATTTCTATTATATTTTTACTCTAACTTTCTTTTATTTTATTTATAAATGTTATTTTTCTAAAATCATAAAACTACCAAAATTCCTTATAAAAATTATAAAATTACTACTTCATAGATATCAGTTTTCTTACAGAAAGAACTAAACTCATTTAAATATATAAATACCTAAATTTACAAATAATTTCTTTATGAACAGAACTGATGAACCAAATCTTTGTAAAATGAGGTCTTTCTATATATGTAAATTACTTATTTATTTCAAACATGGGTCTAAAGTTTGACCTTCATGTTTCTTTTGCAACTTGAACACAAACTATATGGTGTATTTTCTCGGACACATGGCAAATTTCATCACTAAGTTTTCCTCAGTTGATACGTGTATTAAGTTTTGTACACGTTTCGGGCTGTTGACGCCCTCTTCAGCCAACTTTAAATCACAGATTTTTGCAAACATAAAATTGTTTTAAAACCTCTCTGTACATTAATTAATTTTTTATCATCTAGTCGATCTTTTTCATCGAGGCCAGAGATTCTGTTGTACAAACGAATTCTTATTGGTTTTGTTGCGTATGACTCTATTCATTTACATAGTGATGTGGTAGATGGGCCTATTTTATGTTTGCAAAAATCTGTGATTTAAAGTTGGCTGAAGAGGGGTGTCAACAGCCTGAAACGTGTACAAAACTTAATACACGTATCAACTGAGGAAAACTTAGTGATGAAATTTGCCATGTGTCCGAGAAAATACACCATATAGTTTGTGTTCAAGTTGCAGAATAAGCACCGGCACGGTTTCATAAACACCTTCATGTTTCTTGTTTATTACTTTATCACCTAAAACTGTTACTAAGTCTTCTAAAGTTCTAATTGACATTTCTTTTTTTTTTTTAATCATTTAACAGCTGCATGTGGTTTTAACAAATAACAACATGCAGTTATTCCAAATTAGTGTTAACCGTTCTTAAATTTTAAAAATACATTTCAATTAACTAATTTTTGGGCCATGCTGAATTAATTACTTCTATATGGACTTCTAGATTAATTATTTCTAGATACTTTCTACATAATCAATATCTAAACAGTTTTATTTAATTGTAAATTTGAATGATATAGTCAAAAAATCAAAATTTAAAAAAATAGTTTATGACCTACAATCTAAGCATTTAAATCAATTAGCATAGGATAATAATTTACTCTTTGTATATGTGAATCTTAATTTACTTTCTTCTACAATTAATATTTTCATATTAAATATAACTTATAATTATTACAGTTTTTAAATTACTATTTTAGTAATTTTAAAAACACTTATTTAATCAGGCAATAATTCCATTACTATTGGTAGTTGGTTCTGGGTTTATGCTGGACTAATAAGTCTGGTATTATAGCCAGATGGTGATGACAGTTAATAAAACTGAGAAAAACTTCTTTAAGAAATATCTGTTCAATTTTGTTTGCAATTTTTCTTAAAAAAGAACAAAATAGCTCTCAAACATGAAATTTTTCTTTCAATATTAATATACAGATTGCTTTTGTATTAAATCCTAATCTTCAGAATATTAGAAAAACTTTAAATTATATTAGGAATTCCATACAATGGTTTAATATTTAATAATTTAATCTTAATATATTAATTAGTTATATTCATATATTAGTGAATTAAGATTAAAATACTAAATTTCTAAGATCAAACAATTTTTCATTTATACAAATGATTTTTTTTTTTAAATGAAAAAGTAATTTGAAATTGAATAAATTATAAATTGAAGTAATAATCTGCTAATTATCACCAAGTTCTTTTTCTTTAATATACAGTAAAATCTATTTACATTGGAAACCTTTGGTTCCATAAGAATGCATCCGATTTAGACAGGTGTCCAAAATATAGAGCAAGTAGTTTTGGTCCTGAAAGCATGGAACTTAATCTAAATTTGCTGGCATGCTGTGCCTATTCTAAGATTTATAGAGCAAAATGTGTCTCCATTGAACGAATAACATCATCAAATTATTGCTTTTTCTTCAGGTATTATACAGTATTAACATTTTAAACAAACACAATCACAATCACTGTCACAATTATTTAATCTTGCTTCAGAGCTTTAATGCAAGTTAATCAAACTTAAAGGTTGAATGCCATGTCCTTCTTTTTTACTAAAATAAAAAAGGAAACCTTTCACAAAAAGGCATTAAATATGTTTAAAGTAACGTTTTATTGCTGCTAGCACTTTAATGCTCTTAAATCATTATATTGTCCTTTGAGAACTCATAGTCACATGATTAATTTAATGGGATATGTCAAAGCAAGAAATGGGCAATTTGCCAAAGGAATGCCTCCCAGGAAAACCTATGGTGAAACTAGCCCCAATATATGTGAAGAAAACAGGGAATCTCCACACACCAGCCTGCTGGTGAGGAGCAAACCCATGACCAGTCTATCTAGTGTTCAGTGATTTTATTCACATGGCCACTGATGGTTATCAAATACATGAAGGCTGGATGGATAAGGTGAATAAGCTATTAGCCTACTGCTTTGGAGTATCTGAAATCAGACAGCTCAACAAACCCAAGGATTTTTTTTGGGAGTGATCTATACTGAATATGTTAAGTCTCGTCTCTAAGTATCCAGTTACTCTATTGTGAATCTGATTAAACTTACCATATGCTTGAAAAGAGACCTTATATCTGGACAGAAACAAAAATAAAAAAATATTTACATACAATTTACACTCAATGGCTGATGTAGGTTCAAAAATACAATAAAACATTGACCAGATTCACAATAATAAATGCCAACTAAGGCACATAAAAGATGCCTTTTTTCCCCTCCAAAGCTAATAACTATAGCCAAATTTATAGCCAATTGCCAGTGTAATTTTTTGGGTGCAAAGAATGGATTTTGAAATAGCCAAGTATGGCACCCTGTTCTTTAAGAAATGATGCTTAAGGCTATTGGTGGTCAGGAATGTGGAAAATCTGCCCAAATGCAATAAAAAGGGTGTTTGTTATTAGTTAAAAGCTGATAAGAAAACTTACAAGACCTTAAAATAGGACAGCTATGTAGAATGATTCAACAGTTAAAAAGAAGAGAGACAAATTTCTGAAAATGTACATCATAAAAAGATGTCCAAAATTCAAGGTAGAGAAGTGTCTGAGATGCAGAGTATCATATACAGTAAGGGTGTGACTATGCAGACATGAATTTAGAGCGAGCGAGAGGTTGCGAGCGATTTAGTTTTCGTAAAGGAAAACCATGCACAAGCAAGAAGTGAGAAATAATGCTGGTGAGAGCAAATTTCTGGTTCTCGCACATATCTGACAGGTTTTGATATTTATCGCATCTCGCCTCTTCTTGCCACATATTCTCGCTCGCTCGCGTCTGCATAGTTGCATCCTAAAGGCTATGGATTTGTCTTGTTCAATATGAAAGTGTTTGAGATATGGAAGTGCCCCAGATATAGGGATGTCCAAATTGACAGGTTTTACCATATTAAAATGTTGACTTCAGAAGCAGTTGTGATTCTATTAACATTTTGTAATAATTATACAATGTAATTAATTCAACAAAATATTACCATTGACAATTATAATAATTGATTACAGTAATACCTCGATTTACGCAAACCCGGAGTTACGCGATTTTCAAATCTCATCAATTCATCTTTTGTTTGAGCACCATGCAACTCTTGATTACTCACTCCCCCCACATTATTGTTCAGCTTACATGTTCGGATGTGTCGCACGGAATCGACGCATAGCTACAATTTATTTTGTGTTTGTCGGGGTAGAATCGTGCAGGAACACGATTCCCGCCTTTTTTCTAAACTGGTAATGGTCTCCGTTACAAAAAGACGATTGAGGAAGTGACTGTTAGAGTTTGAATGCATATCCACTAATTGGTCGTCAGACCATCACACCACCTGCGGACCTTTAATAAAGCTATGACCATCGGGAATTGCTGATTGGTCGACCGAGATTGATCGAGAATCGCTGATTTTATGAAGCCTTCTACATCAAAATAACTTCGGTTTATGATTTTAATAATATAATTTGTTATACATGTGTATTATCTAAGATTTTATTAAACATTTTTTTTCTAAATTATTGTTTTCTTTAGTCTCTGGTTCCAATTAAAAATAATTTGTATGTACTTATATGCGAAATTATACCCCAACTTACGTGGTTATCGCTTGGTCTCACCTATCGCGTAAGTTCGGGGTATCACTGTATAAATTATTTTATATTTTATTATTTATTATTATTTTATTTTAATAAATACCTTATTTCAAACATTTTAAATTTTTTAAATAAAATTTTAAAAACAGTAATATAATCATACTTACTATTCCATAACTATATATGTCTACTTTTGTAGAGAGCTTATGATATTTTAAATATTCTAAAGGTAGATATGGTTGAGTTCCATGAACAGTAGTAACTTTTGTATGAGTTCGATTTTCTAAAGGACCTTCTCTTGTTAAACCAAAATCACCAATTTTTGGATTAAAATTGGTATCTAGCAAAATATTGGCACTAAATGCATAAAAAAATTAAATTATTGTAAATCTAAATTAAAGTTTTATTATTATTTTATTAAATTATTGTAAATCTAAATTAAAGTTTTATATTAAGTTTTTCATGTTTTATTCAAAAATCATTAAAAATCTGTACCGTTCAAACTTCTTGATTTTGTGCTTGTGTTACATTGTCACTTTTAGCTTTTAAGATGCATTACCCCTGTTATCCAATAGTCAAATCACTTTTGTAAATAAAACTATTCATTTAACTAACAAAATCATGTGTACATTCATCAAAACATGACAACTGCCCATGGTTTTCCTCATGCCCAAAATGATGTTTTCTGGCAGCAATTCAAATGCCCATCTACCAGTAGACTGTGTGTTAATAACCATTCCCTCCCATTTTCCATAAGCTAGTCAATGTCTTCATCAAAATGGCTCAAATTGTGTCATTTCATATGATCAGTGCTTTGTTAATAAGTACTATAGCTATAGATAATGTTTATTGTTATGTTGTAGATCTGTCAATATTGAGACAGTTCAGATTGGTAACCATTCAAGCAAAAGTAAAAAAAATAAAGGTCTACCACAACATAAGGTTTACCATTGGAAAAAAAAAACCAATAATAAACTTAACATTATATTGTGAAAACTAATGTACTTAGTAGTTTCTGTTTTTGTAACTAACATATCAGGATAATCCTCATATGAAGTTAAAATAACAAATAAATCTTTCAAGATCAATTAGTGGATTTTTAATATCTAATTAAGCATATGATATAGTTGCATTAGTAATTTTTATTAAAAATTAGTGATATTTATCTTTTAACTAATATAAATTGTAAACTTTTATTATGTTCTTATAACTATAAATATTCATAAAATAAGTAGGTAAATTTTAAATATAACTGTTTAATTAAACAATCCTATCATTCTACACTTTTTAGATCCAAATAAAAACTAACCTCAGTGCCAACTTATTTTATAGTATTAATTTTTTTATTACTACTAATTATTAACTTGTACCACTTACTTTTTTGTAAGTGGTACAAGTTAAGCTAAGAAAAATTTTGTAATAGAAAATTATAAAAATACCTTTTTATATCACCATGAATCAAAGGTACCTTATCAGCTGTATGTAAATAGTTCAACCCTTTGGCTGTCCCTATTGCAATAAAGCTTCGTTGAAACCAAGTCAAAGGTGCTGTACCATTCTAAAAAAAAAGGAATATATTCATTAACAATGCTTTCATAAAATAATCAATATAAAATATTGAAGATTATTTAATAATACAGTAGCTGACTATAAATCTTAAATAAATAATTTATTTATATCTTAATTCTTTTACCATTTGAAAATGCACAAAATATTTTAATTTTAAAAAGATATGCAATTTTTAAACATACTTAAATTTAATCAATTTTTAGGAACTTGTTTTGACTATTATTTAGCCAATCTCAAGCCATACATACAAGTATATAAATAAAAAAAATACATAAATTTATGTTATACTCAATTAAAATTAAAAACTCAATTAAAAAAGTCATTTTTATGATATACAAAAAGATTAATAAAACTTAATAATAATACTGAATAAACTTTTTAAATAAAATTAGCAGCATTTAATATAAACACTACTAATTTTAATAGCATTTTAATACAAATGCATTCTACCATAATTAATTTTATCCATGCTTTTGGATAATGGAAGACCATATTTACTTGCATATAAGACGAGGTTTTTATCCATTTTTCACTGCTTCAAAAACCTAGGTTGTCCTATACATGTGAGTGAAGAATTCTGTTCATTTTTGCAATAATTTTTGTGAATGTGTATTTGCATTTTTTACCGGATTCTCACCTTCTGGTGTTTAAAAACAAAAGTAATTTTATATGGGTCATTTGAATTGTTCTTGTGTATTGTCAGGAGTAAAGATGAATAGCAGTTTTCATGTGGGAATGAATTAAAACTTATATCGGGCTTCCGTGTAATTTTGGAATTCAATTCAAAAGCTTTGTTTTCCTATTGCTATTTGATTATTCAGAAATCAGAATTCAGAGAAACTCATAAGTGTAATCGACAAAGAGTGAATTCGACTGTTAAGAATTGGCAAAAAGGTTCCCAATTGTCCAGCTTTACACAAACAAATTATGTTGTTGATTTTACAAGATTTTTCCTTGAAGTTTAAATTGCCAGTAATTTTTGCAGGACAATGTGTGCATTTACGGGCATTTAATATTTTACTTGTGATTAAACGAAATAAAATTAGAATTGTATTAATAAATCTAATTTTCTTTATTTTGATCTTAAAAGTTGCACCTCATCCCATATGCGAGATCATCTTATATGAGAGTAAATACGGTACTTCTTTCATAATAAAACATAAGACTTAATCTATGTATCATCATAATAAAACTAAGACTTAATTTATTCCATTTCTACTTACTTTACACCTCAAGCGATCTTCTAAAGAACCATTATCCATATATTGATAAACAAGACAGGGTTCTTGGCCATCAAGACTTACACCATATAATGGAAGAATATTATCAATACGAGCACTGAAAATAAAACAGTTCATTTTAAATCATAATTTAATAATTAAGTACTAATATACATTCCATATTTCCTCAATTAATTCCTGGGTTTATTTTTAAACGTATCTCAGGGGATTTTTCAAGGCCAATGTTTATTATCTTGCAACTGGAGATGAGTGGATAAAAATTGAAAGAAATACCTTAATTACTCATACATTTTCCAAACTATCATTTGGTTTTAAGTTTTATTCATATACAGCAATACAACACATGGGCAATCTGATGATGGGAGTGCACCTCCTGGGAGGTCTTTTATGGGAAATTGGCCCCTATTTAGGAGTTACTAATGTAAAGAAAACTCAAAACTCCACCTGGGCAGCCTATTGGCAAGGCATAAACCCATGACCAACTACCAGTATTCTGTGGTTTTATCCACTCAGCCACTGATTGTCTTCCAACTATCAAAACCATTGATTGTCAATATGAATTACACCTACATTTGAAATAATTACTATTTTCATAGTTAACCTGATTCAGTGTTTTCCAATTTGGTTATTACATTGTCATTCTTGTCTGCTTTGATGTCATTGTAGGAATCAACATCTTGACTACCTCTTCTGGTTCAAACTCATCATCTTTTTCCAATTCCACTCTGACCAATAAACTCTCAACTTAAAAACTTGATTGCAATTTTCCTATGTTCAATATTCAACAATATTTATTTTTCATTTTAAAAATGTTTCTGTGAACCTTAAAACAAAGCATTATTCAATCTTGGACAATTGAAAGAAGTAGAATTTTAGTTAAACTCCTCACCTGCCACTCTGAAGTGCATTAACATACACAATGCAATATTTCTACATGTTTCCTGTGCTTTTCAATCCAGGGTTTATTTTTAACAGCACCTTTATTCCCCAGGATTTAAATCAAGGAAATACAGTATATAATTTTAAAATTTTCAGTTATTTAATATCAATTAAGAATTCAACTCATTAATTTGCAATTCAAATCTAAATATAATTTAGTTTTCTAATTTCAGAATAAATTTCTTCAATACTATCATCATTGTAAGAATATCATAAATCTTTGTTTTTAATGTAAATTTCTTTAAACTTTAAAAATTTTGTTAATCTCTAAAAATATTTAATACCAAATAGAACTTCCTCAAAAAACTGGAAAATTAGTGCTTAGGTATATGTTCAAATCTAAAAATATTTAAGTATTATTTTTAATAAACTTCTATTTTTCCTCTCTTGTAAATAAAAACATAACTTGTACATAATTTGACTAAATCCTCTAGATTGTATAACAGTTTAATATACTTGATTGAAACTTTTACCAATGCAAAAAACTCAACACTAAAATCTTTAAAGAAAGGAAAGTTGTTTAATTAAATATTTCATTTATGTTATCATATTGAAAGTTAACTCAACTCATGATAGTCATAAAAATTTTCAATATAATACAAACTTTTACTCATTACAAGTTTTTGCTGCTTTTATTAAGAACAAAGATTCTCATCAAGAATAAAGTTGATTTCATAAATGCTCATCTTTCATCTGATTTTGGTTTTTTACTTACAATTATATATTCATACTAATTATTAAAAGTTGAAAATGAATTTTGTTTATTTTAATTTACCCATTATTTTTAGTCTACCTTACATTAGCATCAATGTCTGCTTGAGAAGAATCAAATTTAACAATTATAATGATTGCAATACAGTTAAAATAATACAGTAATTACCCTTTCTCTTACTAAAAAATAAGCTTTATTGATGAGATTTCAAATATTTATTTTAAAATATGCTATGTTTCATTTATCATGATTTTCCCTTGTCCTCAAATTTAATTTTTAAAAATATGTATATTTTTTTAAAAAGATACATAATAGCTTAGTTCCAAAGCTATTATGTATCTTTTTAAAGAAATATACATATTTTTAAAAATTAAATTTGAGGACAAAGGAAAAATCAAAAAGAAAAGAAGAATTCTATTCTTCAAAAAAAAATTCTTCTTTTCTGTCAAAAAGAATTCTATTATGAAAAACTAATATGAAAAACTTATATGAGATTAAAACAGAGAAAATGCAGCCAAAAAAGAGAAAATGCAGCCAAAACAAATCAATAGCACAATAAAAATAAACAGATCATTTGATATTGCTAACACATCAGGTTGTGTATGTTGTTATATAGTTGTACAGATGACTGAGATTTCCTCAATAAAGAGAAATTCAGCTAAGAGTGTACAAACTTCTGGAAGGGGTGGGTTGCACAAAGACAAATCTGAATCATATAGCAATGCTGGGTCAGAAACACCATCTTCATGTGCTAATGTACAGAGAGAACAAGAAATGAAAGAGTAGCATATAAGAGAACAAAATACTTTTTATTACTCACAAGACATTTGCAAAATGCATTGAAGTTACAAAAGTTCATGGTCATAACTTTGGTGACCATGAACTGTAATACACACTTGACATCATCAGCACATGGCATCACGTACATTTTGGAAAAATCCTGGTGTGCTTCAAACTTCTGAAGCAGCTACAGAAATGTGTGCTACAAGATCCTCATCACTTTTAGCAGGAATGTTGTACACCAGTCCTTTGATGTAACTCCAGAAGAAGTAATCAAGACATGTTAAGTCTAGCAATGAATGGGACCACCATGCCTGATCCACTGATGTCCAAATGTCATGTTTCAGTGATAAACATCATCGCTGAAATGGGCAGAGACCCATTACGCTGGAATCACATTGCATGATGCAGTGACTGAAGAATCTGTTGTTTGTGCAATAACTCTAACAAGATGTCCTCCAAAAATATCCAAAATGCCATCTACCGCACAAAGATGGCATTTCCGACCCAGCATTGCTATATGATTCCAATTTGTCTTTGTGCAACCAACTCCTAGAAATTTGTATGTGCTTAGCTGAATCACTCTATATATATTTCCCAAATCAGTGGATTGGTTGAACAAAATATAATCTGGCTAAACTGGCTATTTCATTCTGTAGACAACTTCTTGATTTTTCTTCTGGTTTGAGTTTGGCAAGAAATTCAATTTAGATAGAATGTCTGTCATTGGTAATATACCAATGCACTCACATCAAACTAAAATGACTGTTTAAGGTAAAACTTAATGCATTCTGCTGTAAATCAACACTTCAAATAACTCTAAGTCTTCTGATTAAAATTCTACATGCTTTGAAAGTTGTAAAGTTCTTTTTTTAGATCACTCTGTACATTAGGCATCTTCATTTACAATATTTAATAAATTAATTTTGCTGCAATATATGCAAATGAGTTATTGTAAGTATAAATATGGTGTTAAATACCAAATATGTTTTTCTTGATAACAAACTCCAAATAACGTATTCAAAAAGTGAAGATGGAATCACTTAATTTCAATGTTGAGAATATTTTTTAAAATATAAAATAGTAAATTATTGTTTCATTATCTTAAATCATTACGAAAAGCAATTCTTTTGATATATATTGTGAAAACTAATAATTTTATTTAAATTTATTCAAATTTATGGCATTTTACACTAATATTTTTTGACAGTATAAATTGAATATTTAATATATCTTTCATTATTAAACTTAAAATAATTTTTATGTAATTTTTTTATAATAATACATACCAATTCAAGAATTTAAGTTCATTCAATGATTGTTTTATGCTAACTTCTTCTTTAGATATTTTATTATGATCATTTTTCTAAAATGAAATATTAATTTTATTTACTCAGAGAAATAAATATTTAAAGCTAAATTATAATAAAAAATGTAATTCTTTTATTATACAATTTAAACACACACACACACACAAATTGTGAACATTGGTGCATTTACATACAAATATACAAGTCAGATGACAATTTATTTAGCAAACTTTCATTAAAATGAATGAAAGCATGTACTCTCCCCAAAAGTAAAATCACAACACCATGAAGAAATGTGCACAGCCACATGCACATTGAAGGACTTGTAGTGGTGACAGAGATACACAAATGATTAAAAGAACAAACAAAGACATGCAACAGACTTGTTTATTCAGTAATGAATATGGCTCCCTCAGGCAGCTATAGAGAACACTATACAGTGAGGCATACTATCAATGAGGCAATTAATGGTTGCCTAAAGTATCCCTTGCTAAGCTGCATCCACTGTGGCATGCATGTCATCTATGGTATGTAGCAGTGGTATCTAGTGCACCTCATGTTGAATGAAGTCCCACAGGTGTTTGATGGGAGAAAGATATGGCAAGGCTGCCAACCAGGGAAGGCTGTGAATTCCATTCAGGCTGGTGAGAGTTTGCCATGCAACATGTGGTCAGGCATTATCTTGCTGGAACACCATGTTGGGTGCAGCAACTACAAAGACATACAACAAGCCCACAATTCTTGCAACATACTGGTCCACTGTCAAAGTACCAGGAATGTGCACCAGGGATTTGCTGATTGAACATGATGCCTCCCCAAACAACAATGCCTGATGTGGGGCTGGTGGCAAAAAGGCTTGGCATGAATATGATTCTCAGGATATCACCAGACCTGTCCACAGCTGTCATTTCTCACAGACAGAAGCAGAATTTATCTGTAAACAATACCTGATGCCATTCAACTGGACCACTAGTTGTGATAATGACGATGACACCACGCCAGGCATGCAACAATGTTGAGCAGTTAATAACAAATACATTCATTTATTATTATAGTGCATAATGCAAAAACTTTATTAGAAAGTATAAAAATAATAATCATCTTATTTTTATGCTTTTAAACTGTAATAATTTAATTTGTAAATACAAATAGTTAAGCAATATTTATATTATATGTTTAGATAGAAAATAATGTGCCAAAGATAAAAAAATATTCAGATTTATCACAATATTTTTTTATTTTCTTTAGTAAAATCAATAAACAATTCAAAAGATGAAAAAGAAAATAATCAAAATATTATTATAAGTAAAATATTCATTTAAGAAATTATTATTAGAAAGTTGAAAACATTAAAAACATTGAACCAAGAAGATAAAACATTAATTTTTACTTACTGGTTTCAGTCTCTTTATAGCAACAGGAATTTTCCATAATTCTCCCTTATATACTATGCCAAATCCTCCTTGACCTAAAATTCTCTCTGAACTAAAATTATTTGTAGATTTTACAATATCAATATATGATACTTGCTTAATAGAAATTGAAGGAAGGGCTTCTTCCAAAGAACTGAATTCACTGACTGCAGCTGTTAAAAAAAATCAAATTTTATATCTGAAAAATTAATCTGAACATATTAATTCATATATATATTACTAATTTTTACTACAAATATGATTAGTAAGTATAAATATTCAAAATATATCAAATATATATTGATTAATACTGAATTTTACTGGTAATATAGGCCTATAAATTTTTTTATATTACATTATTATTATTATTATTTATTGAACATAAAATAAATCTCAAACAAATGGCCTTTCAGTGGCTAAATGAATAAAACCACTAAATACTGGTAGTTGGTCACAGTTCATGCCCCACCAACAGACTGGCCACGTACAGTTTTCAAAGTTTTCTTTATATTCTTTATCACCTATAGGCCCCAGTTTCTTATAAGAGTTCTCCCAGAAGGCATCTCTTTCCCTATTGACAGATTGCCCACATACTGCATTGCCATAGTTTACCAAACCAAACCTAACCTATCTTTAATAATAAACACTTGAAGATGTCATTAAAATAAATAAGACATTATATACTAATTGATTTAAAATAAAACAGATAATTTCAAATTTTAAAATATAGCTGTGTAACTGTAAAAGTACATGTTATAAATAATAAAAATACTCATGTAAAAATAGGTCTTATAGCAACAAATGTTTACATTACAACCCACAAACATTTAGTTGAATATGAAAATTCTAAATGGTGGTTAAACATGGTTTAATTAATTGATGGCATGAGAGTATTTGTATGTTCATAATTATCCACCCTACATGGTTCAAAACATTGAATATTTGTACTAAATCAGGTGATGTCTGAATTTAATCATTTAACAATTTATAACTAGATAATTAATTAGCTCATAATATATAGTTTTAATAATGGAAATAATTTAAATACAGTAGACCCCCCTATAACACGGGTTCATATAAGACGGATTCGTATAACACGGTGAAAAAATTGCGATCGTGTTTGTCTAACACTCTAAAAGAGGCTTGTATAACACGGTAAAAGAATGAGACAGATTGCCATGGCCGACTTGTCTTGACAGGATTGGTCGAATCTGGACCAATAGTGGACATTGCACAAACCATTGAGTTTAAATGAGCAGCGGACCTATTAAAAAACATTTATTATTCAACGGCCATAAAAATTATATTTCTATTAATGATATCTCCAAAGTTCAGTGAATTTTTTGCAGAAAGAATAACTTATCAGGAAATGTGTCCACCATTCAATGAGCCGCTCCGCGATGGAAACAAGCATCGTGAAGCGGCACTTGTTTTCGTTTGCGTAGGAAAATTGAAAGAAATATCTAAAAAACAAACGTCTATGCCTTTAAAACAGGAAAATATTGTCAACAAAGAAGCCGCGTCTCACAAAAATAAAAAGACTTGCAGAAAATAGAAACATACGTCTAAAATAGCCAAAAAAGTAGAAGAATTTTTAATAAAAACATTTCACTTTATTTTATCATAAAATACATTTAAAAAATTAAATTTATAATATATGTATTTTGTATTATATTGTATTAATAAATAAAATTATTTGTTTATTTCTCACTTATGTAGAACCTAACCCTATACCTCACTGTAAATATGGGTTCATTTTACGCCAATTCGATTTGCACCAATTTTTGTAGGAACAGAACTGCAGTGTAAACTGAGGGTTACCTGTACAGATATTGACAAAATTTGTCAAAAAAAGAAAAAAGAATGCTTAGAAACATTAGGAAACTATTATTATTTGATGGAATCATTCTTTTTCTTCAAATAATGAACTGATACAAAAAACTAGAGTCAAAGCGTGTTAAAGCCATTAAGCTTATGATAGACATGTTGATCTTAATTCTATCAAATAATAATAGTTTCCTATCTATTTTTGTTAGCTTTTTCCTTCCTTTTTTCAATGAACTTCACAGATAGCCCCAGATTCACGCATGTACTGTGTGGTGGCTGCATGAAACTTCAAATTCTCATAACTTCTCTTAAGTGCATCTTCTGAAAAAATGTTTCGAATAAAAGTTTGTTTTTAATGCAGAATCACAATATGCTATAAAAACTGAGAGTTCCCATTAAAGAAAATAAAGTTAATCCAGTTTTTACTAGTTGTAGTGCCATCTATTGTAGTCCCATCTTGTGGCTCCCTTTGATGTAACATTTTGGTTCAATGAATTTTTGTATTGTATTGTATTGTAAAAAGATGCAAATGTGCATATTTTTCAAGTTATTTCAGTAAATTGCTTAAAATGAACCACCCTGTATATGTATACTTTTTTAATAGTTCAAATTCAAATTTAAATAAATCTGTTGCAAAGAATAGATATACAGTTGATGTATAAATATAATAAATATATTCAATAACTAGTACAATATGATTTAAAAAATTTGAAGATGCATTGTTTTTTAAATTATAATTTTTTTTTTAAACATATAAAGCAAGAATTACTCAAAATGAAATGCTTGAACATTCATAAAATGAAATATACTATAAATTTACCAAAAATAGTCAAACATAATAAAAGAGCAATCTATTTATTATCAATATCAACTATAACAATAAAACCAATAAATATTTCCATGTAAATTTTAATTTGGTAACAGTTTGAATTAGTATTAATAAATATTAACTCAATAACTATACTCTAAATCTACTATAATCAAAAAAATATGTAAAAAACTTACTTTTATGTTTTTTTGAAATGTTGTGAGGAACTTTTCCTTCTTTCTGTAATGCTTTATCATTTTTCTCTTTTTTATGATATTCAAAATTTGCAGACTCAGAACTATTTTCAGACTTTTTATTAGTTGTTGGCAACTTGTGTGTATCTTCTTTTGGAATGCTTTTTTCATATGCATTTTGTGATAATGAATTTAACTTTGATTCTTTATTCAAAATTTTTGAATCAGAGTTTCGAGTAACTTCAGCCGAATGATAACTAACCAACCTAATTAAAATTACAGAATAAATCAATAACTAAATAATATCAATATAATATTCTAAAATAGAGATAATATACATCTTTAAAAACAACAATAAAAAATATAAATTATTTTATATTATAGTTAATACTGTTGCTAAGATTAGTTTGTTGTCTAATCCTAATAAATATGTTTATCTGAAGAAGTAATCAAACTTTGTTTTATTGGCACTTCTAATTAATAAACATGCACTTTTCAATTTTATGGCTTATTCATTGGATTTTGAACTTATTCTTCAAAAAACAAAAATTAATTAATTGTTAATTAACAATAATAATAATAGGTCAAATACTAAAAACTACAGAAAAAACATACTCAAAGATACAACACTCACAAATGACATGTGCAGAAAATGTCACATCATGCCAGAAACTATATAAAACATCATTTCTGGTTGCAAACTTTTGGCACAGACAGATTATTTACATAGACATAACCAAGTAGCAAATATAATACACCAAGAGCTTGCAAAGAAACACAAATTATTAGACATCTATAAATCATACTACAAATACATTCCAGATAGTATTGAAAAACAACATGCACAAAATGTACTATGATAGAGCCATAATCACACACACAACAATTACCACAACAGATCAGACACCACAATTATTAACAAACACAATAAAATTACATACATTATAGACATATCCATTCCAAACACTCACAATATACAAAACATATGCAATGAAAAAAATCAGCAAGTACTGTACATGGAACTCACCCAGGAAATAAGGCATCTGTGGAGAATGGATAGGGTGCTTATTATACCTGTTGTTCTCTCCTCTACAAGTGTGATACCATACACACTACACAAAAACCTGGGAACATTACAATTGAATAGAAACACATACATCACACTACAGAAGGCCACTATATTGAATACATGTCATATTGTTAGGAAATTCCTGAATACAGACACACACACACACACTTACTTAATTTTTGTCTTGTTTTGGTTACTATGCCTTGACTCTGGTCTAGCATAGTACACAGCCACCAGTGTCAACTGAGTATAACTCACTAAACCCAACATAATACAGTAAGACCCTGCTTAATGCTGCCTCGCTTAACGCCGATTCGATATAATGTGGTCTGCTCGAAGCCTTAAAAAAGGTAAAAATTTATGCTGATTTAAATTATCGCGGCATTTTATTGATTCATATATAATAGGATTATTTACGAACACAAACCAATCAGAAAAAGGTGCACTTTCTTTAAATCTATGTTTGTTTGATGCAATTTTGGAAAAAATACATCATCATGGATGCAATAGGCAATATTGGCTCTGCTTGCCTAGAATTAACTGATAAATGCATGAACGAAGTGTGGAAGAAGTTATGGCTGAAGGTATCCAAGAATTCTCAACAAGAAGAGCCTATTGCCGTATCGTTAGGTTAACCAAACTCAACCTAATCGATACAGCAGGACTAGAAGATGTAGATGAGCAGGATATTGAGGAGTTACCACAGGTTTCTGATGAGAGTCTTACCAATGACGACCTTCAAGAACAGGCAGAACAAGGAATTTGTGTAGAACCGGAAAATAGAATCTGAAAACAAAGAACCCAAAAAATTTCTCTACAGACTTCCTTAGTAAAAGTTTGGTAACGATAACCGAAATCATTGATCTAATCGTAGTGAACGATCCCGATTTTGAGAGGAGTACAAAAGCAAAACGAGGCATTTTGGATGCAATCTTCTGCTACCGACATTTGCTTAAGGAAAGAAAAAAGTGACAAATAAAACTTTAGAACTTTATTGCAAAATAAAAATAAAAAAAAGAATTTCAGAAAAGTCAGGATCTTCTTCACAAAAAATGAACTTTACATTTCTGTGTGTATATGTTTGTGTGTTATTTAGCATATATTATTATACAAATTAATATAAAAATAACTTAAAATTAAAGTAAAATTTGTTTATTTTTGGTCATGTGTTCCCCTATCCCTATTTACTCTATGTTAAAATGACTTCATTAATGCTGTTTCATTTAACGCTTTGTTGTCTAGGAATGCATCCCTCACACGTTAAGCAGGGTCTTACTGTAATAATATTCTTTAAAATAAGTCAAATCTTTGCATTAAGTAGTAATCATAAAATCATCATCAATGATATGTAAAAAGCTTTTAAAATAACAAATAGAAGAAATGCTAAAATATTTAGTGTCCTCAGTTTTTTCCTCCTTATACTACAGGTCTGTGCCATGTATTCTTTCATTTAAAATATACAGTAATATTTCCTTATAATGTAAATATTGCAAATATTTCTATTTTATAAATTTTTTAAGCAGTTATGAATTATTTTCAAATGATTCCAACATTATTTTTAAGGAAAAAAATTTGTTTTTTAACCCTAGAAAATAAAAACATTACATCTTTAACTTTGTAATTACAGCACAAATTCTGGTTTGCATTAAAACTTCATATATAGTTAATCAGGGCCTCTTGCCCAAGGTTTCCATATCTGATCTCATCTTTCATCTATCTAACTCTGTTCTTGAGATTAAGGAAAGAAACAGATAATAGTGAGAATTTATAGGTCTACAATTTTTTCAAATTGCAGCCCAACAAATTGAAGAGGTTTATCAGAAGTTCTACTATATCAACAGAAGAGAAAAAAATTGCTTAGTGTGTTGACACAAAAATTTAGTTCTTGAAAATTGAAATTAATGCATTATATAAAAAATATGACTCAAAAATATTAATTTTTAAAATATATTTACTTCTTAATAAAAGTAATTCTTGTATAATGCAGTACCTATACAATGCAATTTCAATGTAAGAATTTATATGAAATCATCTGTTTATCTTATTCTAGTAAATGTTCTTTCAGTTAATACAATAGTTTGCAAATGTAGATTGTGCATTTTCCCTCTGTTTGGTGAAAGCTTTTTATTTTTCATGGCAACCTTGTTAGAAAATTTAAAAGACTAAACTGTTCTGTGCTAACAAGACAATTTTATAAACTGGAAATTCTTGTCTAAGCTGCATACTGCTTGTAATTTTCTTTTTCAGTTGCATTCTTGAAAATAGCATTAAATTAGATAATAAACGTGGACAAGTTAGTTAAAGTAGTAAGTGTATATCAATCCTGAGTGATCAAAATCATATATCCTGGTGAATAGCATATATTATTAATTTTTATAACTGTAAAAATTGCATAATGGTATATTAGTGATGAAAAAAATTATAACAATGACTGTTGGCAAATAAATATTGATGAAATAATGTTTCGAAAAATAGTAGTGAAGACAACTAAATTTTTTTTTTATACACAACAGCGGTTTTTTATTTTTTTATTTTCCAATGATTTGTCTTTTCTTTTATGATTACTTTGACAGAGACTTCTGGGTTTTTACTTGTTAGGAGGTTTACCTTCCTTTTATGATTTGCTCTGCAATAATTGCACATAATGTAGGATAATTAACAAGAGACAGGATTAGAGTGTTTATTACTTGTTAAATGATATGTCATGTAAGAAAAAGTTATTAAATTCAGAAAATTTCATTTAGCAAAACATGAATTACAAAACAAACTTATTAAAATTTATAAAATAAAGAATTGTATTTAAGTTTGTTTTGTAATTCATGTTTTGTTAAATGAAATTTTCTGAATTTAATAACTTTTTCTTGCATGACATATCATTTAACAAGTAATAAACACGCTAATCCTGTCTCTTGTTAATTACCCTACATTATGTGCAATTATTGCAGAGGAAATCATAAAAGGAAGGTAAACCTCCTAACAAGTAAAAAACCCAGAAGTCTCTGTCAAAGTAATCATAAAAGAAAAGACAAATCATTGGAAAAAAGAAAAATAAAAAACCACTGTTACAACTGTAAACAGTTGGAATCAAGATTATGTTAGAGGTGCCATCCGTATGAAAACAGATTTTCACAAATAGGACTGTACAAGAAAAAATATCATTTCTAATCTAATTGTGATTATTAAACAAATTTAACTTATATGAAAGACAATGAGAAAAAATAGAGTAGATACGTATCTGAATAAGTAAAAGATTTTTAAATTAAATAACTCACTACTCACCACACCAGAATTACTTCCAAAAAATTATGTACCCAGAACCTTTTACGATGTGATAACTCATACACCAAGGTTGCCATGAAGTGCCAGCTATGTCTTGCTTTCAGGAGGTGACCTACTATTTTCAACATCCTATGTAATAGGAAGGACCCTCCTAACCCCAGCAGATGCCCCAGAATCTATAGTGTCCCTTTAAGGGATAATTGGTGCGATAGGAGCCTGATATATATAGGCACTATTAAACAATCCATGGGTGTCAGATTACAAGATCATCAAGCGGATATTTGTCATGAGAGAACCTCCACGGCCCTCGCTACTTATGTAACCAATCCAGACATAGTAACAGACTTCACCCAGGCAAATCTCCTCCACAATGCACCTCCCATTGAACACCTCAAATGGTTGGAGGCTATGCACATTTTTAAATCCTCCATCACCAGCAGGTGCATAAAATTTTAAAGAGGAGATGGTTTTATCATTGGCCTGGCAAGAATTAATTCACAGCACACTCTAGTCAACCCATTATACATGGACAGGCTGACTTGTCGCACATGCGTGACGTGGGTTTTTTGTAAATCCTTTCAAAATATGATCGAACTGATATTTAAATGACATGCCAATCGAACAAATTTTTAATGGCAATTGAACATCCATCTAGAAACGATTTGGAGCCCAGAAGGGGTTTGAAAACATTTGTGTGACGATATTTGAGTTATCACACCATAAAAGGTTCTGGGTACATAATTTTTTGGATTTTTAAACTATTAAAAAATACTATTGCTTCTAAAAACTGAATTCTAAAGTCTGTGGTGGAGATACTGGCTAAATCTATAAGCACATCAAACACACAAAAATACCAGAAAAAACTACAAATCATTTACTCCATTAACTTCTGAAGAGGGACAGCAATTAATTAT
Organism: Centruroides vittatus; assembly: GCF_030686945.1. Taxonomy (NCBI): domain Eukaryota; kingdom Metazoa; phylum Arthropoda; class Arachnida; order Scorpiones; family Buthidae; genus Centruroides; species Centruroides vittatus. The sequence goes on from NW_027122637.1 coordinate 1,728,746, forward strand.
AAAGAAGCAGACTCAATTTTGTTGGTATGGAGAGCATTATTCGAGCTTACCTAAATCACTGTAGCAGTATCCTGTAATAGACATGTGTAATGACCTTTACATGCTTAAGATTAATTTTAATGTTCTGTTCCAGTTTTCAATTTGCTGTTCTATTTTCTAAATCAAACCTGATGATGTCTGTGTATATGGAATAAAATGTTTGTTGGAATAAATAATTTGTAGTGTTGCTAGTGTTTGATGTGCTTTAACTGCATTCTAATGTTATGTATGTCTTATTATACATGCTCAATAAACACATTAAAACAAAATTTGTGTCACTATTAAAAATAACATTTTAAAATTTTTGTAGTGAATTCCCATATGATATGGGAATAGATTCCACATGATAGTAAACCATATTATACAACCACATGTTATGTATGAGCTGTGAGTGTGGTCTAATGGTGAAATAGTCAAAAAGTTAAACACATTTTATGAATATTGGACCCATATATTGTGTTATATGAGAGTCCACTACAATAGTAAATTTTAAATTTTTTTATATACAATTTAAAAATTGATGAACCAAAAATCAAACTGAAATACTTAATAAATTATCAATACCACCTGAAAATATTTATGTTTTGTTTAATAAACATTTTTCAGCAGCACAAGGTGGTATTGATAATTCATTAAAAATTATATTTCACACTTTTTACTTAATATATATTTTCATTCAGTGCATCATTTTAATAACTTATTAAATTATAAAAAGATCTGACAGCATAAAAACAACAAACACAAAGAACAAAAGTTCTATTGAAGTTTTGGATGTTTATAAATGACAAGTTTGGGTGTAAAAGATAGTATGTACCATTTTCATCAGTATGTTATAATGCATTCTAACAGCTAAACAGCAATTTACATGAGAGACCCAAAAATAATGGGAATAATTTTGTGGAGGATGGGAGGTTTGTACTAGATATCAGTAGACAGAATTTTCTGGAATCAGTAAGTGAAGCAGCATCGGCATGTCAAGACTTATTGGCCTGTAGCAATTGTTTTGTGAGAGCTGTTTATTCATTTTCATCGAAAATGTGATGTCAAATTTTAAAAAGCAAAACGCTGCTGCAAAATTTTGTTTCCTGTTAAGGAAAAGTGGTTCAGAAATGGCTGAAATGATTCAATGTGCTTACAAACAAGCTGCCATGAGTAAGACAAAAGTTTAACAAATGGTTTTTCCCACTTTCAAAAGGAAGAAATGTCTCTTGAAGATCAACCCAGATCTGGTTGCCCATCCAACATTTGAACCAATGAAAATGTTGAGAAAATTGCAATCTCATTAACAAAGATCGCCATTGAACCATTGATGAACTTGTTGATTTGTCTATTATTTCATGGAGTTCGATTCAGCTAATTTTGTCACAAAAACTCGGCACAAGAAGAATTTCCACAAAGTTTGTTCCGTGCTTGTTGACTGCCGATCAGAAAGGCAATCTCTTGGCAGCTTGTCGGACTTTGAAAGAACATTTGAAAAATGATCCAGACTTGTTTTCTAAGATGATAACTAATGATGAATTGTGGTGTTATGGTTATGATCCAGAAACCAAATGTCAATGCATCCAGTGGAAAACATCACAGAATCTCCTCACCCAAAAAAGCAAGACAAATTAAGTCGAATGTGAAAACCATGTTAATCTGTTTTTTTGATGTGAAAGGAACTGTTTATTCTGAATTCGTCCATCCAGGCTAAACAGTCAATCGACATTGTTATCTGGAAGTCCTCAAAAGACTGTGATGCTGTGAGAAGAAAAAGAAGGAACTTGTGGCAAACAGAGAATTGGTTTTTTCATCACAACAACACACCCACTCACACAGCGCACTCTGTGCAGCAATGGTGTGACCCTCATCCCCCACCCCTTATTTGCCTGATTGCAATTTTGCAATCAGGCAAATAAGGGATGTAGATTAACAGATCAAGCACCTTGCAATTTTTTTTGTTCCCCAAGATGAAGAGAGAACTCAAAAGGAAGCAATTTCAGACAGTAGAAGAGATGAAAACAAAAATGACAGAGGCACTAAGATGCATTTCAGAACAGGAATTTTCTAGGTGTTTTGAACAATTGAAAAAAATTTTGGACAAAGGTATTGAATTGAGGCTAATGGAGACTATTTTGAAAGAGATTAAAATATGAAGTTGTTAAAATAAATACATGATTTTTTCCTGTTATTTTTGGGTTTCTCCACGTATTTCAATTTAACTGTTACATGTACTTTTTAACTATACTTTAATCAGAATGAAGTGCATGTTAAACAAAGCAGAAAATGCTTTAAGACATTTAATTGTTCCATTTTCTCTAAACTTCCATTAAAGCACCTTTTTACACTCAAACCCTTCAAATATGTTTTTATAATAATTTGTAGACAAAAATGTTTTAAATTTATAACATTTCTCTAAAACTGAAGCATATCACTGTTTATTCTGTATAAATTTTGCCACTAAAAATTAAAAGTATTTTTCATAGTTATAATACATCAAATTTCTTTTATTGTTATATTTTTATTTATTTAAATATGAAATGTTTCTTCTCTATTACTGTACAATTGAAGATTTAACAAAGAAAATAAAATGAAAAATATAAAAATAATATAAATCAAATAAAATATAAATATAGGAGTATTATAAAGAAAAAAATCATCTTACTTTTCAGAAGAATTTCTTCTGTCGTAATAGTTACTATTCTGTAATTTTGTTACAGATGAAGAAAATTTATTGTTTAAATTGTTTGAATCAAGTTTAAATTTAATTTTCCAATGATCAGATTTTTCCAGATAATCTGAATCAGTAAAAAACTACAATAAAAAAGTTTAAGTTTAATTTTAATCACAGATTTTAATATAAGTAATAATTCTATCTTTAAATTTTAAAACATTTTAATAAATATCATTTAAATGATTAATTTTTATATCATTTTTATGGAAATGAAATATGATCATTCCACAATTCAAACAAAAATATAAAAGCGCTTAATCTTTTTAAACTTTCAAATTTTTAAATTCTTTTTGCTTTTACTAATTTTAATATTGAGAAATTGTTATTGTAATTTATAATAATCATCAAATATATAAAATTTAAGCGTATTTGAATCATTCTGTTTATGAGAGTATTTCTTCTTTCTTAACTACAAATAAAGAAAAAAAACGAATGCAAAATATCTATAAGTATTTATTATCTATTTGATTATAAACTTTCCGTTTAAATAAAATCTTATCACTAATGATAACTCAGACATTCAGTCTGAGTTATCATTATAAAGCTGAGTTATTAAAATAATAAAGCTGATAAAAGTTACTTAATTAAAAAAATCACATATTATTTCAAAATAACAATAAAATTCTTAGTTCTGCTAATTAAAATTTACAGTATACACAATCTCAAAATTTTCTTAAAATGCTAATGTATTAATTTCCAAATAAGGCAAAACCTTATCAAAAGTTATAATAAGAACAGAATAATAAGATAACAAGGTCCATTGATAAAAATGTCCTATATTTTGTAGATCTTCCTTCTAATCATGTGCCAAATGTCTTTCATCAGATAAGTTTTAGTTTACAACTTTCTTATTATTACATATATACCCCAAAACTGCCACTACAGTAGAGACTCGTAAATCGGAACCCCGGTAATCGGAATTGCCAGTAATCGGCACGATTTTCAGTCGGACTGTGTCGTGCTGAATCGAATGTTTTCGATACTAAATTTACTTCTAAAGTATAATTTTCGTGTTTTTATATTCTTCAATATATTTATTTTGTTTGTACAAAATGCAGAAATAATTTTTAACGATACGATAGCCTCAATTATTATTATAAAAATTTTCGTTAGTCTTAAAATCGATGAAAATTCAACACAAAGCAACACGCAACAGAGAAAAATTCAACACGAAGCGACACGCAACGGAGAAAAATTTGAACATCGGACAGGTTAATATATTTTTTCGTACATAATCCGTAATCGGAACAAATCCCTAATCTGAACAACCCCAGTCCCCAATTGATTCCGATTTTCGGTTCACTACTGTATATAAAAAATTTGTACATATATCTTTGTAGACACAGATGATTCAGGATATTTTCATAAAGTAAATTATCTTAATTTTCAGTAACTTTCCTTAATTATGTGATTTTCCTTATAACTTATGTAATTAGTAATACTATAAAAATTCTGTTCTCTCGTGTAGTTTTTCCATTATAACAACACTTAATTTAATCACATGTAACCAGTCAGTCAGGTTACACTGACTCATAGTGCCACTCCTTGCTATAAGAATTATAGTATGGAGTTTTCCTTGCTATAATTCTTATAAAGAAATCTATTGTTTGATCAACCAATATAACTGTAAATATTGGTATCATTGATTCATAATTAACTAAAATGTTCATTTTTATTTGATTGTGTGAGGTCTAGGACACTATTGTGACCATAGGGCTGGTATCTCTTCGATACCACGTCAGGATGACACCACTGTATCCCTTAGATCAATACAGAGATCATAAATTCGCACGAGTGGTTACTTATGGGTTAGACTTGGAATGGAGTGAATAGAGAGAATGGCAGAAGGAAAGCACTCAGAGATTTACAACAAAAATACCCATTTATTTAACTACATGTTTAGTTAGGTACAGTTAATTGACGTAGAGATTTATAGGTTAATTAAAGGAGCATCATTAGTATACATAACTCAGTCATTAGAACGATAACTATTCCTATTTAGAAGAGTCATGATCGTTATCAATTCTAGATGGATTAGGGAGAGAGCTTACAGATTATCGCGAGCAGGATAAATACCTTAAGATACTTGTTGATCGTATCAGCAAACAGCAATAAAATAATAGATGATATAGTAACTTGTAATCGTTAAAGATGGGTTCAGTCCAACTGTAGATTTCGACGATAGTCTGGCGAGGATGGAATAGATGAGGAGCTCAACGACAATAGGTAGATCAGTATGGGAACACACACACACACACGTCAAATGACAACTTCTACATCCTTACTCATTGTATGCCCTTTTTATATGGAAAGTTGTTTTGCAGGCCCTTCCTTGATTTCGTCAGAGGAGATGATCTCCTTGGACCAATAGAACAATGGGTGACACAGAGATTTTACTCCTCTTAACAAGGAACTCAACTTATGGAAATCGAGTTTAAACTGATGTTATCAGAAAGTTTTATCAGTTGATTTCCCGTTAAACTAACCATTTTTGGTTTACTTTGTTCCGTTTTTGTATAAAATGTAGTTAAATATTTTAATTAAAATTATATAAAACTGTTAAAGTTCACAATATAAAAGTCCTGATCTTCACACTATCCAAACACTCACTGTAACCTTCATCTAATAATATTTTAAATAACTTAATAATTTCCACAGTTAAAAAATTAATAATTTCAAAGTTAGGAATAACTGTCATGAAGAGATATGCATTGTCTGATTTAAGACAACAAGAGTTCCAAAATCAACAAACATCTGCAACTGTGATTGAATTCTGTGTCAAATTAATTGTCAATATTGATCTCGCAGCCAAGAAAGTCTCTAATTTCACTTAGAAAAATGCCAATGCTCTCCCTACTACACCACAATAAATTAGTACAGCGAATAGAGGGGCCCAATTCATTTTGTCTGTTTTTATCATGCCAGTCACCAGACTTTTTGCCTGAACATATAGAGTTTCTCTTACTGAGCAACTGCTAGTACAGTGTTCTGGTGCATTCTGGCTGAAAAATAGCCCTGATAGTAATCGGGCATCCTCAAATTTAACTTGCACATCATTATCAAATGGCAAAAAAAGTTAATGCAGTAGTGGAAAGACCCTTCTGAATTGTGTATTTATGCTCCTTGATCCTCATTTTTAGACCACAAGCAGTAGCTCCAATATATTCACATAAGCAGTAACTCCAATATATTCACCCTACGAATGAGGATCAAGGAGCATAAATACACAATTCAAAAGGGTCTTTCCACTACCACATTAGCTTCGTTCGCCATTGATAACGCCATTGCAAGTTAAATTTGAGGATGTCTGATTACTACATTGCAGTGATGACCTGGTCAAACTGAAGTATCTTGAAAGGCTAGAAATATTCAAAACATTTATAAGAGGGACAGCAATTAATTTTAAAGAAATGGACTCACTTGCAATCATGTGGAGGGCATGCTTTGACTTACAATAGGTCTTAAATTAAGTTTGGAATTTTATATTTTGTATAGACTGTGTATTTTTGTAATTGTTATCCAGTTAGAAGTACCTGTTAAAATGCAACATTGGGCATGCATGTATTTCACAATGTTCAAAACTTATAAAATTTTTGTTCCTTTTTAAAAAATAAGCATTCTATTAGTTCTAGGTAATGTAAACCTGGTGATGACTGTTAAAAATGGAGGAAAATGTTTGTTTTCGTTTAATTAAATCTACTTCATGCTGGTTTGTAGGTGTTACATATTTTGAAGTGTGTACATTTATAAAAAATAAAATAAATAAATTATAGTATTACACAATGTGTTTTAGTTATTGTTACATTCTTTTAAAACAGAACTTTATTTTTAGTTACCAGATATGCATATCAACAGTAATATTTTTAGAAAAAAAGCACTGATTGTCACCACTTTAAATCTATAACAAAGATGTTTTCTTCATTATAGATTCAAAGTGGTAATGATTAATCAATAATTTTAATTTTTAAAAATTCTCTAAACCACTCATGGATTCAATTTAAAGATGTTATTCTTGGTCTAATAAGATTTTGATAGAATTTCTTTAGTTTATCTATGACTCTTTTGTGATAAAATAAGTTATTTAATCACAAAGTCTAATCTTACACATTATAATCCTAGATATTTGCTTCACAAATTAATGGTTTAGCTTTAAAACATTATTTCAGGAACTAAAATTAATGCTTAAAGCTAAAGGAACAAGAACGTACCCTTATTTCTCTTTCTCTAATTTCAAGGAGAAAAAAAATTTTATATCACAAAATCAAATTTTTAAATTTTAACATTCAATGATATAAAATATCAAATGTTTTCAATTATATTAAAAATTTTATATAATGGAAGAAGTATTAAAAAAATTAAAGAACATCTTCATAATCTATTCTTTTTTTCACACACTTCAGGAACAAAGCAACATAGCAGATTTGACCTATATTTTGAAGCTGCTATGTGCTTATTTTATGGTTTCTGAGGTGTGTGAAAAAAGAGATTATATTCTTTTAATATTTCTTCCATTATACAAAATATTTAATTGTATAATCGTCCTTGAATTTTTATCATCTACACACAAATGAAAAAGAAATTATTCTACCAATAATAGAATCCTCTCCTACTACACCACAATGAGTTAGTACATGCCTCAGTGTTTCACAGACAACAACAAATTAAAATTTACATTACTTTAGTTTACATCCTTATCATTATCAGCATGTCCAACATCTGCTACTGGAAGATGCTGTAATGCAATTGAAATTCTGTCAGTGGACATGTGGTCATGCCAAGTAACTCAGAGAAATGACATGACAACTTTGGACAAGTTGTAAGTATACTGAGGTTCACTGTTCAATTTTTGAGCATTTGTTGTAAATGTAACATATATATATCATTAATAATGAATGATACCTAAGCAACTTTCAAATAGCTATATCCTCAAAACTACTGAGAATATCTATATTCATAAAGTTTTTTGTTCAATGATCCATATTATCATCTCCCAACTGATTTCCCTCTCTTACTAACACACACAGTTTACTGTTGGAATAAATTATGTTCAACAATTATTCGTTATCTTAATAATTATATTTTTAAACCTGTTATTGAATTCATAACTTTTTAAAGTAAAAACAAAAGTTAACATTAAAATTACAAATAATATTTACAAATGAATATACAGGGTGAGTCAGGAGGAGAGGTAAATATTTTGGAAAATGACAGTATAGATCAGGGGTGGCCAGACTTTTTAGAACTTGAGCCATATATTGAAAACAGAATTCGTTGAAGAGCCGCATATACATATATACATATTTTTCCACAGCTAAAGACAAATTTGGTCAGTTTTTATATAGTAAAATAAACAGTACTAACACAATTTTGAAAAAATCACATTTATTAATTAACTTGCATGAAAATAAAAAAAAATCACATTGATACATAAAGCTTTAAAAGATTGCACCACTATTAAAAATAATAACAATAAATTGACTGACTAACACAAAAAAAAAAAAATACAAAACGAAATCATTTAATATTTAGTCTTTACTAGTTGAAGGATGAATTTGTAAATTGGAAACTGAGTTTGGATAATTTGGTGTGTAATTTTTAACGGCACTTTTGAGCAATTCATTTAAATGGGAATTGGTAAGCTGCGAACGAAATTTCAATTTAATAAATTTCATATTAGAATATAAAGATTCAACTTCATACATTGACCCAAATAATGATAACAGTCGACATGCTGCATTTTTTAAATGACCATAATTATAATTATTTTTTCTATTAATGTTTTTACGTATTATGTTATTTAATAAATAATGTATAACGCTACCATATTTTGACTTTTTTATTTCAAACAATATATTATTTATTTTATATTATCCAGGAATCATACATAAAAAATAATAAACGCAAAATTAAAAAAAATAATAACAAATTTGGTATAAATTTAAGTATCTTACAGTGAGCCACAAGTATACTAGAAAAGAGCCGCATGTGGCTCAAGAGCCACAGTTTGGCCACCATGGGTATAGATTGTTGTAAGCAAAAAATTTTATATGAATGTGGGTATTATTCTCAGTAGTTTCAGAGATATAGCTGTATGAAAGTTGCTCACATAAAATAATAACAATGAATGATAAATGTGTTACATTCAAAACAAATGCTCAAAAATCATATGCTGAACTTCAATACATTTTACAGTCAAGTCAATTGATCTTTACATCAATTTACTTACACTACCACTATCAGCATGTCCAAAATTTGTTTCCAGGTTATGCTGCAATGAGACTTAAATTTTGTCTGAGTTATGTGGTGGTCATCACTGCTAACTCAGATAAATGACATTTGATGTTTGGACATGAGTTGTAAAGTGTATTGAAGTTCAGGATTCAATTTTTGAACATTTGTTTTAAATGTAATACACATCATTTATTATTATTGTTGTACATGAGTAACTTTTCATACAACAGTACCTCCAAAACTACAGAGAATAATACCCACATTCACATAAAATATTTTGCTTACAATGATCTATACTATCTTTTCCCAAGATAATTCCCTCTCCTCCTGACTCTCCTTGTACATCTGAATATAAAAATTATAAAATAAAATCACATTTAAGGAGAAAAGTTTTCCTGGTTTGTATAATTTTTTTCTACATAGATTTCATTATATTTTTATATATTAGAATGTTCACAACATACTAGAATTTACTTCATATGCTTACAAATTAATGTGACGTATAAAGTAACAAACAAGTTTTATTTCAAAATAAAATAATTAATAATAATAAATACCTGCTTAGATGTTAAATTGCATGATTTTTGTGAAAATTCAATAGTTTCACTATTATTTATGTCATCTCTTAATAGTACCAGATACTTTTGATCTACTGCAATTTAATAACATAATAGCTGTAAGACTGTATATTTATAATTTAAAAATTTTATAAAAATTATGCTTACCAAATGGTTTCAATATTTTCATAGCACGATACTGTTCAATTTCATATAATTTTTTAAATAATCTATTAATAGTGATATTTTTATCACCTAATTTTGTAAGAAGTTCATCTGTTGGACTTTGACGTCTTTGAACTGCTTTCCCAATTAATGCTAAAGTGATTCTATCTACATTCATTTGTGCTCCTGAAAAATACATGAATCATTTCCATATAAAATCATCTCACTGGTATTTGTAAAATTTTTGTTCTTATTCAAGTTAAGCATAAGATATAGATTACTACATACTTAAAAAAAAATAAGAATGTATATAATTTTAAATAAAATATAATTAGATTTTCTATAAAGACATACATAATCAAAAAATTAGATCAATTTAACAAATTCAGATTCTTGATAGATACTTATCATAGACAGTATTAAACATTAAACAGGATAATGAGTTATGTTTTGTATTTGTAACTCAATTATGATAGTTTTTAATGAACTGGTTAGTAATAAACTAGGTTTTTTGTATTAAAAGAAAATAACTTAAATGAAGAAAAAATTTATTAGGCAAACTTAAAATCAGAAATCATGAAATCATAATTGTATATTTAGTCAATTTTTATCATAATGTTCTAAATCTACAGCTTTAAAATGATAAAAATTTACCTAAAAGAAAAATTATTAAAAAAGATACCAACTTAAATTATAAAATATTCTATATGTAATAAAAATTTTTATAAATAATAATCATTTTGAACCAGTCATAAAATGATTCTCTTGAACAACTAGATTAATTAGATACAACTAAACAGAAAAAATTCATAGATAGAATAACATTGAGTTAATTTGTTCAATTGAAGTACAACAATTGACTTACATATATTTACTTAAAAAATCAAAAGTGTTCAGAGGCTATTTACATCCTACTTCAAGTCCAAATACACAACTCTCTGCTATGCATATTAATTTGTTTACTAAACTATAGTTATGAAATAAAAATATGCTACATGTTTCATTAACAGAAGCTTTTTAACATGTTTTGGAGGCAGATGGATGATGAGAGGATATGCTTGTCAATCCACCTGGTGCAAATTAGTCTATATCGCGGCAAACTAATTGGAGGTAAAGTCTACTCAATCATTGAAAGTTCAACCATCAACCACATGATCATCAACTCAACATCACTCTACGTCATACTCTTCAACAGAAAGTAGGCCATCCCTTCGATGACTCTCAGATTAAACATGTTTGATTTTTTTGGGTGATGATTTAGAGATGCTCATACACATTTGAAAGTTTGCAAGAAAGGAACACATAATGTAGACCACAAACAAGCCTTGCACATATTTATATTGTGATTTGTCTCATTTCAGCAATGGCTTTGCTACACTGGGATTACAAATCGAAGTTTGTTTGATAGAGTTTCATAGATGTAAAAATATAAATAATTTCATTAATTTTATTGAAATTATAAAAGTTATGTAAATATGACAGCAAATCCGTTGTTTATGATGCCCCCGTTTTTGTTTTCATTTATTTATTACATTTCTGCCAAACAGGCAACAAATGAAAACAGCCAAAGCAAACATCAACATATGATAGTTCATAAAAGGATAGATGACCACATTTGAAAACTTTTTCTGAACTGCCTCAAACTAAATAGCTATTTTATCATCTTTTTATAAACATTATTTTCCTTTATTTTTCATATACAGATTTTGACATCAATATTTTAATAATAAATTTTAAATTATTATAAAAATATAATTGCTTCAAAAAAATAACAGTAATAATAATAATCATATCTATTCCAAACACTCACAATGTACAAAACACACATACTGATAAAGTCAGCAAGTACACAGAACTCGCCCAGGAAATAAGGCATCTGTAGAGGATGGGTAGTGTGCTTATTGTACCTGTTGTTCTCTCCTCTACAGGTGTCATACCACACACACTACACAAAAGCCTGGGCACATTACAATTGAATAGAAACACATACATCACACTACAGAAGGCCACTATATTGAATACATGTCATATTGTGAGAAAATTCCTGAATACAGACACACACACTGATACACTTTTTTAATTTTTGTTTTGGTTATTATGCCTTGACTTTGGTCCGGCATAGTACACAGCCACCGGTGTTAACAGTATATCTCACATAACCCAGCATAATAATAATGAAATTATTATTCAAATATAAACATCCATTAACTTGCTTTTTCATTAAGGCCAAACAATCTGCTGGATCTGCTTAATTCAATAAAAAATTTTTTCTCAGAATGGAAATACTGGAGATATATGGAATGTAAAATTTATTTTAAATTTTCCATGAATTTCTCATCATTAAGTCAAAATATGCATCTGTATCAATAGAGGAACTAATGCCTGCATAGTAATTAAGGAATTATTCTTCTGTTACCTTTCCATCAGGATTATTTGGACAATCAAAGCTTTTCAAAAACATTAGAAAAACCTGATCTTCGGTCATTTCTCCATTTAAGTACTTAGGATGTTTTCGTGCATTATAGACACCCTTCAAATCTTCAATAGTTATCACGCTGTCACCAGTGCAATCCATCTTTTTAAATGCCTGATTTATCAGATTTATGTGAGCCACCAACATTGGAGGTCTCAGAGATAAAAGAAATTCATTAAAATATATTGTACCACTTCCATCTTTATCAAATTCCGAAAAAAGAGAATCAACATCATGTTGTTCTAAATTAACTCCATAATCATGCAATCCTTTTTCAAATTCTGCTTCATCCAATTTTTTATCTCTGTTATCGTCCATAATACGGAATGTTCTTCCCTATGTCTTGATACCATCAACTCCTCTTTGGAGACATTGATATCTCAGTTTCTCAATAGGAGTTCTCACTTGGATAACCTTTTTCTGAGGATTAGATTCTAATTCATATCTAGCGGTTGTTGCCATCCTCTTAATTTCTGTTGATATTAACTAAAGGCAAAAACTTCAATCCTACCCTTTCCCTCACAAAACCACATCTGGCAGATCATTTGGCCCAATATTATTACTATATTACCATTGTAAGATAAATTTGCTCTTAAATATTTAAACATACATACGTGCAAAATTAAAGCAAAAAACCTTAATGACATTATATCTTCAAACATCACACAAGCACTGCTTTGTTTCATTTTTTTCTCCAATACTTTACTTATCCTCAAGCATTTTCAGAATTATCTAGCCCCTAAGGTAAGGCCTTAATGAACAAACTTGCATGAAAAATTTAAAAATAAACTACAATAAACATTTTGGAATACTTTAAATTCAAAAGTAGATAAAATGTTTATCTCCAGTAAAGCACCGTCTACAAACATTAGATACTGGTAATCACAAATTTTTCTTTAAATTTTTTTAAATTTAAAGAAAAATTTGTATTTAACTTGTATTAAATTTGTATTAAAGTATTTTAAAAAAAACACAGCTATAACAAAAATTTGAAACTAAATTATAATCAACATATTTTCATTACAAAAATCTTTTAAACCAAAAAAAAAAAATAATAATAATGACATATAATGAATAGCTCTGTCCAAAAGTGTTAATAAATGCATGTTTTACTAGAAGTATTTACTCATTAAATGCAAATTTTCATTTATTACATAACTAATTTTGTAAATCCATTAACATACTAAAAACACAATTTAGCATTCAGCAATTAAAATATTTATAATCAAACTGCAAGAATTCTGTATTGCTAACTTTATAAAGAAGTACTGTACACTAAATATACTATCAAAACAGATATACAAAATCTCACATTAAAGTGAGTTTATGACCAGGTTCTTTCAATTGCTATCATCACAGATAAAGTAAGTTTATTTCTCATATATAAATTTTAATTATTGTAGGCAGGCTAGCCATTACACATACTGTATATAGGCCTATTACAAAGTAAACTGATATAACAAACTCTAAACAGTATTTGAATGCACTTAGTTATAGGTATCAAACCTCTGTGTAAATTCTCTTCTGTTCTGTTATTACTTATATTTTTACTTTTATACTTTGTTAATACAGTAGACCCCCTATAACATGGGTTCATATAACACAGTGAAAAAATTGTGATCATGTTCATATAACACGCTAAAAGAGACTCGTATAACACGGTAAAATGTCATCACCAACTCGTGTCGCGACAGGATGGGTCGAATCTGGACCAATAGCGAATATTGTACAAACTGTCGAGTTTAAACGAGCACTGGACCTACTAAAAACACAATTATTATTCAATGGCCATAAAAATTACATTTATATTAATGATGTCTCCAAAGTTAAGTTATTTTTCTGCAAAAAATTCGCTGATCAGGAAGCACGCGCCCACCGTTCGATGAGCCGTTCTGCGACAAAAACAAGCTTAAGCAATGGCGTCATTGAACGGTGCGCACTCGGTAAGTAATCCTACAATTTTTTATTTATAGCATAGTTTATATGGATTATACGTGATTTGGAAATGTTGAGTCAAATTAGTCTAGAATCGATTAATTTTATGGAAGAAAACCTCTCAAACAGCCGTAGTGTCCCTAAACTGCACATGTGCCGGGCTGTGATTGGCTCATGTATTTAAGTGACTTGTAAAACACGGATTCATATAACACGGAACGTATCTACTGTGTTATAGGGGGGTCTAATGTACTTTTTAAAAGTGATAGCTAAGCTGGGAATAAATAGTTACTTTTTATAGTCAAAAAATAACAAATTTACATTATGTTGAAAAATGTTTATTTTTTGGCTGGAAAAGTTCTGAAATGAGATGGAATTTTTGTTTAATGGTTGTATAATTATTATAAAATGATAATGTTAAATGGTAGAGAATTGTTTTGGTATAAAATATGGAATGTCATAATAGTAGACTATGTCTATAGGTCATCGACTAGCAGTGGGTGTTCTTTCCTATGTGAATAGTACTCATAATATGCTATCATTAATTGAGAAAACACAAGGATTATGGCATTGAAAAAACTGAAAGGCAAATTGTGAAATAATAATTTATTTTTTAAACAAAAATTTTACAATGTGTTGGGGCAATAAAGAAAATAACATTGATCTATGATGTTACTGGAGAGAAGATTAAACACATTTGCAGAAATTTCTTATAATATACTTTTTAATATATGCAAAAATAAGAAAACTATTTATTCCTTTGTGAAAGGAACTCACTCTAGAAATTTATTTAAATCTTTTCTTTAACTATGAACCAGTCAGAAATAAAATTAAACTATGCTCTAGCACAGCAGTTCCCAACCAGTGGTCCGCAAGAGCTAAAATATGGTTCGCGAAAGATTTAAAACTTTTATTCATTTTAAATTATTATTCCCACATTGATACAAACTGAATTTAATTTTTACTAAAAATTAAATTCAGTTTGTATGTTATGAAAATGTTATGTTTTCTATTATAATAGTACTGTTAAAGCATGTTACTCCAGTTTAACAATTACTTATGTTAAAAGTTTTGATTAAAGTTTATTTTTAGACTGACAGTTTATTTTTCTTAAACCTTGTGGTCCCTGCTAACAACAATGAAATCAAAGTGGTCCCTGGTCAAAAAAAGGTTGGGAACCACTGCTCTAGCAGAATATTTATATAACTGTAAAATGATTAATTTTACAATTTTATATATTTATTTACAGTATTATCTATGTTGCAAACCCCTTGCTACTGGAATCATATGAATGTATAGTTACAACTTGAAAAATTTTTATTATATTTTTTCCTAACAAAGACTATTAACAGTGAACAGATGAACAAACTGTAATAAATGAAATTATTCTAGAGAATTTCAGTTTTATATTTTGTAAGATTTTTATTCAAAATAATTTCTATATAGGACAGTTTAATATTCTATTTATCTTCTGTTACGACGACCAATTGTAACAAGGTAAGCATGAATACAGAGCACGTAGCACTCAGTCAACATATCCTCACACGTTTTTCATAATCCACTCCATCTTTTCTTGTTTCTTTCATCATCATCATAATTCTCATTATTTTCTCAGCAAATTGCAGGTCCTATTCACACAAGAAAGAACACCAATCACAGACAGAGCAACATTGTTATAAGTTTCAAAGAAATATATTTAATGGAGTGCGATTCAATCAGAATGTACTTAATAAAGAGCGATATAATCTAAAGTCGTAGTTACTTTCATTTACTTGTATTATATATTTTACTCCCCATGCTAAGAGAAAATAGAAAAACTGGAATTGAATACTTTCAAATTTAAAACATCAGAAAAATTAATTATCCATTGAAATAATCTAGTTATTTCCGTAAATTACTATATATTATTTATTACAGTAAAATTATTTTACAAACCTAATTCAAACCACGATTCTTCAGCATCTAATATTCGACATAAATTCAATCTTTCTTTGCCAGGAATATCGTAAATGTATTTTTCCAGTGGTTTAGCCTTTGCCATTTTTGTTAACGGGACACAGGAAGCAAACACGCAATTAAGTGAAAATTTGCGTTTTCGTTTACGGTGATTTATGAATTATGATTTCACGCGATTGCGCAACATGTTTTACATGATTAAACTTCCTTTCATTCATCGACGGCCAAAAACTCCTTTTGCATAACATTAATTATTTAATTTATATAATAATGGTCATCTGTCAACAAGCCAAACTGATTAAGCCAAATTTAAAATCGCAAACACGAAAACTTTGCTATCGTTACACCCCCTATCGGAAGATTTCTCTTCCAATCAGTATTGCCAGAGTTTGAATTGCCAAATTTTTGATTTCTTTCGTCTTCTACAGGTGTTTGATATGGAGATTTTAGCTCATAAAGGCTCTTTCTCCGACTAGACGTGTGAATATGATCGCGACGCGACCGAAGAGCCAGCTGTATATCGAACGGCCTAAACGCGCGCGGGAAATAATGCCTTCCGGGAGGACTTTTTATGGGGAACTGGCCTCCTAGTCAGTCGTTTCGGGTAGGAGAAAACCCGGAAAACTCCTAGCAGCTAGCCTGTCTGAGTCGCGGCGCGAACCCACGACCGAACTTCCCAGCGTTCAGGGTCTGGTCACTACCGATGAGCGGCAACGGAGACCACTCGGCCACAAATTCTTGATTGACGGTTTTGAAATTCTTTATATGATTCCATTTTTCTTCATTTTTACATATTTTAGAAAAAGTCACTACGTCACGCGTTTTTTTCTTCTTAATTTTTTTTCCTTTAAAGTTGAATAAAACGTTTTATTTTAATTTAAAAACTGGATTATAACTTATCTGAATGCGTTCTAGAAATAAAGATTTATTTTTAACAAATACCGGAAAGGAATTTATTTGTACTGTTTCTGTTAAATTTCAATGGTCTCAAATAAAAAGTTGACGGCAAGTTGAAATGGCGTGGATAAACTGTAAATCTAAGTTATTGTCTGTTTGGTTCAGTTATGGCAACGCTACACTTAGGCGATCTGCCTGGGGGGATGCCTTCCAGGAGGAAAACTGGCCTCTATTTAGGCATTAGCGCGTGGAGAAAACCCGGAAAACTCCACGTGGCCAGCCCGTCTGAGCGAGGTGCAAACTCACGACCGAACTCCCAGCAGCGCCCGCTCAAGCATTTATGTCGCCCCGGACAAAAAGACAAATTGCCGCCCCTTAAATTTATTTACAGAGAAACATGTAATATGAAATTAAGAATCAAGTAGTACAAAACGGTAAAAGTTAAAATATACCTTTACCTAGTTACAAATTGTTAACTAGATGCATTTTAAATATTACAAAAATGTATTATTGTACAATCAAACAAAAAACTTATATCCTATAAAAATTAAACAAAAGTACATCAACTATACTAAAATCAAAAGAATTTTTTTCTTACTTTTAATTCTGCAAACTTTTTTATTAACTCTTTTAAGTTTACTTGATCGGCAGTTTCATGCGCAATCGCCAAAATGGCCAAACTATTAAGGTGATTTTGCGTGGTAGTGGAACGTAAAAGTTTTTAATTAATTTTTATTTAGAGAAACTCCTTTCCCCCACTAGCTACAGTTATTGGTATGATCGGCAGGTTTCTTAAGGTGACACTAAGGTTTGGGACAAAATTTAACATTGTTGCTTATGCTTTCCTTTTTGCTCAAAAACCCTCTTTTATGGTTGTTTTCTTCAGAATTAAAGAATGCAAATATTTTCTTAGCTTTTAGGCAAAAATAATAAATGCGAAATGTAAATTGCATGGTAATTTTAGCCACAGAAAAAATCGACAAATATAAATTTCGATTAATTATTTAATTTATAAATATTTTGTCACGTTCACAACCAAAATGCCGCTTTTAGATTTGCCGTCCGGGTTGTCCGCCCCCAGAGCGGGCCCTGCTACAAGTGTTTAGGGTGCAAAGACCTCTTGGCCACTGATGGGCCTTTCTCTGTGACAAATCCAGGAGAGTGATGATTTAAGAGTTAATATAAGTAATGGTTTATTAATGATTATATACAGAGGAACTAGACTTATTAGAATTGAATAATAGTAAATTTTCACCGTATATATTTGAAGAAATGCGTTAAAGATTTTTGTCTCAAGATGACATTTCATTGTTTGAATGTTCTCAACTTTCTTAATGTACTGTAAATTAAGAAAAAAACATGATTTGCTTACATTTTAGGAGCTTTTTTAAGGATGTTTTTAGGACATTAAACATTTTTTCAGATTTAAAAAGATATATTTATCACAGGAACTACATAACATTATCGTAAGAGATATTCACTAATCAATTATTTTTCAAAAACATCTTATTTATATTAATTAAATCATTATTATTATTTATTAATTATTATGAAGATTTCTACTGTGTGAGATTTGAAATATAATATTAAATGTTTTAATAAATAATGATTACTTGCTTAAAGACTACAGAAAATTATTTTCTTCTTCTAGTTGATATTTTCCTTTAGCAGGAACAGCAGCCATACAAGATTACTTGAATATATCCAATAAGAAAACTTCAACTGAAATTTAGTGCATATTTTATAATTATTATTAATTTTATAAATTCATATTTTGATATAAATAATGCTATTTTCTGCATATACTGTCATTCAGTGTGAACATGTTGCATTTTCTGAAGTAACAGTTTTAGTGAAATTGGAAAATATATTATCAGGTTACTAATAGAGATTTCTCTTAAATATTTTATGTGGTTAGATGAAAACAAAAATCTAGTAAATAAACTGCTTTAATATTTAACACTTATTCTAAAATGTTTGCAGTATGCATCATAAAGTAGTTTTAATTAACCCTGTTTAAATTACGACATGAGATTCTGGAATTATTCTTACGATTACCGTATTTTACGGACTATAAGACGTACTTTTTTCTTCGAAAAATTGCCTCCAAAATTCAGGTGCGTCTTATAGTCCGTAGCATCTTATAGTCCTTAAAATACGGTAGTTATAACGTGGGAAAAAATCATAAGACATTTTTCTCCACATCGGTATTTCCGCCTTCCGTCCGTATCCCACGGGATCGGTAAACCGAAGACATCCGCTATAATTCCTTTCCCATATCGACTATTATTTCAAAAATCAACAAATCGTGTAGGGAGGAAACTTTTTGTATGTAAACTTCGAGACGACGAGCTTCCCTCTCTACGTTACTTGAGAAAGTTCCTTGGATACATAACAACTAACTGTTAATGTGTGTGAACATCATCACTTAAACAATTACACGGTAATGAGAGTCGAATAACAAAGAGGGGGAAATAAACCTTCCGCCCAGTTTGTCAAATTCCCATGGCTCTAGTCGGCCCATTGACGATACATCTGGAATGACATCGCAGCAGTGACATAAGGTCATCTGATCAAATTCCCACACCCGATAGGAATAGGCGTATAACGGTTTGCACCCAAGGCCCGGGGCGGACATTCCCCTCAAGGAGCGTGGACCAAAGCTCTGTCCGCTAGCCCTCGTCTCCCGTCTCTCCACCGAAGTCTGTCTTCAGCAAGGATACTATTCCTAGCCATCTCGCTGCCTCTGGTCACTATAGAAAAGACAACTGACCGTCTAAGCAACATGAGGTATTTTGTTCAACCATTTGTAAACTCTCTCTCTCTCTCTTCTCTCTCTCTCTCTCTCTCTCTCTCTCTCTCTCTCTCTCTCTCTCTCGGTCTTTTAGAGGCGTGTTTAGTTAGTTATCGAACTAAATATATTTTATCCCTTTGATATACTGTATTATTGATCACTATATCCCTATGTAGTATTATTTTATTAGTTCATATATAAGCATCGATTCATTTATAATATTAAACTTGTTGGTTTTATGTACTGGTACTTGGTTTCGAATCGAATTCTTTTGAGGGCGGATTACCCTATCTGCATATCCACGACTCTCCCCGCACGTACAAGCCTTCCTATTAGCACGAATCGCTAAAAATAGACCTTTATAACCGCGAGTTAAGATACGAATAACTATCTTAACTGGTGTCAAGAGCTGACGTCGAAGGAATCATACAATTACGACGACAAATGAAATATATAGCCATCCAGTGACAAGATGCTCTCCTTGTCACTGGACCTCACAGGCCCGACGCGGGAAAAAGGGTTAACAATAGCAATCTGTAACCCCCGATTATCACAACATGAAAACATGGTTCTCAGATCAGTTTTAGTCTATAGACTGTTTGTGGTAAAGTTTTAGGTTTCTAACAGGTTTTATAACAACATTAAACAGACTTGTTAAACAGAATAAATGTTATAATATGTTTGTGAACTGAAAACATACTTTAAAATTTTAAATGAAATACAGTAATTGAAATTAAAAATTTCAGTCATTTAAATTAATCTATATATCTATATATATAATCGAGACGAGTTGATAATAATAATAATAATAATAATAATAATAAGAAACACAAATTAGTAGACATCCACGAGCCATACTACAAATACATTCCACAGACAGTATTGGAAAACAACACGCACAAAATGTACTACGACAGAGCCATAATCACAGATAAAACAATTTACCACAACAGACCAGACATCACACTCATTGACAAACACAATAAAATCACATACATTATAGACATATCCATTCCAAACACTCACAATGTACAAAACGCATGCACTGAAAAAATTAGCAAGTACACAGAACTCGCCCAGGAAATAAGGCATCTGTGGAGGATGGATAGGGTGCTTATTGTACCTGTTGTTCTCTCCTCTACAGGTGTCATACCACACACACTACACAAAAGCCTGGGCACATTACAATTGAATAGAAACATATACATCACACTACAGAAGGCCACTATATTGAATACATGTCGTATTGTGAGAAAATTCCTGAATACAGACACACACACTGATACACTTCTTTAATTTCTGTTTTGGTTACTATGCCTTGACTTTGGTCCGGCATAGTACACAGCCACCGGTGTTAACCGAGTATCTCTCACTTAACCCAACACAATAATAATAATAATAATCAGCGCAGAGCCCAAACGGGTAGGAGTTGAAAGTTGAAATTTGGTACACAGTTAGGGTACGTTACGAAAACGCACACTAAGAAGGGATTTTTCGAAATTCTTCTCCACGGAGGAGAGGGACAGAAATAAGGCTTAACACTTCCATCAACAATGGAAGTGTTACGTAACAATTGAAATGTTCGTTTTGTCAACAATAAAAGTGTTACATAACAATGGAATTGTCAACAATAAAAGTGTTGCGTAACAATGGAATTGTCAACAATGGAAGTATTGTATAACAATGCAATTGTTAAGAGAAAGCGACGTGCAAGACGCAGATGCAGTTTTTTTCGTTTTTGCGGGAAATCGAACATATTTTTAGACCCATCTAAAAATTCTCTAATTAGTTTGAAAACAGGGGATCCCAATTCTTGCATTCTGTGAAAACGGGTAAGGTTGACTATAATGTAATAATCTTAAATTAATCTTCACTATCGTTAATTTTGCCCGAGCAACGCCGGGTCCACCCGCTAGTATTTCATAATTATTGAAAGTAATTTAACATAGTGGAAATTGCATAGTCCAATGAATAATTATGTTGCTTAATAATATTTTATTATAAAATAAACAATAAATAAAGTTGAAGCTGCTATTTCTATTTATTGGTATTGAATACTGTTTAATAAATTTTTATAAAAATATTTATTTAATTCTCTATAAAAATAATTAAATTTAATTATAATGCATAAGAAAGTTCCTAAATAAAGTAAGTTGTTATCTCTTGCAAATACTTTTGAAAGTTTAGTTTACATAACATGTAAAGTTTGTGAGAATGGTTTTCTTTCTCTTCATATAATTTTAATTTATAAAAATGTTTAATCTGAGCTCTTGTTTGCAGTTTGTGGAATTTAAAAGTACATGCGAATATCGAAAACTAAATATATTCTTATTTTAACAAATATCTCCAAATTTCTTCTCTAATTTTGCATTTCAAAACTAAATAAATTTATCCTCGTACTTTATTATACGTACCATTGACATAGCTTTTTATTTTGAAATCTACTTAGTTAAAGCCTTTAATTGTGTGTCAAAGTAATCTCTAAACGAAAAGATACTCTATTTGAAATTACAAAAGAAATTCCGTGACTCGAACTCGAAGGAACGTGAAGTTTACAGCACGTAGATAGCATGAAATCTATACCGTAACCTTGAAACTGCGGATCCAAAATGGCAGCTCCATAGAGAACATTGGTGTCCTGACCTTATGTTTATAGACCTTGTTGCAACAAGCTTTTAGCTGCAGGAACCTATTGGCTGAGCCCTACCGTAGAGGAGCATTTTGTAACTTATGGTAGGCGATCGTGTTGTATGTTTGGAGTGCAATCTCTAGTTTGGGTCATGTTAAATTTCCATCAATTTAATGATTTTTCATAACTTACACTTCTCTTCATTTTAACTTTTTCTGTTGGTTGTCAGAAAAGCAAATTGCCGATTACCGTACAGACCTAGATTATTGTGTTGTATTGATTATTATATTGCGTTATTGTACCGATTGTTTTGTTTTATATTTAATAAATTTGTGTCTCTTTAGTAATAATGTCAAATTCTCAGTGCAAAATAGTGAAAATTTCAAATTAATTTACACTTGTTATGATACAGTAAATGAATTTTTTTTATCTGTTAAAATAACTTTAGAATTACGAACTTCCAGAAAAATTATTTTTTATCAATTTATCATTAATTCAATAAATGAAATTAGAATAAACTCGTATTTAAACCTTTTTATTTATGAAAAATATATTTTTAAATTAAAACATTTTACTTAATTTTTAACACCCGAGAATTATATTAAAGTTTTATAAACAAATAATACTTTTAAATTTATCAATGTATAATTTATACAATAATTTAGCAAATCGATTCGTATATTTATATTATTATTTTGAAAGAATTTTTCAAAATAAGCAAAATCTATTTGGCGTATATTTCGGTAATTGTACACATAAATGTGTTTAATTACAAGTTTACCGGCCGTAAAGCCTACGGTCGGTCTCAGCCAATGTGTTCCTTTCCTTCATACAATGGTTAATATGGAGTGTGCAGCTCATATAAGCTATTTACTCCGAGAGACGAGAATAGATCCGATTAGCCAGCCTTCGGATGGAATGGCCATACGCGAGCGGGGAAATAATGCCTTCCGGGATGTCTTTTAAGGGAAACTGGCCCCTATTTAGGCGTTACAGACGTGGAGCAAACCCGGAAAACTTCACGTGGCCAGCCCGTCCGAGCGAGGCGCGAACCCACGACCGAACTCTGTGTTCAGGAACGAAGACCGCTTGGGCACTGGTAGGCCCAATGTGTTCCTGCATGTTGCGTTTCTTTGTGCGGAGAGTGTAGCGGAAATGACGTCACGAACAGCTATCGCTACACGTCGCTGCATCATGGTTTAGAAACGCTTTCCGCTCGAGCGAAACATGGACGCCGTAATTTATCCTTTAATTCCAGTTACAGCCGAAAGTAGTGCTTTAGTTAAAGAACTACAATATTTAAATAAAGAGATATAAAGAATTGAGAGTTTATCTTTCCAAAAATGTGAACAAAGAGATAGGAGATATATAATTATATTTAAAATCTAGTATTTTCTTATTCTTTAGATAACTTTCAGAGCCATTTTATAAAATTTAATCCTTCTTAATCTTTCCATAATATTTTTATCAACATTCACTTCGACTTTTTTATTTTTACAGCATAATATCGTATTATACACACAAGCGTCCATTTTGCTTTACACGTAAAAGCTGCTTTATCTTTCGAGACATTCCAATTTTTAACGCTAACTAAGCGCTGATCTCAACGTTCGTTAAAAGTGATTCATTTTTTCAACATTGAAGTGGCGCTGTTGTCAACGCTGATTCAACACACTCAGCACCCAACAGATATGTTGACCGCTACTTTCCAATGAATTTTGGATAATTGGTGCAACATCCGTCTTGCTGAGAACGGAATTATGAGAAGCAAGCACTTCGTTCTCAAAGTTGGAACGTCATTGATGACGTCAAATTGTTGGTTTCAACACAACAATCGTGTTGAAAATTGGAATGTTCTGTTTGCTGTAGCGACCTCTTGCATCAAACGTTTAAAAACGATTCGCTACTTTGCAGCGCTGCATTTAGAAACGCGTTTCATAGTGTTTGCTGTAAAGCGCTTCTCGAGCGCTGCATAAAAAAACGCGGCCACACCTAAAAGTTTGTAAAATCTTGGCGCGATTTACGGTAGGGCCGACAATTCTGGTGGCACGTGATCTTGGTCTATGAACGTAACTGAGCGATAAAGTAATAAAATAAAATAATAAAATAAAATTACACACTTATACAGTTAGTCCAAGAAGAAATTCATTTGTGAATTTTTTTTAAAGTTTGTAACTAAGCGATCATCGGAAAATACTTCGAAAAGCTTATCTTTCATTGGACGGATCATCAGAATGATCCGCCCGCATTTCATAAGTTACGATGGCTGAACTTACTATTCATAACACGAATATTTAAAATATAAAATTTTCGAATTATTATATTATTTCATTAAATAGAATTACATGAATTATTTTTTAATTTAAGTGCTAATGAAACGACAATAAATTAATTAATATAAACGGCGGGAGAAGACGTAAAGACAGCGTCAGGACGCCGCGGAGTGCAAAACGAAAAGTGGACAACGCGGATATTTTCTTAGATTTATAAAATAATGGCGACGATTCGTAAGGAATTTGCATTGGGATCCATCGTCCGAATAAAATGCGAAAACTTTTTGTAAGTATCGACGAATAAACGTAGATATTCAGTGCGATATCATTAACCAACGATGGCGTCCACCATTAGTTTGGATGGCTTCGGTTAGTCTTCCCGCCTTTTTCCCCCAATTACTCCCCTTAATGGCGATGCCCTCGAGCCGGTATGAAACATCGCAATTACTTGTATCTTAATCGAAGAATTATGATTTTTTAATATTTTAAGTCGATTATGCCAAGAGGTGGGTAACTTGACGAGTCCAGGCGGAGAAGTGTTTCTACTCTTCGGCTCAGTTGCAATCGAGCTGGAGTGCTCAAAAATTAACTTCAAAAAAATCCTCTTGGTTGAAGTAATATGATGAGATTTCGTGAATTATTTCTTGTAGTACTTTTCTGCTTTTATTATTTTATAATTTAAAGAAATTAATTTATTGTCATTATTTTTGTTGATTTTTTTAATACAGAACTTACGATTCGGTTGAACTGATACCAGGACCTGGACTGAATCTCATCGTTGGACCAAATGGCACGGGAAAGTCTACTATCGTCTGTCTGATATGTCTTGGACTGGGAGGTAGACCGAATATCATGGGCCGTGCCAGTCGAATATCGGACTATATCAAACACGGAAATGACAAGGCAATGATGGAGATAGAATTGTACGTCATAAAACTGATCTGTAACCAAATTTTTAAGTTAAAACTTTAATTTTATTAAGTAGTTTTTGCATTATAGATACAACAGCAATGGAGATAATTGGATCGTGAACAGAGAAATATTCCCCGATAACACTTCGACTTGGATGTTGAACAAACAGTCGTCGTCTCAGAAAGAGGTAAGATACATTCGAATAAAAACTGAAATAATTAAAACTATAAAAATGAAAAAGTTCATTGTAAAATTCTCAAGATTTTTCTCTTAATATTCTTAGTGAAAATAAATTTTGTTCATTAAATTGATAAAAAAAAAAACTAATTGTTAATGGATTTTGCTATAATTTTACTAATAATTGTAATTTTTAACAGATAGGAAGGCTTACTAACGAACTAAACATTCAGACTGGAAACTTATGCCAGTTCTTACCTCAAGATCGTGTCTGCGAGTTTGCGAGAATGTCGCAGCAGGATCTCTTAATCAATACAGAAAAGGCCGTAAGTTAATACGTAACAGAGGGAAACTAACTTAATCTTTCTTATATCTTGATTTGCACGGATTTTTTCTGCTGTTGAATCTAGGTGGGGACTCCAGAGATGCTTGAATATCACCTGCAGCTGAAAAAACTACAAGCGGAAGTTCGCGACTTACAGAACTCTAATAAAAGTGGGATAAGCCATCTCGAGAAAGAAAGAAAGATACTTATTCATTTCGAGAAACAGCGAGAAAACTTTGAAGAATGTCAGAGATACCTCGAAGAAGTGGCAGTTTTAAAAGAGAAGAGGGCTTGGGTGGTAAGTTTTGAAGAAAATTATTAATCTCCATTGAGGAAAGTTATTCATCTCTGCATCAAAACTGAATATAATACCATTGATTTTTTTAGGAATACAACGAGATTCGTAAGGTTTTCTGTGCTAAGAAACAAGAAAAGAATAAACTCTCAGACAAATTAAAAGCTTTAAGAAATTCCAATCAGTCTTTAGAAAAAAAAGTTCATGAATCAAGAAATAGAGTTTCTACGTTTGATGAGGAACTGAAAGAAATTGTAAGTTTATCATAAAATTATTTAAACTATTACGTGGATGTTTACTTTGGAATAAATATATGATAGGTAAAGACTATAATATTTACAGAGTTTGAAAATAAGGAGTCAAGGTGTGAATGCTACTAATGTTACAAGAGTAATACAATCGTATAAAGATAAGGTAAGAATAAATATTTTGGGAGTTATGCATACATATATAGTAACACGTTATCTTTGCATTATTTATCATTAAATGCAGAAAACTATTTTATTATATTAATTATATAAGCAATTGATTTTATTTTCAAGTGTCAAATGAAATCTTTTACAGCCTGTACTCTTCTAGAAATTTGTCCTAGCACTATTTTATATCACCTGCGCCATTTCAGGTAGTTCGTGCTTTGAAACCCAATAAAAGTAAATTTCTTTCTGTTCTAGCGTTAGTCCCACTGTAGTGCAGGGTCCGCTTTTTGGCATTCCAATCTCCACCTCTTTCGATCCAAGGCATCCTGGAGTGACACCCACTAGCCGCATATCTCCCTTATCCTGTCCATCCAGCGTTTCCTGGGCCTCTCGCGAGGGCGCTGTCCAGCTGGGTTGAGATGGGTGGCCGTTTTTGCAACAGATTGTTCACTGCTTCTGACAACATGGCCATACCAGCATAGGCGGTTCTCACGCATTTTCTCAATAATAGGCGCCACTTCCGTGATCTTGCGGATATGTGTGTTCGCAACATGGTCAAGTCGAGTGAGTCCTAATGACCAGCGAAGCATTTTTATCGCTATTCCATGAAAAGCTTGCTCATGCCTTGCAGTCGCCAGCCAGCACTCTGTCCCATACAACGCGGTCGGACGAGAGTTTTATAGATCTTCGATTTGAGTAGAATGGGCATTTTCCTGTCACAAAGGACTCCAGTGACCTGTCTCCATTTCAACCATGCCGCGTTGACTCGTGCTCGTTCATCAGGGAGGGTGTCTACGTCAGACGTAATCAAGGAGCATAGGTATTTAAACTGGGTGGTTTTTGGGAGTTCTATGCCACTGACATTGATAGTGCCAGGATTTTGCTGCCCACACTCATGGTATTCAATTTTCCCAAGATTCAGTCACAAGCCGTTTGCCTCTAGATGTTCATTCCATTCCTGTGTTTGATGTTGCAAGTTGTCCTGAGTCACTGGTAAGGGCCACAACATCTGCATACAGGAAGGACCATGGGTGGGGCGCTTGTATATCAGCAGTTGCTGTGTCCATACATAAAATAAACAGCAGCAGTGACAGCGCAGATCCCTGGTGAACTCCAACATTAATCGTAAATGATGGTGAAATTCCCGCAGGACATCTGACAGAACTTGTGACATTGTGGTAAAGCATTTGGGTCCACTTCACATAGACTTCAGGGACTTCATGGTTTCGTATTGCATGCCAAATAAGGTAATGTTGGAACCCTATCAAAGGCCTTCTCGAGGTCCAGGAATGCCATATGTATGGTTGTGTTCTTTTCCCAGTGCTTTTCAACAAGCATTTGTGCCGCATAGATTGCATCTGTGGTCCCGCAGCCCCTGACAAAGCCACACTGGTTTGGGGTAATGGACACGATATTGCGGAGGCGATTATCTATGATGCGTTCAAAGATTTTCATTGTGTGACGGATGGATCGATAATTTGCACATTTACTGACATCACCTTTGGCCTTCCAGATTGGCACCACGATGCTTGTCATCCAGGTACTGGAGGCTTTATTTTTAGTTGTAATATGATTGAATAGTTTAGTAAGGGTTTCAGTTCCCTTGTCCCCAAGTAACTTCCAGGCTTCAGCTGAAATGTCGTCTGGACCTGTTGATCTTCCGTTCTTTATCCTTTGGCTGCTTTGACTTCTTGTGTTATGGGCGGTGCGGATCTATGAATAGGCTGTGACTGGGATGGGTGGATGGGGGAACTTCTCATTGCATATGCCTGCAAAATACTCAGACCATCGGTTTAGGATATCTTGCGGGTTTCGCAGGATTTGCTGGTGACTATTTTTGATTTGCCTGACTTGGCCGATGTGCTCAGTTGCCTTGTGGCGTGCTTTTACCAAGCAGTAGATTTGGTTAGTGCCTTCTGGCGTGTCCAACTGAGCATACAACTGCTGGTAGTGACGACCTTTTGCTATGGCCACTGCTTGTTTTGCCGCTGACTTCATGGTTTTGTAGTGTCAGAGATCAGTATCAAGCCATGTTCTTCTCCAGGCCTTGAAGGCAAACTTTTTTGCTTTAATAGCTACTTGAATCTCATCGTTCCACCACCAGGTTTGTTTGTCAATAAATCTGCGTCCTGGTTTGGTCTTTCCTAAGATATCTGCAGCAGCACCCTGGATCTGTTCTACTATTTCACTCCAGAGTGCATCCACAGGCTGGTCAGGATTCACAGCAAAACTGACCAACCTGGCAGTCAATTGTTTATGTTCTCATTTGCTCAATTTTCGCCACTTCAGGTCCGGTTTTCAATTTACCCAATTTTCACCATTCGTTCCGGTTTTACCCAATTTTCACCATTCGTTCAGGTCCGGTTATTTTGGTTTCGCTTTTTGAGGTTGGATGATTCGAAAGTCCAGAATGAGTGAGCGGTGTAGGGACCAATGTTGTCCGATGGGATCACTTCAGCATTTATTGCGAGCTTCAGATCACAGCGTTTGATCAATCAGTAATCGATTTGAGTTGCATGGTCTCCATTGCTGTAAGTGGCTAGGTGTGTGGGCCTCTTTTTGAAGAATGTGTTAGTAATAGCAGTCATGCGCTTCAGCGAAATTCAGGATGAGGCAGCCATCCTCATTTCGTTCGCCAAGTCCGTGACTGCCATGATATTGTGCATATCCCTGCCTAGAGGACCCCACATGTCCATTTAGGTCACCGCCGATTAGGACATAATCTTCTGGAGCAAATGTCTGAAGGTGCCCATCAAGTGTAACCCAAAAATCATCTTTCTTTGCATCAGGGCATCCAGTTTGTGGGGCGTAACATGAGATGACATGCATAATGATCGAGTCGTAGCTGAGCTTGATAGATATTATGCGATCAGAGATTTGATTGACAGCAGTGACTGTCCCGGAATCTCTGGTTGACTGCTATTGCGACTCCATTTCGTTTTGTACTTTGACCATGATAGATTAGCCTGTTTTGTCCTTGAGCAGGTAGCCCTCGTTCATTTCTAGTGTCATCTGGGCGTCGGCGGCATGCGTCGCCTACGGGGTGTGCCCTAGCCCTATTTCGAAATCCGTTTAGTAGCATTCCATAAGATGCGACGAAAGATACTCCAACCGGCTTGTCGCAGAGTCTGTCATTGGAGACCAGAGCCACCGTTAGTCAGGGTTTTCAGACCTTGTTACTAGGAGGCACAACATGGAAAACCCGATAAAAGTAAATACTTATGGTTAATACTTTAGTTATAGATAAAGGATATTCAGACTAAATTGATAAGATTTATAAAGGTATGATTAAAGTATCTCGATCTACTTACAAGGGAACTGTCGGAGTGTCATCTAATAGATTTTAATAAAATTTAGTTAATAATTACGTTAAAAGTATACAAACTCTATGACAAATTTTTAGTATTCACTAAAAGTGTTAATCAGAGTTATTAGCAATCAAATGTCGTACTATTTTATAGTACTTAAACACAAATATGCAAATTTATAGAAGTGAAAGGGTCGCGGAGGAAGACGGCGATATTACATTTAGAATAAATTCTGGAATTTTCGAAAATGGGAGAAGAATTAATAAAATTTAGTTTAATTACGTTAAAAATATACAAACTCTATATTAAATTTGTAATGTTTACTAAAAGTGTTAACACAAATATGCAAATTTTAGTAGTGAAGAGGTCGCGGAGGAAGACGGCGCCATTACATTTATGAATGAATTCTAGTTTTCGAAAATGGGAGAATTAAATGTAAATGTTCAAAACATTATAGCAGAATTTAAAAGTTTATGTGATAATGTTTGGCCTACAGAAAATATTTGTAGGCCTAATATTTCAGACGTTGATAAACAGGTAGCCAAACTGCTTTTTAATGCATTTAGCGATATTTTAAGTAGTTATGTAAGTAGAGATGACGAAGAGTTTTGTCAGATGGAAAATAATAATTTGATTATAGATAGGCCTATTTCAGATAATAAAATAACACGTCTGCTTCTAGAGAAAGAAACTGATAACGCAGACACTGACTGTGAATCGGGATATTCAGATGATGAAAAATTCGATAAGAATATAATCTCAACAAAACGAAAAGAAGAAATTCTTAACTTGCATAAGAAACACCCAAAATGGAAATTACACACATTACAGCGGAAAGGAGCTAAAGAATTAAAACGTTTTAGTGATTTATATAAATGGGAAAAACAATTTAAATCTCGAAAGCATAGAATTGAAACGTTAAAAATCATTAAAGAACATACTAAACAAATGTTTGACGAAGCTCGAGGCAGCTATAAAATTGTTAAAGGAAATCAATTAAAAATATGGGCATTACAGAAATTTCTTCAACTGAATAGTTCAATTAAGTTTACAGCTAGTGATTCTTGGGTTGCAAAATTTAAAAAAGAATATAGATTAGTATCTCGAAAGATTACAAAACTTGTAAATAAAACAGAAATAGTGAACGAAAAGGATATATTAGTAAAAGCTGCGCAATTTCAAACAACAGTAAAAAATTTATTGCCGTCTTATTCACGTAACTTCATATTCAATACGGATCAGTGTGGTTTTTCATACGAAATGATTTCACCAAGAACACTTTCATATAAAGGAGAAAAAAACACTATTGGATTTGCACATTCTCCAAGTAATAAAGTAACGCATTCCTACACTGTTCAATATTTAATTAATGCTAACGGACAAGTTGTAGGTAATGTATTTATTTGCTTACAAGAGGCTCATGGAACCTTTGGACGTAGAGTTCAAGCATCGCTGTTCAATGCCCCAAACGTAACTGTTACAGCTAGCTCATCTGGCAAATTATCTACAGCAATTATTACAAACTATGTAAAAGACGTATTATCTCCAAATATAACAGAAAACTCTTTATTAATAATTGACTCGTGGAGTGGACAAACAAATATTAATATTTATAATACAGTATTTCAAACATCTACAAATCAAAATTCATGCGAAATATTAATTATTCCACCAAAGTGTACGTCTATATGCCAACCTTTAGATGTCGGATTTCATAGACAATTAAAACTTTTAGCTAAAGAAATTTTAAATGCTATACAATTATTCTGTAATGATTCTTCGATGAAATTGTTTTGGACAACTAGAAATGGCATTATAAAATTACATTCGATTCTTCATCATCAATTATCTGCGCCAATATTTAATAATTTGATTAAACATGCATGGTTCGCTTCTGGACTCGTAAATGAAAAGTGTCAATTCTTAAATGTAAAACAAGTTTGTTTTTCTTTTTTAAACACTGACAGTTTAAATTGTGTCGAGAGTAATTGCGAAAATCTTCGATTTGTTAAATGTGCACGATGCCAACAGATTCTTTGTTTATTTTGCTTTGTTGAAAAATATCATGTAAATAGTTGTCCATCTAATAATTTGTGAATATAATAACTTTTAAATATATCTATTAAAATGTATTTATTTATTACGTTTCGATTGTTTTCTTTATATTTATTCTATCAATACTTTTATATTAAATTTCATTGTTAAACTAGTATATATATCTAATCTTTTATAATATTTATTTGAGTTTCCTTATTGAGTTATTGAGTTTCCTATTTGAGTTATTCCTTCTTCTACTCTGTAAATGTAATACAGTGATACCTCTGTTTTCGTAGTGTTTAATACTAAAAAATTAAGGAATTAATATAAAATGAGTATAAAAAACTAATACAATGGTCTCCGAAACAGAATCACCATCTAACTGTTTTTGATTGATCGAAATTAATAATAACTGTTCGGCCTCTTCAATTGTTTGCGGTCTCTGTTTCATTAGCACATTTACGCCTTTCGCTACATTAGCCTCCTTTTTGCTTCCTTTTTCGCCACAACGAAACTTATCGTGGATGATGACTTCCCGAAAAGTACAGTACATGCGACCGATTTCAGCAATTTTAATGCCAGTCACGTATTTTTTAATGATTTCCTTCAACTCGATCGTGTTCCTGGCCTTGTTCGAAGGGCTACTGGCTCTGGAAACTTTCTTTGGTCCCACGATGGAACTAAAAAGAATGGAAGCAATGGAATTGTTTGGCTAGACGCGCGGAGTAATGCTCGTACAGCAAAAAACACCGCCACGAGGACTTGTGAGCAGAAAAATGCGTGGGTCGCTCTTTGTTTTCGCAAAATTAGCAACGAGATCATGTGGCACGC
The DNA here is from genome assembly GCF_030686945.1 of Centruroides vittatus. Lineage (NCBI taxonomy): Eukaryota > Metazoa > Arthropoda > Arachnida > Scorpiones > Buthidae > Centruroides > Centruroides vittatus. The sequence goes on from NW_027122637.1 coordinate 1,761,709, forward strand.
CGACGAAATCCGAGGCAAATTTTTTGCAAAAAATCGACGAAAACCAAAGTCAACGAAAATCGAGGTATTACTGTATCTTCCTCCGCGACCCTTTCACTACTAAAAATTTTCATATTTGTGTTAAACTACTATAAAATAGTACGACATTTGATTGCTATTAATCCTGATTAACACTTTTAGTAAACATTACAAATTTAATATAGAGTTTGTATACTTTTAACGTAATTAAACTAAATTTTATTAATTCTTCTCCCATTTTCGAAAATTCCAGAATTTATTCTAAATGTAATATCGCCGTCTTCCTCCGCGACCCTTTCACTTCTAAAAATTTGCATATTTGTGTTTAAGTACTATAAAATAGTACGACATTTGATTGCTAATAACTCTGATTAACACTTTTAGTGAATACTAGAAATTTGTCATAGAGTTTGTATACTTTTAACGTAATTATTAACTAAATTTTATTAAAATCTATTAGATGACACTCCGACAGTTCCCTTGTTAGACATAAATTGACAGAGTGGTTAAGTTAATGATGCTATTAAAATATTTAACTTAATCTATATTGTAGAATTAGTATAGACCAGCGATTCTCAACCTTCCTAGCTCCGCGACCCCTCAAATAGTAAATATAAATAAAATTAATATTTCGCGATCCTCACTCAAAAAAATAATAACAGTAAGCTTTACTATTACTAATTGAATTTTGACTGTAATTATAAATGTAAACAAATGCAACCATCACATTAATTTCTTTTCTTTACATGTGTACTTATTGTAAGTAAAATGTTTATAAGTTTATAATAAATGATTTTTTCTCATAAAATGATTTCATTATTGTTTCGCAACCCCCTTTAATACCACCGCGAACCCCAGGTTGAGAAACGCTGGTATAGACTGTCCTTCTTTGAGTATTTTAACTCCTCCTGGCTGTTATGTATCGGATGGTGAATGATCGGTTAACCTGTATGTAAGGTGCATTGATGATAATACAATTTTGGTGGTTACAGTGAGAGGGTGGGGAGATAGAGAGGGGGTCATATGTCTATTTCAGGTGGAGTTGGACGTAATGAAAATTTTAGTTACTGGCATTTGCAATATTTTTAAAAACTCATCTCTGCCCTCAAAATTATGCCTTTTGCCTTTTATTATAATTAATAATATAAAAGTTATTATTTTAATAAAATCTCATAAAAACTGAAAATTAGACAACTTTTTCTAGATTGTTTTTTTAGAATTTTTATTCATTATTTTCAAAAACAGACTTTATATTTTTTCTGATCCCTTTTGTTTTCTTTTCGGACAGATAATCGAATGCAACAATGAATTAGCAGCTAAACAACAGGACGAAATGCAAAGATTAGCCAGGTATGATTCAAGAATACGATAAAATTTTATTTATAATACGGTGATATTGAAATAGCACGTTTTCTCGAGTTTGCACATAGTTACTTTCTTTCAAAAGTGAAAAATAATATTGATATTGTTTAAAAATTTCTAAGTTAACATCAAAATCTTTGTTTACATTTCTTTATCCACAAATTATCAAATTAGCATTTCAGGTACAAATGTTAAATATGAGCATTGAACTTAATAATTTTAAATTTAAAGAAGTTTGTAAAAATTAACGACCACTAATCGTTAATGGAGTATTTGATATCGCCAACACGAAAGACGCTTGTGTGTTTGGTAAACTATCCGATTAGCAAGTTGTGTGTGTTAATGAATCTGATGCAATAAACATGTTTAAAAATATGCAAGGTGAAGGTGAAAAAGTACATATTCCAGAATTATAATTTAAATTTACTTATGTATTATTATTTTTGAACAGTGTCATACATAAGACTGCATTTATTTCTAAAAACTTATCACAAGATTCTCGTATCTCCTATAAAATTAATTGTTGTAAATTGTAGGAAGTTTTTAAAATAAAGTTTAATCTAACAAATTAAAAAGATGAAAATAGACAAAAGTTTCAAAAAGATTGAACATAGTGAAAATGAATAATACTGAACAATGAAATTGTAATAAGAATATCTACTGAAAGAATTGCATTTGTAGTATATTGATCTAACAGGATTCACAAATAAAAAATGTTGAATTATATATATTTAAATAGGATACCTGTAATCCACGTGCTCATTTGTAATTATTAACAGTTGCATAAATTGTAAAAAATTATATCATTTGAATGTTTGGGCAGTTTGCTTTCTCTCGCTTGTTGCATGAGATAAAGATAACCTTAGCTAATTAATTTTAAAAATTATTATTAAATAACTCTTCTCTCACTACTCATAATCTAGAATAGTGGTACGCAAACTATCTTTATTTCCGACTTCCCGTTTTGTGAAAAATTTTGTCGCAGTCCCTGGATAGACAGCGGACATTTTTTTAATTGTCAACGTAGTTAAAGATCTGAGATTTGCGCTTATATTTCTGCCTTATTAGAGGTCTGAATAAAACATAATTTTATGAAACAATGGTTTTATTTATGTATTTGGGTATAAATATTTATTTAATAAAAAATTCTTTTAAAATAACTTTACATCATAAGAATTCAATGTGAGGTATGCATTTGCAAAGAGCTCATGATTGCTTCTGTGTTAGGACCTGTATCGAGATCGATATTTTGTTTTAATGGCAACTAATTTTTAAAAGCCGGTTTCACATAAGTGAGTCAATGCAAACTGAATCAAAATATTGATTGTCTTTTTCTTCAAATCGGCATATTTGTTTCCAATCGATAACCAAAATTTTTGGCAAGTCAGAGACTTAAATTGAATGCTGGTCTGATATAGTCTTTTTACTGTGCTGTGACTATACTCTTGCACTGCAAGCTAAATATGCATGTGTCAACATGTGTTTCTGTTGCCACAACGTTATCAGTATTACCTTCTCTGTTCGCCTGCCAGAGTATAGGTATTAGGTACTAATTCAGACAGTTGTTTTCGTAAAAAAAATAAGTTCTATACAGGTAACCCCCGTATAACACGGCACTTCTATAGCACGGATTCACTCTAACGCGGTTCGAGAATTGGGACCATCCCCGTATAACACGGTACTTTTATAGCACGGATTCACTCTGACACGATTCGAGAATTGGGTAAAACCCTCGTACAACATGAAATGTAATAAATTTTTACATACTTAAGTATTGTATATAGTTCACGAAAATAATAATTTTCGTGAACTATTAGCACTTAAGTATGTAAATTTTCTTTTCCCGCCTTCTGTCGATACACATGGTCCTTCTCGATACGGCCGCGTTTCTTTATGCAGCGCTCGAGAAGCGCTTTACAGCGAACACACTGAAACTGGTTTCTAATTGGCCAACACTGCTCGTGACGTCATTTCGCTACACTCTCGCTGCATAAAGAAACGCGGCCTACTTGTTTAAATGTTGCCAGAACTCGACGCTTCTGCTTTTGATGTTACCAGATGTTTTTTCCTTATTCTATACTTGCTTTATTCTTCATAAGTGCTTAGCACCATATAAAGAAATTTATAAAGATCTTTTAACTAAAAGCAAGCAATCTAAAATTACATACTTTTTGCAAAACGTAAAGCATGGATCTGAAGATAATGCAGAAAAATGCTCAGAGGATAAGGATAACTTGCCAAAAAGGAAACGCCCTCGGTTAAAAGTGCTTAGTGATGACGAAGAAAACATCGTTTAATTTATATTAATATGTATCACTTAAGAAAATTTTAATAAAGATATTTATCTTCTATAAGTAACAGATATGTAATATCAATGATGCGGCTTCTTTATATTGTTTAAAATTCAATTTCTTTAAAAAAGATCTTTCTTTCTTAAAAGTAATTGATAAAACTTTACAGTTAAGAACGATAATGTCCCCTAAGGCATTTCATAGGTTAGAAATGCCTTAGGGGACAAAACACAACACCTCGTAACTGAATGTCTAAATGTAAAAAAAGAAATGTAACTCCTGATGAGGGGTGCAAGTTAGATCAAAAGATTGCACCCGAAATGCATAGTAAACTAAAGAATAACGAAGATAATACCCAGTAGTCTTTGTCTCTGATGAAATGCGGTCCAGATAAAATAACAACGGTTGAACTTATCGTTCTTAACTGTGAAGTTTCATCAATTACTTTTAAGAAAGAAAGATCTTTTTTAAAGAAATTGAATTTTAAACAAAAAAAGATATTTATCTTAATTATGAAAATATAATAGCATGTTTTTTAATTTTTGGAACCTAACCCCCCTTTTCGTTCTAGTTCTTTGTTTCGTATAACACGGATTCGCATAACACGGCAATTTTTTGGAACGTAACTCCCGTGTTATACGGGGTTACCTGTATTTATAAATACAGTAGAGCGTCGTTTATCCAAAATCCGATCAACTGAAACGTCGGTTAACCGAAAGCGTTCGAGTCGAACTGTGTCGTGCTGAATCGAACGTTTTTGATACTAGATTAACTTCCAAAATATAATTTTTTGTTTTTATATTTTTCAATATATTTATTTTGTTTGTACAAAATAAAGAAATAATTTTTAACAATACAATAGCTACAATTATTATTTTAAAAAATTTACATTAGGCTAAACATCGACGAAAATTCAACGTGTAGCGATACGCAACGGAAAATAATTTCAACATGGGATAGGTTAATATATTTTTTCATACAGTACATAATCTGTTATCCGAACAACCCCAGTCCCCAATTGATTCGGATAAACGACGCTCTACTGTAATATAATTTCATCTCTCTATTTTACTGGTACCTGATACTTGCTGAAGAAAAGACTTAAATTTTTTATTGTCAAATAAATTTCTTTGAATTTGGCGACCCCGAAAAATTTTCTCGCGACCGACGGGTGGGCACCACTAATCTAGAATTCTAACAATTCTCGTATTTTAAAGACTCCACACGATGAAACAACAATTAGAAGGAATGAAGAACGAATTAGCCTCCGTCATGCAGAACATTCGAGACATCGAGGTATATTGAAATTTTAACAACCGTAAAGTTACCTATTTTTTTTAAACGTCTATTTAATTCAATTAATATCATTTTCTTATTTAATTAAGTCATTACTAAAAGAAGTCAATCTAAAACAACAAAAAGTATCTCAAGAACTGTTGCGGGTACAGAACGAGAAAGACAAGTGTTGGTCCTCGATTCAGAAGAAGGACGGAGAAATTAATAGTTGGTGTTGTTTTATTAAATGGAATTTTAAAGCGAGCGTTCGTAATTTGTGTGTTCTGTGCATATCATTTCTTATTTATTTATTTTTTAGCTTTACAACGAGATCTGCAGAGAAATCAAGACGTGGCTCAAATTAAATTTAACATTCTTCGTCAGAGGCATAACGCCGCCTACGAGGCTTCTCTGTGGCTTTGGAAAAATAAGAACCAATTCAAAAAACCCGTATACGATCCGATAATGACACAGGTGTGAATTATTTCCGTTTTCCAAAATGATATAAAAGGAATAGGTTGCTTTTTATAAAGATTTATTTATTTATTCATAGATTAACGTAATACATCAGCAGAATGCCAAGTACGTCGAAATGCACATTTCATTTAACGATATGACAGCCTTCGTTTTCGAAGATAAGGACGACCTGAAAGTTTTTATGGATATCGTCCGAGACAACCTCAAATATAAGATAAGTGCTGTGCTCGCGCCGTCCGATCCCCTAGAAAGCTTTGTACCTTCCAAACCCATCGAATATTATAGGTAACCGATGTCAAATGTTAAATTTATTTTATGCGATTTTCAAATTAAAAGTCGAGTTACGTAATGAGTTATTATTATTTGTAGAAAATGGGGATTTCATAGTTATTTGAAAGATTTATTCACTGCTCCCAATGCCATCATGAGATACTTGTGCCTGATGTACAAAATTCACGAAATTCCCGTCGGTAATAAATATACTCAGGATAATATAGAACAAGTTTTAAGTGATGTTAAATTTCGCAGATTTTATACAGATGATTATATGGTTAGTTAATTACTTCAGTATAAATAATAAATTTACATTTTCTTATTTTTAAGTAAACATTTTTATGTGGTTGTTTTAGTATTCTATTAAATATTCTCGTTACGATCCAAACGCCAAATCGGTTTTGAGTATGGAAGTCAGGTAAGCGTTAGACATTTTAGCATGTTTAAAAATTGTTTTTGCCGAATTTAATCCACGATAAATAAATAAATAAATTTACCGAAGGAAACCGACTCTGTTGACCGTATCCATCGACATGACTCTGCACCAAGAGTTGACGTCTAAACTTCAGGTAAGGAAATGTAAAAGTAATAATGTTTATTCTTATGATTGATTAATTTACTGTTGATCCTTGATACGTCATCTAATGGGAGAAAACGATACTTTAATAAATTTACGTGGACGTCATCATTATCAATCTTTGAATTATGGCATTTTAAGTATACTATACTGTATAAATAATTTTCATCTTACGTGTTTTCTAAGTAAATTTATGATACATGCTATAAATACTGTATTTATTCTAATAAACAGCACATTTCGTATGTATATGTATGTATTTGATCTTAGAGCTTAAACTAACAAAACACACTACATTTGAAATAGAATTAATAGCCAAGTATAAACTATTTTTATGGTAGATATTGGACTGTTAATTTAGTTATATTATATATCGTTCTGAATGCCTAGTTGAAATGAGGACAGTTAATCTACATGATATATACATTTCAAATTAATGATAATCGGATGAGGATCTAGTAACGGATAACATAGAACCATAGCTTAATTAACTAACCTGTCTGGAATGTGGGATTTGTGAATTTGAATCCTTTTCCAGATCCATGATTTTCTGTACAGTTTTGTAAATACTTAATTAATTAAATTAGTAATTTACTTAGATGGTTATGATGCTCTATCTTATCTTTAAACAGAACTTTCTTACACTCAATCAAAACTTGCTTTTAAAGTATAGTCCAAAAGCAAAAGTTAGCTTAGATTCATTAAACTGAAACGCGAGACACCAGCTACTATGGATTATGGATTATATGTAATCCATAATAACTCATTACACTAATGTTTGAAATCGAATTGCCTATGAAAATTTGAGAATCCAGATTGGATTCGAATCTAGAATAGGAAGGTATTTGTATTAAGGAATTTGTTAAGACCGTGATTGTATAAAAGTTAAAATTTATGTTAGTGCACAATTGATAATAAATCTAGTTTACGAGGTCTGTTCAAAAAATACGCGGACGTCAAAAAACAAAATGTACTTTATGTAGAAGTTACATGTCTGGGTCCCCTTCAAAGTACTCTCCTTTCCAACGCACACACTTATCCCAACGGTGTTTCCACTTGTTGAAACAGTCCTGGTATGCTTCTTTTGTAATGTCCTTCAGCGCCTGCGTCGCATTTGCTTTAATCTCGGGAATCGTCTCAAATCTTCTTCCTTTCAAGGATCTTTTGAGTTTGGGGAACAAGAAAAAGTCACAAGGAGCAAAGTCAGGTGAGTAGGGAGTAGGGGAAGAACAGTGATCGAGTGTTTGGCCAAAAACTCGCGAGTTCTGAGGGCTGAATGGGCTGGAGCGTTGTCGTGATGGAGAAACCAGTCGCCACTCCTCTACATTTCTGGCCTTTTGCGACGGATGGCGTCCCTCAGACGTTTCAGAACTTCAATGTAGTAAGTCTGGTTCATTGTGGAGCCTTGGGGAGGTACTCGTGGTGAACAACACCCTTAGCATTAAAGAAAACTGTCAGCATCACCTTGACATTGGATCGAACTTGGCGATCTTTTTTGAGTCTGGGGGATGTTTCACCCACCCACTGGGACGATTGGACCTTCGTAAACCCATGATTCATACCTGTTATGATCTTCGACAACAAGTTTTCATCTTTTTCAGAACGATCAAGCAGTTCCTGACAAACCTGGACGCGATTGGCTTTTTGGTCGTCTGTCATCAGGTGTGGCACAAATTTCGCAGCTACGCGGTGCATCTTCAATTTTTCGGTCAAAATTTCGTAACAAGATCCAACTGATATCCCACACTCTTCAGCACGCTCCCTGATGGTCAGACGTCGATTTGCCCGCACCACAGTGATTTTGTCGATGTGTGGGTCGTCAGTTGACGTGGAACGCTCATCTTCTTCAATCGACTGCTGTCGACCATCTTTAAAATGTTCATGCCATTTGAAACATTCCGCACGCTTCATAGCAACATTACCGTAAGCCGTGTTGAGCATAGCAAATGTTTCAGTTGCAGATTTTCCAAGTTTAACACAAAATTTCACAGCAAGTCGTTGCTCCTTCAGGTCATTCATTCTGAAATCCGACAAACGAAAAAATCGCACTTCACTAAACACTGCGTAGCTAATCAACAAATAAAGATATCTGTAATCGCGAAACGGCTTTATCACGAGACGATCCGTACAAACCTAGCGACGCTAAGCTGATTCCCCTGGAACCAACTGAAGCCGCGCAATTCAAACAGTTCGCGTATTTTTTGAACAGACCAGCGGCGTAGTGTGGGTGTCAGCCGCCCGGGACGGAGGAAAATTTCGCCGCCCCCTTATTTAGATATTTTTACAAGATATTATTATTTATTGTGAAATTTTGCCGCCCCCTATAAGTGCCGCCCGGGGCGGGCCGCCCCTGCCGCCCCCACTACGCTACGCCACTGAAACAGACCTCGTATTTATCCATAACTCAAATTATTTAAATATATTTTAGATGAAGCAACAACAAATCGAGCAAGATAACATTGTTTTTAATAAATTACATCAAGAACTACAGCAGCTCTACGTAGAACAGGATAAATTACGAAAGGAGAAGGTAAAGTTTATTGTTAAGGATTAATTTAAAATTTTTAATATTGTTAATATATATATATATATAATTTTTATATTATTGTAATAAATAGAAAGAATTAATAGTCGAAAGAGACAAAACGAAAACTTTAATGACGAAAATTAACGAGAAAACGGAGCGTATTCAACACAGCGAGAGAGCTGCGATCAACATCGAAGAGGAGACGGCAAAAGCTGCCAGCCAGACATTAACTATTAACAATGAGAGATGTGCCGCTCTTCAAGATTTAAATGGTCATTCAAAGGTACGTTAATTTTAAACTACTAAAGACTAGTCAAGCTTATCTGATAGCACGCTCCATAAAAGAGAATCAAATATTTTTAAAAATAAATTTATAATAATAACTAGCAGTATCCGCCACACGTTGCTGTGGCTCAAAATGTATCTATTATAAATGTATAACACTTTCCCGCGGGAGAAATTTCGAAAAATCCCTTCTAAGTGTACTGTACATTCTCTTGACGTACTCTAAACGCAATGAAAAACGCAAAAAACCGCAGCTAAAATAGTATAATAGAAGTTGAGTTCTTCACTGTAAGCCTTAATCCTTTCCCTCTCCCGCGCGGGAGGGGGAATTTCAATATCTATATTATATAAAAACGCGCGTATTCGAATGCAACGTTGTGTCAAAATTTCAAAACAATCGGTGAAGAACTTTCGGAGATTAGCTATTAGGAACAAACGAACATTACATTTTTATTTATATAGAATATTATTATTATATTAAATTTATTATAAAATTTAATTTAATACAGTATACTATCCGAGTAGAGTACAGTAATACCTTGGCTTTCGTTGATTGCCTCGGATTTTGTCGGCGTGCTCAAGTGACCTCGCTGTTAATTTTGCGAAAACAAAAAGCGACCCACGCGTTTTCCGGCGCAGTGTGGCGTTATTTCTCGTTCTGTGAACATTACCCCGCGACGGCCCACCACTGGCCAACGGTTCCGTTCCCTGAACACTGGCACCCGATTGCAGAGACAACGTTTAGAGGCCGACGACGGTTTACAGTTCGGGTAGACCGCGGTTCAGATAAATGTCATTGCAGAGACGGCGTTTCTCGCTTGCCACAATGTAGACAGCGATTACAAACAAGTTATTTGACCTACTTTCTAGATTCACTCGACAGCAGGATTAGAGGGCTACCACTCGAATTAAAAAATTCGAGTGATAGTTTTATTGGTGGAAAAGTTTAGATAAAAATGGATATCGTTCCTTCGATAAATGTTGTAAACGGTACGAATCGACAAAATTATTCATTAATTAATTGCTTGGAGCAAAAATAACAAAATTAAATCCTTTAAATTTGTTTTAAATGTGCCAATTTCGATATTTAAATGGGCGAAGACTTAAAATTACAATTAATTTAAATTAGATGCATTTATTTAAAATTCGAGTATCGTGTCGATTATAAAACGTTAATGCATTTCGGGGTCATTGTAGTTAATCCCTTAGTCAGAACGTACTGTTAAACAAACGAGACAATTTTAATAATTACCGAAATATTTTTATAGAAATAAAAAATTTAAAATTATTCATTTCGACAGTTACGAAGGGAGACAGTAATACGATGTCGAAATAATTCCTTAAAAATCTATTCCGAAGACGAATTTCGAATTCGGTATAAATTTTCTAAATATGGATTTGTTCGTATTTTAAACCGTATTGGCGACGAAATTAAATATCGAAATGGAAAAGGGTTATCATTAACTGCCGAACAATGGTTGTTGACGGCTTTAAGAATTTATTTCCGGAAGCTTTCGGAATATAGCTGGCGATCATTTCTGACGTCACAAACGAATAACCCGATTGGCCGAACGACTCCTAAAACGGGAGTAATGGCCAAGAAAGTAAGAGCCAATGTTTTGCCGAAGATCATGTAGAGGGCGTTCAGAAATAGACGCTCGTCATCTTTGCGACGCATTTTAAACCGCGGTTCAGCCAACCAACATCTATAGGCCGTTTTGTTGTTAAATGTCGTTTAACGTAAACTCTGTCTCTGCAATCGGCTGTGGGAGTTTGGTCGTGGGTTCGCGCTTCGCCAGGGCGGGCTGGCCTTGTGAAGTTTTCTGGGTTTCTCCACGTCTTTAACGCCTGAATAGGGACCAGTCCTTAAACAGATTTCCCGGAAGGAATTATTTCCCTCGATACGACCATAATAAACGCATGCAACTACTATTACATGACAATTACGTCACACTTTACCACGGGCGATATAGGCTAGAACCTCATGTCCAACTAGCTTCTACAAGACAAGACATTACCCCGCGTGTCTAGCCGAACAATTCCATTGCTTTCATCTTAATGCTAATTATCTTATGTTTAATCTTAATGCTTTTATCTTTATGCTAATTAGTCTTTTATGTTAATTTCTTATTGCTTTTAGCATTTAGCGCTCTATTAATTCTCTATAAAATGTGTTTTTGGTATGTATTTTGGAGTGTCTAGAACGAATTAATTGGATTTACATTGATTTATATGGAAATAATTGCCTCGGTTTTCGTCGGTTTCGGATTTCACCGATTGTTTTCGGACGGATTATCGACGAAGACCGAGGTATCACTGTAGTTTTTACTATAGCTTACAGTGACCGTAAACGAAAATGTTCAGTTCCCTTTTGCGCATGCACGAGGACATGCGCAATGAAGGGATTGAACGGAACGTAACACTTAGGTAACTCAAAGCCAAACGTTGGAAATTTTTAGCCGACCGAGTTTAGGCCTAACTGCTAAGCCTAGCGTTTGAAATTTCTTGTTGATCGAGTTTAGGCTTAAGTTATAAGACTAATTTTCAACGTTTGAATCGAATGGATCGACGGACCATAACACTTAGGTAACAAAAGTGAAGTCATTGTGCATGCGCGTGGAAATAGACAAACGGACAAAAGTCCTAACATAAGCACTTCACACCGTGAAGCGTGCTAAAAATAGCTATATATTTGTATACATAATTGGAAAGTTTTTCTTATTTAGCAGTTGTTTGTTTTGTGAAATTTCAGCAATACGCCAAATTGGTCATGAATAAAATTCGCGTTAGTCTCCATTACGATCAGACTCTTGCTGATAAACTGAAAGCAGAAAGAGAATTGCACGAAGCCAACCAGAATTTACAGAGTTTGGAGGTTAGCTGTCACGATGCTATTTATGTAACAATATATAGCATGCTTTAACTTTTGTATGCCACGTAATTTTTATAGGAAGAGTTTGAAGTCACAAAAAAAGCCGTTATGGAAATAAGAAACAGTGCAGAACATCTCTTAAAAAAGGCGAGAGAGATCACCGGCGTCGATGGCAACGGAGAACTGCCAGAAAAATGTAAAAAAGTAAGCGAAATATATGATAATTCCCAACGATTTTAATTAAAGTATAACATTAAAATTGCTCACTATCTCTTACTATTCTGTTTCTATATTGTCTACTTGGACCTTGTTTATTAATAGGACTTTGGTGTAATTTCTGATTAGCAAAGAAAGGAAAGCTTAGTCAAAAGTCAAAATAAAATATCGTTATTTTCACCTGGTCCAAATAGACAATATAGAAACAAAAAAGTAAAACAGTAAGGACATAGAGGTAAAAGAATCCATACTTACTCTCTCATTTAGCTCTTTAATTGTCTGCCGAAAACATTAGACGAAATAGACGATCAAATTCACGAGAAACAAGCCAAGGCCGATTGCATTTTCGAGAAAGACGGAAACGTAATATATTTTTCCGTAATTTTTGTCTTTTTTTATTGTTAATTAATTAATCTCTGTATGACGCGAAACTTTTCCGTGTAGATCGTTCGTCAATATCAGCAGAAACTCAACTACGTCCATCAACTGGAGAAGGACGTGACCGAAAAACAAAACAAACTAGATAAGCTGAAGGAGAAAATAGAAGAAATTAAGAAATGTTGGCTTCCTCATTTGGAAGGTTTGATAAGTACAATAAACAATAACTTCAGTCGTTTCATGTCCATGATGCATTACGCGGGCGAAATTAGTCTGAACAAGGGCGAAAACCAGGTAAACGAGCATTCGTTTATTAAATCACGTCGAGAATTACCGAGTTAATGGCCAGCAGTATATAAGTAACAATATTTTTAAAAATTTAACTACTTTTTCATAAGTATTTAATCTCTATTTAAATCCGTATTTTAAATTTCAATTATCTTACAACAGTATAAATGACAATTTTAGAACTTTAATTACAATAATTATATATAAATGTATATAAGAAAGTTTTCTTTTCTCTAATATATTCGTTAATATTTATATCGCAAATGAATTTTAAAGGACGATTTCGAAAAGTACGGGATATGCATCAAGGTGAAATACCGAGAGAGCGAACGGTTAAAAGAACTGACGCCGTATCAGCAGAGCGGAGGCGAACGCAGCGTGGCCACCGTACTGTACAGTCTAGGCCACTGACGTTGACGCCAGGTAGATCGATTGCGCAGCTCAGGCAGTTGATCGCTTAATATGCCTGGACGTCCTATCTGTTAGCATAGGCGTTTCAGGTGGACTGACCCGATTTCCGCCATAATAGGGGTGAGGAAATCGAGCTGGAGGGACTTACCTGTGCAGTCAAGCGTGCTACAGGTTGACAAGACTAATCGCTCATCGCTTGCCTAGCACTGGGATCGAGGCATCGGTCGTTTGTTTTTTTTTAATTGTAAATTTCCGTCACTGATCATCAGAAATATAATTTTAGCTGTTATTTTCATACGTTTCTTTCCTTATAACGTTTTATTCGCGTTTATTTTCCTGTAATTTGAGACGATACAGCTTTAAAATAAACAGATCAGGTCTCACTTGCCAATAGACTATCTCAACTTTCACAGATTGTCGTCGGTTCCTTTGTAATCGGAGAGGAAAAGATCGTGTGTCCGTGTTAAGTGTTTATTGCTTTTGCGGTAATCTGAGTAGAGCTGGAGAGGTCACTTAATAAACCGCCAAGTGTTTTATTATCCTTTAAACAACTCCTCCCCATTTGTTATTTTTAGTAATCAGAGAAGGGTAGATCGTGGGTCAAGGTCGGTGAAAGTTTATTGCTTTAGCAACAGGGTGTCATATGAGCTGCCACCCACTCCCCACTCTTAATGACAACAACGCGCTAAGTGTATTATTACTATGTAAACAAAAACTCCTTTTCCTGTCAGAAGTGGGTCAGATGTCAAGGCTACTGTTTAATTGTATTGAACAGAATGCTGTCCATGATATTTACGAATCATTTTGTCAGAACTGTTTACTTTTAATACCTTTCTTGTAATTTATTTCCGTTTCGGTTATAAAATTGTTTTTATCATATTTTAAATCTGCGCGTTTTATAATACGCTTGTATAAAGTAACGAATTAAAATTGAAATGCACATTTCATTGTTTCATAAAATATTTATTGATTATACAGAGTTGAAGTTTGCAAAAATGTTTCCATATCTCTACATCTTCGTTATTACATATATATGAATAAAATATATTGCCATTTTATAAACAGATCTTATTGAATTCAATTTGTTTTATTTTCTTGCATTTATATTCGTATTGTATTCGAATTCGCCATTTTATAATTTGTAAATATGCACGTATCACATTATATTTCATTCGTTTAATTCTATACTACTTATGTAAAAACTATTTTTATATCATTTAATTTCCTTTTATATGTTTTAATTAGTTTTTTAAGCTAATGCGACCTAATCTACGAATGGCAGCTTCCCACGCATCACATAGAATTCTACGGGGAAGCCATCATTGCAGGCGTAAAGTTGCCTCTGTAAAGTTGTTTATCTGGGTAACATACCGATCAGGAATCCTTTTCGACATTTTAAAAGAAAATAAATATACACACTTGTTTAAATTTTTAATGAATACTTTTTTATTTTAACAAAGCTATACATTTTTCTGAGCACGATTTCGATAGAAGCCTTCTAATGAAGAAGTTAACATATTGGAAACAATCTGAAGATGTTTTGAACTACAATGACAATATTTATTCTAAATGGCATAATTGAGAGCGATACATCGCATTATCGTCATCATCAATTTTCGGGTTCTGAGTTGACTCGACAAACACACGATTTGTAATGCTACGAATGTCAAACCAGGTAATGAAACTTTTATTCTTACAATTCGGTTGATGAATATCGAACATTGTCCTTTCTCTACAACTGATCTAGTCTGCCGTTACCTGGATATAGAAAAGAAATTAATTGGAGAGCAACGACAGGAAATTGGGACTCATGTGTTGCTTCGAAGACCCACTCTTTAAGATTCCAATTTGTTTTTCTAAGTAAACAGGTTCAACTATAAAGGTGACATGCTTTTGTTTTTTTCCACATCTACGTTTCTTTCCTAATCGCTTTTTCTTTCTGAATTTTATTTCCCCTCCCCTTTTCGCAAACACACCACTGTATTGCTTACTGATTAAGTTTTGAAAGTTGACAGACAAAACACGAAGTTTATTGGTTTGTTATTATCCAATAAAACATTGGAAAATTTCCTTGAACATGATTTGTTAAATGGTTTTAGCCACACCTTCTTCTAATTGCTTGATTGGTCATTATTGTTGGTCACACCCTGCATAAAGCGTATTGGCCGTAAATCATTACCGACCTATATCAGAATCGCCAATCAGAGGTCACAAATATATGTAAGCGACCAATCTGCCAGCAATGCACATTAATATCAAGTAACAGTTATAATAACTATTATAACATTTAATTCTGCAACGATTTTATGACTTCTTTGCAAAACAATCAGATTAGAAATGAGTAAATACATTTATTAACTCTAGTTACAAACAACTCGTTAACAAAACTCGCTCTTAATTACGCCATTTAGAATAAATATTGTCATTGTAGTTCAAAACATCTTCAGATTGTTTCCAATATGTTAACTTCTTCATTAGAAGGCTTCTATCGAAATCGTGCTCAGAAAAATGTATAGCTTTGTTAAAATAAAAAAGTATTCATTAAAAATTTAAACAAGTGTGTATATTTATTTTCTTTTAAAATGTCGAAAAGGATTCCTGATCGGTATGTTACCCAGATAAACAACTTTACAGAGGCAACTTTACGCCTGCAATGATGGCTTCCCCGTAGAATTCTATGTGATGCGTGGGAAGCTGCCATTCGTAGATTAGGTCGCATTAGCTTAAAAAACTAATTAAAACATATAAAAGGAAATTAAATGATATAAAAATAGTTTTTACATAAGTAGTATAGAATTAAACGAATGAAATATAATGTGATACGTGCATATTTACAAATTATAAAATGGCGAATTCGAATACAATACGAATATAAATGCAAGAAAATAAAACAAATTGAATTCAATAAGATCTGTTTATAAAATGGCAATATATTTTATTCATATATATGTAATAACGAAGATGTAGAGATATGGAAACATTTTTGCAAACTTCAACTCTGTATAATCAATAAATATTTTATGAAACAATGAAATGTGCATTTCAATTTTAATTCGTTACTTTATACAAGCGTATTATAAAACGCGCAGATTTAAAATATGATAAAAACAATTTTATAACCGAAACGGAAATAAATTACAAGAAAGGTATTAAAAGTAAACAGTTCTGACAAAATGATTCGTAAATATCATGGACAGCATTCTGTTCAATACAATTAAACAGTAGCCTTGACATCTGACCCACTTCTGACAGGAAAAGGAGTTTTTGTTTACATAGTAATAATACACTTAGCGCGTTGTTGTCATTAAGAGTGGGGAGTGGGTGGCAGCTCATATGACACCCTGTTGCTAAAGCAATAAACTTTCACCGACCTTGACCCACGATCTACCCTTCTCTGATTACTAAAAATAACAAATGGGGAGGAGTTGTTTAAAGGATAATAAAACACTTGGCGGTTTATTAAGTGACCTCTCCAGCTCTACTCAGATTACCGCAAAAGCAATAAACACTTAACACGGACACACGATCTTTTCCTCTCCGATTACAAAGGAACCGACGACAATCTGTGAAAGTTGAGATAGTCTATTGGCAAGTGAGACCTGATCTGTTTATTTTAAAGCTGTATCGTCTCAAATTACAGGAAAATAAACGCGAATAAAACGTTATAAGGAAAGAAACGTATGAAAATAACAGCTAAAATTATATTTCTGATGATCAGTGACGGAAATTTACAATTAAAAAAAAACAAACGACCGATGCCTCGATCCCAGTGCTAGGCAAGCGATGAGCGATTAGTCTTGTCAACCTGTAGCACGCTTGACTGCACAGGTAAGTCCCTCCAGCTCGATTTCCTCACCCCTATTATGGCGGAAATCGGGTCAGTCCACCTGAAACGCCTATGCTAACAGATAGGACGTCCAGGCATATTAAGCGATCAACTGCCTGAGCTGCGCAATCGATCTACCTGGCGTCAACGTCAGTGGCCTAGACTGTACATGATATCCCTACAGGAGCTGACCAAGGTGCCGTTTCGGTGCGTGGACGAAATCAACCAGGTGGGAACAGTTTGTTTTGTGACCAAATCGTATTAATTTGCCAAAAAAATTTTTAAAAACTCATTCGTTCGTTCAGGGTATGGATTCCACTAATGAGAGGAAGGTTTACGAACTCGTGGTGAAAACCGCCTGCCAGGAAAACAGTTCTCAGTATTTCCTTTTAACGCCCAAGGTAATTATTTGTTAGTATAAAATACGGTTAGAATGTGCCATTAATTTTAACTGCGTGCAAGGTTAGAATTTAAGTGTTTTTAAAATTATATATCGAACGGAAAGCAATTTTTTATGGTTCCAATTATTATTTGTTATTTCGACAAAACGAAAAGCGTTTTTTAACTTAACGATATCTTCTAATTTAATTACCGGTACCAATAAACACCATTACTAAACCTTTAATTCCGGTAACATATAGCATTTAATACAATATCGAACTAACGCTTTCGATCTTACTCAAGGTCTGCTTCATATTTGAGGATCCTGCATAATCGCGGGATCCTCAATTAATAAGTACATATAAGCATCCTTATATTTATATATTGAATTTGCGTAAATGCCACCATTAGGTTTAATTTTGATTTATGTTCCAAATTTTAAAATTTTGATGCATTTAAAAACTTTCGATTCCAAGCATTCTATTTTTGGAATACAATTTATTTAAGAACCTGAAGCAGACCTTGAGTAAGGTCGAAAGCGTTAGTTCGATATTGTATTAAATGCTATGTTACCGGAAATAACGGTTTAGTAATAGTTTTTATTAATAGAAGTATGTATGAAGCACCCGTTATAAAAGACGCAATCAAATCTTATAATAACCATCGTTATTTAATCCTTCTAAATGTGAAAAGTACGAAACAATGACTCGCCGCTCGTCAAATTATTTTACGAATATGTATTATGTCACTTCTGATATTACGTACCTACTTTTTTTGTTACGTTAAATATATTTTACGAAAATGTTTATCGTCTTAAATGCTCCGGTCGTTGTCAACTTGGGTGTGCAGTGCCTATTTCATTTACGTAAGCTACCTTTTCTTTCTACAAAACATCAAAGATTTTTATTTATTCTTGCGTCCCACAATATAATTTTTTATTTAATTTGTTCGATCCATTTTAAGTAATTACAAATCTAACTGGCACGCAATTATATTTAGTCCCTTCTACATTCGTAACGGAACTCTGATTGTTAAAATCTGTTCTACTCATCTCGATTTGTGACGTTGCGTGTTGTATTTATAAATTAGTAGAAACTGCCAAACGAGCCCAGTTTGTCAGAAACTAAATTCATTTTACATATTTCGAATTAAACTGAAATTTATAAAGCAAAAACATCATTGCTTAGTATTAATTACATTATACGTAACTTTGAATTGATTTCAAAAATTTGCAATATTTATCTTCATAGAAATCTCATACAATGATATAAATACAGGGGGTGTTTCTGAAATAGATGGAGAAACTTTGCGAATGATTCCTCGCAGGAAAAGAAAGGCATAGGCCTATAAACATATGTTTCGAGATGAGAGGATTTTGATACCTCAAACATCTTTTGATAGCATTAGGTGCGAGACAGGTTTTATTACGTAACTCGACTAAAGTGATCCTTTCCAGTTAACATTAGTGAGCTGGAGGGGATCACTTCATTCATTTGACTTTACCTGATTAGATCTAAAAAGTTTGTTAAATTATCAATGAATTTGGTGACTTGTTGGTGACTAATGCCACACATTTAGCATTGAACATGTAGAGGAAAGGATATTTTTCTGTACATAGTAGCTATTGATGTGATAAAACAGTTTTATATGCTTAGTTGGGCCGTGTGTTTGCTTTCTGTATCTATTGCATGCTATTGTTATTCAATAATCTGAAGTTCAATCTTTTAATTGTATGCGTTAAAAGACATGAACCAATAACCCGAAGTTCTTTCCTTAAATGATTCTTCATGTATTATAATTAATAGAAAAAAATAATAAATAAAAACAATTTATTTCCACCCCTCTTTTTTGCCATTTTGCAGCTGTTACCAGACTTGGAATATTCAGAAAACATGACAGTACTTCTGATTCACAATGGACCGAATCTTATCAGTCACAAGAAGTGGAACATGCAAGCGTTTATTAAAAGACGACAAAGATTGGCAACTTAAAATACCGTTAACATTTCTCTATACCTTTAAACCAGGCAATTTTCGGGAAGGAACGACTATTAAAAAGTTCCTTTTCTGCCTTAAAAGTTTACATTTATATTTATTTTCTAAAACATGTTCAAATGTATTATCTAGTATTTCTGATTGGATAAGCGTGTATTTTAAAAAGATATATTGTGCTGATTTTTTTTTTTTTTTTTTATCTGTAGAAAATGCATCACATATTATTACTTACGTATTGTTGTTGTTCTAGTCAGTTCTATTACTACAGCACATTGGTTGTTTGTTTTTCTAGAGTTCTTACTATTTTTAATAATTATATGGGGAATATACCAAAAATATTCATTGTTATTAAGCTACGACATTCCTAAACCTCAGTTGGGTTTATATATACAGTACATTCAATTTGTTATACAGTTATAACGTGTTCTTAGTTTTAAAAAAAAAGCGTTTTTACAAAGGAAACGTTTTATATTTTTCATTTATTACAAAATAAAAAAAATATTTTATTCTTATTAAACGTTATCTTTCATAATTTAAAAAATGAAAATTTACAAGTAAACTAGATTTTCGTAACGGAATATTATTCCTCTCCGAGGATGTATTTCGAAGAACTATGTCACATTACGCTCCACCGTATGTAGTTTCTTTGTGTGTATCGTCTTTTGGAAACTTTGTGTTAGAAGCGGAAATCTTCGAACTATATTTTGGCGTATAAAGTTAAATATTTTACGTATTTATACGTGCCTGTTCGAGTTATATTAATTTTACCTTTTAAGTCAATTATCTTTAAGAGCCGCCGCAAACTACAGGAATCGAGAGCTAGCGTACGCTCGGTCGCGCTTCCAAGCCCCGCCTTTTTTCCCATGATGCTATGGGCCATTTTTGCTAGGTAAGCTACGCGGGCACGAAGCATCCGCAAACTACACAACGTTTGCTCGCGTAAAAGTGCTGCATCATGGGAGATTAGGACTAGTGTTGCCACCATGCCGGTTTTAAATTCATTGTCCGGATTAATTCTTAATTTGTCCCGTTTTCGTAGAAATTGTGAAATTATACAAAATAAATTTATAAAAATATTTGCGAGTATTTTATTTTAATAGTTAAAGACTACCTTCACACCCCCACCCAAACTAATTGCCAAAAAAGGCCCTCTGAATCCAAACAGGGTGAAAAGAGTTACCGTATTTTACGGACTATAAGACGCTACAGACTATAAGACGCACTTTAATTTTTAAGCATTTTTAAAAAAAAAAAAATACATATAAAATACATATAAGATGCTACGGACTATAAGACGCACCTGAATTTTGGAGGCAATTTTTCGAAGAAAAAAATGCGTCTTATAGTCCGTAAAATACGGTAAATAAAAAAAAAAAAAACTTACCCCACTTGCAATGCCTCGGTATGACATCCTAATTTTAAAATGTCCGGGTCAGCAATTTTGAAAAGGTGGCAACTTCGCGATTTATGTGAAGACGTGTTATCGTGATTTTCCCTTTCAGCTAAGCGTGCTGGCAGATCGTTAATTGTATCGTGTAGTTAGTTGTTCGACAAAAAGAATGGACGATCGCGAAGATAAAATAGATTATTCAGTGTGTGCCATCATAGTTGCGTCGCTGGAAAAACAACACGAAAACAAATGGCGTAGAAAGCGGAGACCTACCAGAACATGGATTCCACATGACGTGGATTGGCTATAGAACAAAGATTTTATTATAACCTATACTTGTAATCAGTCAGTTTTCGTTCCGAACTTTGAAACAGTATGAGAAAAACATGCCTACTAGTTAAGCCTAACTAGGCTTAACTAGCCGAAAACTATTTATATACAAAGTTTATACTATTTTCTTTTCAATACTGAATGTATTAATCATGTAATTTACTTACATCGATAAAATTCTATAATTTCTTATAATAATAATACAGTAGAGCATCGATTATCCGACCCTCGATTAACCAATTTATCGGCTAACCGACCGCGTTCTAGTCGGCAAATTCAAATGTCCGCTAGTGATGTGGCGCTACAATATTTGGTTATGTCTTGGCTACTTTAATATTATTTTTGTTAAATTTTTGCATGTTTTAGCTGGTAGCACTGGCTCGACCATGAAAGGGAGGCTAATATTTAAACCAGGCCTAATACTCTATACTAATAATGTATTTTTTCATACTTTTCGGTTATCCGACAACCTCAGTCCCCAATTAAGTCGGATAATCGATGCTCTACTGTATTTATAATTTCATATTATATTTATAATATTTATATAATATAAATACAGTAGAGCGTCGATAAGTGGAACCAATTGGGGACTGGGGTCCTTCCAGTTAATGATTTGTTCCAGTTTCCGACTTTGTACGAAAAAATACATTAACCTGTCCGATGTTCAAATTTTTCTCCGTTGCGTATCGCTTCCAGTTGAATTTTTCTCCGTTGCGTATCGCTTCGTGTTGAATTTTCGTCGATTTTAAGCCTAACGAAAATTTTTATAATAATCATCGAGGCTATCGTATCGTTAAAAATTATTTCTGCATTTTGTACAAACAAAATAAATATATTAAAGAATATAAAAAACATGAAAATTATACTTTAGAAGTAAATTTAGTATCAAAAACATTCGATTCAGCACGACACAGTCCGACCATAAAATCGTTCCACTTATCGACGCTCTACTGTATATAAATTAATATTTGTAATATTAAATAAATTAATAATAATTTTTTTTATAATTTCTTTTTCGACATGTGGTATGTTTATGTAGTTATCCATTTTCTCCAGCGGCCGGATGGCCGAGCGGTCAAGGTTAGCAGCCTGCCGCCCTGGGGGACCCGGGATCGAATCCGGACGGGTCGAGAAATCCCCAGGAATTTTTCGGGGGGTGGTCCGTCCGGATATGTCGGTCCCCGTCCCTCACCACCCGGCCGCCTCATTGGGGGCCTGGCCGAACCCATAATGGGCTTGCTATAAGAGGCCCTCTTAGTACCCACTGGGCGGAAAGAGTTACAAAAAAAAAAAAAATCCATTTTCTCCTGCTCTCTTGCTAGCGTGACTGCTCTCGTTTTTGAATTCTATGAACAGCGAAAGTACTCTCGTATCGCTGCTGTAGCAAAGGAAAAACCACGTGAGCAAGAAGAGAGGGGCGGAGCATTTGACGTCATCGATTGTGCTAGGGCACGTTTGCTAGCATTTTGTTCTCGCAAAGCGCTAGTTTGCGGCGGCTCTAACACAACAAACTTTATTCATATGGTTCGACCGAGAATTATTTATTTTTATCGGATTTGTACTGTATGTACTGTTCTGTACTGCACCTCATCAGATACGCTTCTTGAATCTAACACCCTCTTATAGAAATAATAGTATTCGTGACATTCCGTAATCTCCAGAAACTTCAGAAGCCTTTTTATAACGGCCTTTTTATCCTCTTGCCTGTGAAATCCGGGCAATGCATTAACATTACTCGGAAGCTACTTTTTGCCCGTGTCCCCCAGTGCTCGAATGGGAGGGTACTTTACCTACTGATCATTGCTAGTTGGTCGTGGATTCGGGCTGGTTACTTAGAGTTTTTAGGTTTTATTCACGTTTTCAAAAGCTAAATAGGGGGTCAGTTTTCCATGAAAGTCTCTCCGGAAGGTCGCCCACGTGTCGCATTGCCACAACCAAAATTAATTCAACCCCTTTTTACTTACTTTGAGTAATATGTGGGAAGAAAAGATAAGCGTTATATCTAAAATGTGTGAAATTTCACTTACCGTATTATTCAATTCTAATAAATCTGGTTTTTCTGTATATAATCATTAATAAACCATTACTTTTATTACCTCTTAAATCATCACTCTCCTGGATTTGTCACAGGGAAAACGGAACGATCTTATACCTTTCGCTGTCGAATTTTTACAATTCGGTGCTGAACACCAAATCATTTTTTTTTTTTTTTTTATTGATAACAAGAAATTCAATTGAGATCGAAAAAAGTAAATAACCAAATTCGCTCTAGAAACAACCTACACACAACCTCAAAGGACCCAATGTGGCGACTACCGTGATGCATTGCATCGACCTTGGATACAAATGACAAGCTTTTAGCTGCAGGAACACATTGGCTGAGAACTACCGTAGCGCCTCTAGCGGGAAATGAATATTGCAAATGTATACAGGTATACCTCGCCTTACGTCGGTAATTGGTTCCAGGAGAGGCGACGTAAGTCGAAGCTACGGTGGAAAACGCCAATAATGAGCATTTAAAGACCGCTAAATAAGACGACAACACAGAAACACAGATGTTTTCATGTTTCGTTCTCTAGGATTTATGATGATTATACTAACATTTACTGTAAATGTACATATTTTAATATGATTTTATGTGCTTTTAACGCTTTTCTAGTGATATTACGACTTCAATATTTGTGGCGGACGGATGTAAAGTCGAATAAAATGACTTAAACTTGATTTTTATTTTTCCATATACTTTTTTGACAAACGACGTAACTCGAAACGACGTAACTCGAGGTATACCTATATTATTTTACTTCATAATACAGTGGGTGATCGGTTAACGAACATAATCCATTCCAAGACTTTGTTCGCTATCCGAATTGTTCGTTAACCGATTATCGATTTACCATAGCTTTTTATGGGAATTTGATTAATTCGTTCTGGAGACCCCAAAAAATAAAAAAATACAGTCAAACCTGTTTTTATGCGCTCTTTTTATGTGCGATTTTTATTTGTGCGATTTTTTTAATGCGAATTTTTAATTTGTGCGGTATAGTTGGCGACTAGTCTCGTGCGATTCGTCATGTCTTACGTTGACTTATTATAGCTAAATAAACTTATTATAGCATAAATGCACTTATTATAGTAATATTATTGCATGAATATGCGAAAAATGAAATAATTTACTTTTTAAGTCAACAAAACACCACCTGGACAAAAATATGTAAAACAGACGATAGACCAGACGATGCAGTCAAGTGCTGACATCTGTTGTCAATAAATTCTATTTCGTACGGTTTTGAGTTATTTTCTATGTGAGACTTTTTTATGCGGTCCCTGTTGACCGCATAAAAAAAATATTTTTTAATTGTGTTGCGAAAACTATTATTTACAGCCATTCGTGAAGTTTCGTGAGATTTTTTTTTAATGCGTTTTTTTTAATGCGGTCCCTATCCCCCGCATAAAAACAGGTTTGACTGTATATACTTTCTTATTACGTTTATTTATATGTAATAATAAAAATACATATATACGCAGTCTTGCATTTTTATTAGTCATGTTTTTCCGTTTGTGGGGGTTAAAGAATCTGTCTACTGTTGGTTGTTTTTTTCTCTTTTTCAAGAGTTTTCGGAAGTAATTAATAGCATTGTAATTGCAGAGATCCCCAAGCCTATTAACCTCAACCTGGTTTGGATGCCATTCTAAGACCGTCGTTCTGACACCCTCCCACTTCTTAAAAAAAAAAAAATGTTTAATAGCAGATATCGACATTAACTCTCTTTTTCAGAAGAAAACATATCTAACCTAGTTTCTTGGTGTTCTTCATTCAAGAGTTCTTGGCGTTCTTCTATCGCCGGATCAGTTTCAGATTCCATTATGAGCTGTTTAATGTTCTTTATTTCTCAGATGTGATTTTTGTTACTCCTTAAGATGCTTGAGTCTTCTTGATTATACAGTATCTTTCACAGATAAGGTTGAACTGCAGCCTACTGTAGACCTGTTCAAGCCATACTGCCCAGCAACATCAGACATCTTCTGCCCACTCTCTATCTTTGCTGTTATACGCTCACCTTTTGAAAATAAAAACGATGCAAAACTTAACGAGTTCCCGCCCGACAGTCTCGCAAATACTATAAAAGAATTGTTTTTGTCAGAAAAATAAAAGGCTGGAATTGCAAGGGAGAGTTTCAAAGTTCGGAGGAATGCTTATCCGATCAGTATATACCGGAATGAGTGTCGATGTCGACGTCTCCCGCACTCCGAAAAGTTTCGAATTGTTGCCTGAAGACAAGAGAAGACCAATCGGTATTCGTTATTTTACGTCGCTTCTTGTGTTTGTTCTGTGGGGTGTTCGTTGTCCGAACATAAAAATCGTTCGCAGAAGTGTTCGTTATCCGATTTGTTCGTTAACCGATCACCCACTGTATTAGACTATTAGGACCCGAATAATTTGGATTCGAAAGTTTTCTTAAAGGAACTCAGTGAAGATCAGACATATTGAAGTTCTTTTCTACCGCAATGCCCTCGATATATATTGGTAGAATAGTGTTAAGTGCCAGAATTATTTATAAATACAGTAATAGAAATTAATTAATAGTTAATTTTGCGTAAAAGTTGTGCGTAAAAATTTAATAATTATAATGAAATTAATATATAAATTTTATATATTAATTTCATTATAATTATTAAATTTATCGCCTAAAGACTGCCTCCGGCGAAATTACTTAACATTTAATTAGTAATTAGTAGCATTAAATATAGCTTGATGTAATCCGGAAATTATTTGACTTTATTGTAAGATTCGGGTTTATAGATGTTAATATTTATGTAGAATAATAAATATTTTAAATACGTTATCATTGTATAGTAATGGGAACGTAGTTATAAAGCGTGTGAGACCATTTAGTAATAGCCCTAGTCAAAAGTAAGAATTATTTCTAGGTTATCTGTAATGGCACGCACATACAATCTTACTTTCACCTACTTCTTTCCGTAAGGGATCAGAACTCCTTATGGGAAAGAAGTAGGTAAAAGTTCAAACTTCCAGATAAAGCCTTTGACAGAGTTGAAAAACTAATTCGTAAACACGAAATAATGATTGTCCCTTACGACTATTTTGAACTGTTTAAAACAGTCAGGACATTATGAAATTGAATTGATTGGGTTAATTAAGCAAGAGTGGATGGCTGAGGCAGAAAAGAAAATTCAGAAGCCTTATCCCTTTAAGCTGGGAGAACTTAGGAAGATACTGTATTTACTCGCGTATAAGACGATCTCGCATATAGGACGAGATGTGACTTTAAAGATCAAAATATAGAAAATTAGATTTATTAATACAATTCTACTTTTATTTCGTTTAATCAGAAATAAAATATCAAATGCACGTAAATGCATACATTTTCCCGCAAAAATTCTGGCATTTTAAACTTTAAGGAAAAATCTTGTAAAATCGACAACATAATTTTGTGAGAATACGAGGGCACAGAGTCAGTACTCTACTTATCACTTACACGTCCAGTTGGTAAAACTCGCCCACTTTGTCGTTTGGATGGTTTAAATCGAGTGGCGTGGGAGGTGAGCAAGTCGACAGGTGTCCTTGAATAGACAGGAGACAGGTTTAACAAATAAAATAAAGCATTTATTATATTACTAACTATAAGATACAGATGTTACACAAAATTCGATACGTAGACAGGTTATATACGGCTAATTGCGATTAAGATGCGGTTACTCAGTCTAATCCTTTACAAAGGACTAATCTACCAGCTAGGCCTATTTTCTAGAGAGTGAGAGAGTGAGAGCAACACACTACCTCGAATGTGGGTTGTGAGCTATATGCGGCGATACTGTATGGAAGTTCTGGAGCCGTTGCATGTCCTCCAACCGGGTCTTCTCCTTTCGCTGAGTCAGTGCGGGTCCGGGAGACTAAAATGGAACATTCACAATTATAACAAATAGCTTATACCAGACATGGGCAAATGCGGCTCTTTTTGAGTTACATGCGGCTCTTGCTGAAAGTGTTAATTTCTTTTTTATTATTATTATTATTACAATTTTATTTTTATAATTTTGTGAAAATATGTTTATTAAAAAATATTCAATATTTGTTTTATATTATATTTATATTATATAATCGAATCGCGCGCCTTACCTACTATTCGCCACGACAGCATAGAACTGCGGCTCTCATGCATTTTGCAAAACCTACATTTCGGCTCCCACTGAACTCTTGCTTGCCCACCCCTGGCTTATACAATAGTGGAAACTCTCGTGAATTAGCATGTACCGTAGTGGCGACAGCGCAAACTAGTGATATCTAGCGGTTCGAGTAGAACACTAACACCGCAGACTATGTAAAGTCTAACAAAACTTGCAAAAATGCAACAAAATAAATATTTTATCATCTTTTGTCTTTATTTTATGATCTTAAAACATGAATTATAATTTTATTTGTAGGAAACGTGGATGAATAGTGATTTAATGGAAGGAATAATAGCAACAAACCAAATCAAATGCAATAAGAGTCAGATTTTTTGGTTAATGTTACCTAAGGATCCAAAATGGCGGCCGGGGAAATTTTTCCCTACCTCGCCGACTGCGACAGGGAAAAAATTTTTCCCTAGAGTCCAGACGTCGACGACGTGGGGATTTTTTCCCCGTTCGGTTTCTACCTTGCGTTCGACGTTGCCGAGTATCCTGTAACCTCGAAACGGAGACGGTAGAGGGAGCCTTTTCGTGACGTCATGCGAGAGTAAAATCGGCGGAAAATTCGTAGGGATGTTACGAACGAATATGCAAATGCATGATCTGTGACGTGATTTCTGTTCATTTCTGGGCAATTTTATGCAAATCGACTAGTTTCCTGTTGGAATCGTTTACTGCTGTGTTGCGACGAATTGCGTATTGGATTAATTGCTAGACGGCCGGATGGCCGAGCGGTCAAGGTGGCAGCCTACCGCTCTGGGGGACCCGGGATCGAATCCGAACGGGTCGAAAATCCCCAGGAATTTTTCGGGGGGTGGTCCGTTCGGATATGTCGGGCCCCGTCCCTCACCACCCGGTCGCCCCATTGTGGGCCTGGCCGAACCCATAATGGGCCTTCTAAAAAGAGGCCCTCTTAGTGCCCACAGGGCGGAAAGAGTTAAAAAAAAAGAAGAATTAATTGCTGTGTTTTTTTTTATTCGTAACGATATTTCATTTGCACACAAATTGCTATCGGTGAATATTTATTATTATTAATTCCTCCAGTATTAGTAAGTATTATTATTTCTTTATTACAATTTAATCCTAAAAGTTAGAGAACCAAGTAATTAGAAATTAAGGAAAGACCGTGTTTTTTTCCTCTCCTTATCTCCCCGCGTTTAGTTTATTGCTAATTGTTCGATAATGACTAGTTTTGCCGTTTTGAGTTGCAACGACGAATTTTGGTCGAGATGCACTTCCCGTGATTTCTACAAGTTAATGGAAGACGACTTTTCGGAGCTAGGTTTGCCTCCCCGTATCGATAACGCATCGAATTTTGCTGTAAAATTAAGCATACAGCCGACCGAGTCCGTTTGCATTCATTGCGATGAAGATAAATACTTCATATGTCAGGTGAACGACAGATCAGAAAACACTGTGAATTGGATCGTTTGTAAATACGTGAATTCCGGCAGTACGATAATAACGGACGAATGGAAAGGATATATGCACATTGGCGACATAGGAGGAGTAGCGGTCGAACATAGAACAATCAACCATTCGAAAAATTATGTCGACCCCCAAAGAGGAGATCATACTCAGAATATCGAACAATCGAAAAGTGAGTAAAAACCTCCTCTTTTTGTTGTTTTTTATTGTGTTTTTCGGTTAAAAAATCCGCGGAGTCTGCAGAGAAATTCAAGATGGCGGCCGGTAACGCGGCCATCTTGAATTGCGGGGAAAATTGTTTCCCTGTCGTAGTCGGCGAGGTAGGGAAAAATTTCCCCGGCCGCCATTTTGGATCCTTAGGTAACATTAACCGATTTTTTTAAATTAAAATCTGAGGTTTTAACTTAATTTTTAAAATTGAAACAATTTTTAAAAATAAAACATTTTTACATTAAATTAAAACACATTGAACACCAAAGTGTATTATGTTCACAGTTTGATCATACAGGTCATGGATAATACAGTTATTACATATGTGAAATCTTTGATTTAGCATTTTTTGTTCTCAGAAAACCTTCAGATGAACCATTATTTTTTGTCACAAATGCTTTAATAAGGACTTTGAAATATTTATCTGCCAATAATTTAATACAATTGTCACAAACACCTTTAAAATTTGCATTCTTTAAGATATAATTAATTAACGTAGTTTTAATTCCTTATGGGCTCTGTAACAAAAATATATTAAAATTGTTTTGAAATATTGCTGATATTTCTGAAAATAATCTTTTTCCGTAAAATGGTCGGAACACACGACGTAATTTCTATTTAAATATTCTGGCCCTTTCGTTTTCAAAATCTCGTCTAAATCGGACCGTTTGCTTTTAATAACCCACAGAGTGCATCTGAAAATCAATATAAATACATACGTTGAATGATAACAATATTTTAAAGGAGGAATGTTAATATAAATGAAAACAATCTAATCGTTTATTAATTTACTTACACTTGTTTTTTCGGGAATCTGTAAAACGACTTGCGATCACTTTGTATCTTGTAATTAAAACAGCCATACATAGCGCAAATAACCCCTCTTTCGGCCATTCTAATTATTGGAAGATATAAAAATATTCAAAACTTTATATTAATACCCCAAAACGTCTCCTTATACACGCGGTACAAATGGAGTGAAGTATAGTTATCTCCTCGAACCGCTAGATGGCGGGCAGAAGCTTGTCGCCAATTTTTAGCAGAAGTTTCCACTATTGTCGTAATAAACTATTTGATTATAACTTTCAGGTGCGAACTCCCGAGCTACATTTTCTTTTCCTTTCTTTTCTTCTATGTGGAACCTGACGATTGGAGTTTATTGCTATTCGCTTTTACTCCGAGAGACAGTGGTTGATCGCTAAGCGACTGAAGAGACGGCCGAATGGCCGAGCGGTCAAGGTGGTAGCCTACCGCTCTGGGGGACCCGGGATCGAATCCGAACGGGTCGAATAATCCCCAGGAATTTTTCGGGGGGTGGTCCGTTCGGATATGTCGAGCGCCGTCCCTCACCACCCGGTCGCCCCATTGTGGGCCTGGCCGAACCCATAATGGGCCTTCTAAAAGAGGCCCTCTTAGTGCCCACAGGGCGGAAAGAGTTTTAAAAAAAAAGCGACTGAAGAGCTGGTCTTTTAGAAGACGGCCGAACGGAGCGCGGGGAAAGATAGAATGCCTTCCGGGAGGGCTTTTATGGGGAGCTAGCCCCTATTTAGGCGTTATCTGCAAGGAGAAAATCGGAAAACTCCAAGCTGTCAGCCTGTCTGACCGGGGCGTGAACCCATGAACTTCCCAATGTTTACGGTCTGGTCACCACCGCTATGAGCGGCAACGGAGTCCACTCGGCCACTGGTGGGCTGAACTCCCGCGCTTTCAGTGGCTGCGCCTTTATACAATTGTCGTGAGAAAGGAGTTACGTGATCGTCCGTTTTGACGGTGACAAAACATTCTTGACAGCCAAGTGTCAACTTTCCCACTGATTTGTTATTACAACTGGTGACCTCCGCTCTGATTCTCCGTTTTTTCTATCGGGGATATTTACATTTCAAAAAAAAAAAACAAAACGATTAACATCAATTTTTCAGATCCCCTTAAAAATCCGCGAGCTCACAATTTGTTCATGTAAAGCTGGACAATCCTTTTTTGCCCATTGTTAACAGTCGAATCCACTCTCCTACACCTCGATTACACTGATGAGTTTCTTCCGAATTCTGATTTCCGAATAATCTGTTTTCACGTGAGAATGGATTAAAACTCATATAGGGTTCCCGTGTGATTCTGGAATTCAATTCAAAAACTTTGCTTTTCCTATTGCTATTCATCTTTACTCCTGACAATACACAAGAATAATTGAAACGAGTCAGATAAAATACTTTTTTTTAAACACCAGAGAGTGAGCATCCGGTAAAAAATGCGAATACACGGTTTACAAAAATTATTGCAAAAACGCAAATCCTTCGCACGCGCGTATAGAACGACCTACGTTTTTAAAGCAGTGAAAAATGAATAAAAACCCTGTCTTGTATGCGAGTAAATACGGTATACTTCAATATCCAGTTTATTAGCAATATTTTCATAAACTTATCCAAAATTTTATTACGAATTTATGTCAGCAGAACAACTTTCTTGCCAAATATCTTGCTTCTGCATCTTGCAAAAAAGTGCAGTCTGCAAATGATGTAAAAATGTACTTTTACTGTTATAACATTTTCACATCCCAGTTGCTAGAAATCCACCGATTCTAAATTAACTTGGTTCTTCGAAAAAACCGACGATTTCAGCCGCGTCTCATTCAAAAGAGATTATCTGCAGCCGAATTTACAATCATGTGTTTTTTTTTTTTTTTTTTAACTCTTTCCGCCCTGTGGGCACTAAGAGGGCCTCTTATAGAATATTCGTCCAAATTCGCCCAAATTCGTCGTTGCAACTCAAAACGGCAAAACTAGTCATTATCGAACAATTAGCAATAAACTAAACGCGGGGAGATAAGGAGAGGAAAAAACACGGTCTTTCCTTAATATCTGATTACTTGGTTCTCTAACTTTTAGGATTAAATTGTAATAAAGAAATAATAATACTTACTAATACTGGAGGAATTAATAATAATAAATATTCACCGATAGCAATTTGTGTGCAAATGAAATATCGTTACGAATAAAAAAAAAACACAGCAATTAATCCTTCTTTTTTTTAACTCTTTCCGCCCTGTGGGCACTAAGAGGGCCTCTTTTAGAAGGCCCATTATGGGTTCGGCCAGGCCCACAATGGGGCGACCGGGTGGTGAGGGACGGGGCCCGACATATCCGAACGGACCACCCCCGAAAAATTCCTGGGGATTATTCGACCCCGGGTCCCCCAGAGCGGTAGGCTGCTACCTTAACCGATCGGCCATCCGGCCGTCAAAATTATCAGATTTAAGCCACCAGTGAGGATCGAACTCACGACCCCTGGTTTACACGACCAGTGTAAACCAGGTAAAAACCAGGTAAAACCAGGTGTAAACCACTGAGCTATGGTGGCTAACAACCAGTTTATCTAGTAACCATGGACCCAATATGGCAGCTCCACTTGAACATTGGTGTCCTGACTTTGTTTATAGTCCTTGGACATATAGGCCGAACACTTCTTCTCCTGGCGGAAAGAATAAGTACTAATGTTGATACAGCATATCTACGGGATTTCGCTCGTATCACAAGGTCGTTTTATTCTACGGGCTGAGAAAGTGCAAGAATGCATGGCATGCACTTTCCCATTTTGCCTTTTGTGAGTAATTTTATTCACAGAGTAAATACGATTCAATCTTACTTGTATACTTTCGCCAACTAGCAGAAATGACAAAATCGATCTATCACATGATAAAGATTGATGCGATCTTGCAGATCGATCTATCTGAAACGAAAAGTATATACACCCGTGGTGTAATCGAGATTATGGCTACTTTGCCCTACTCTCTACGAGTACGCTGAATTTATGGTGATCGCAGTATGAACACGGAACAAAAGGAAAGGGCATATGGGATCTGACTAGAGCACGATTACTAGAATATATTCTAGTAATAGTTAGAAGGGGAATCCAGCGATTACCATAAATTCAGCGTAATCGTTACAGAGTGAGGCAAAGTAGCCATAATCTCGATCACACCACAACAGGAACTATTAAGTATCTGGCAGCACTGTATTTCGAGCAAATCAGAGAAGGAAAGATGGCGCCGATCGTACATTCTCCAAATCAGAGCGATCGTCCAGAAAATGACGACGAAGAGCTTTATTCTCGCGAAATTGTCATTAATAATTTTGAATCCGATCCCAGTTCGGACGAAGATGATGCGATCGACATTGGTGGTTATCAATTATTACCTCAAGACACAGACAACGATGATGGAATTGTTAGTTTCCAATGTATTTGGTAAGATTAGAGTAAAAAGAACGTCCAAAATATAATAAGACTATTCTACAGCTCTGTTAATGTCATTCACATCTGCAATTGTACCCCATAGATGAGTTGGAGTCTTGACAAGCATCAATTTAAGAAATAAATGAATAAAGTTTATTAGATTTAATTAAATATAAATTATGTACAGTTATTACATAAACGTTATGTAAAATTGATTA
Source organism: Centruroides vittatus (assembly GCF_030686945.1). Lineage (NCBI taxonomy): Eukaryota > Metazoa > Arthropoda > Arachnida > Scorpiones > Buthidae > Centruroides > Centruroides vittatus. The sequence goes on from NW_027122637.1 coordinate 1,795,158, forward strand.
TATTCAGTAAATCCGATATTTATATAACAGTAAGTTTACAATACAAAATTTTATGATAAACAGGTTATTTGTTTTATTTTATTTATTTTTTGTTTTTAATGAAGTGTTTCAATAAGATATTCAACATTTTCAAATCTATGAATGTTATAAGATAAGAAAATACCATTTTTGCAATGGTTTTTGACATTCGTCTGATTTATATAGTCTGTTAAATTTCACTTATGTATACTGTCATGGCGGCACTTCCGTTAGGTTAGGTTAGATTAGATTAACTATATTTTTAGTAGACGTTTCCTTTTTCTTCTGTTCAATAACTACCGTGAATCAATAACTAGTGATGTTTAGCACATGGCGGCCTGCCGGCAGCTCCCCTCCGGGAGGTCAGTCAAGTGCACGAATAGTCAGAAGCACGGCCATAGCGCCGCCATGGCAGTATACATATCTGAAGTTCAACTGTTTAATTATTTGGCCCAAGTGACTGCTTGCTTCTAGTAGCCCACTTGACTGTTCATGAAGTACTTCATGTTATATAGTTTTAGGGGGGTGTGGGAGCTTGCCCCTACCCAGGCACTGAGGCGCAAGTTTACATGTGAAGCATGTAGAATAGGCAGTAGACTGATACATGTTAAAAACTGACCTTTGCACCACAGGGACTACCTAGATGCATTTTTATCATAATTTTTTTATTTAGATTTATTCTGTGATAGATATTATTCTATAAAGTGCCAAGTGTTTAATAAATAACACGGTCTTGTGTTTGATGCTCAACATATAAGAAAACACGGTTTCAAGAACACCTAGATTTATTCTATTAGTATGATATTAAATTTATACATGTAATTAGCTATTTTTTATTATTTTGAAATATGCTAGCAGATAGATCAATGTAGTATGTTCAAAACAGAGATTATTTTACAGTGATTATTTAGTGACTGTAATGTAATTCTTATATAATAGTTATTAGGTTATCGTCGTAAAATATTTTTTGCCTTGAACATGTTTTGATAATATTTATAAAAATATTCCATGTTTTGATTTTTAAACCTTTCAGAACTATCTGTTTTAATTTAGCATAAGTAAAAGGAAAGAATGTAACAAAACAAATCCACCAAAATTACTTAAGTGAAAATATCCTTCACTATATGTAAAAACATTGATGTCATCGTCGTTCCGTGGTGTTGGATTAACGTGCTCCGTGTTTTGATCGAAAACTTGGATAATTGGTGAGGTAGACACCGATAAATTATATATCATTGGGACGTGTAAAAAGCCTGGTTTCTGTGAGTACACTTGTCTTATTATTTTTCTCTTCGAATCGAACGTTGCACTGAGTGGCCATCGTCGCACGCGTCTTTGGACTTTGTCGCCGTTACGCGTGATCGTACTGGATTACATTCTTCTACGACTGATATTGTATGCTCTGATATGAAGTTAATATACCATGCAAATATCGTGGTAATCCATTAATTAAGAGCCACATCATTGCCGCTCAAAATCCCGCACCGAACAAAGAGCATTGTTCTCAGCCACGTGGAAGTCCTAGCCATTCGGCGTGAGGTCGCCGTTCAGCGCCTCTCAACTACCTCAGACGTCACACTAGTTGCTTAAGCCGCTGCTGTGGCAAGTTTTAGCCCTGATCATAACTCTTATTGCAAAGCCGGTCCTTGCCGGGTATCGTTTTATTTGTGCTATACAACCTAACCTGCTGAGTAAATTACCTCTCCTGACATGTCAAGGGAAAGTGCAGCAGAAAGTTTAAACAATAGCTTCATCGAAGAAGATCTTATAACATCAATCAATGGACACCTGGAAACCATTCTCAACTGTATTCCAACAAACATGAGCATAGCTGTCAATAAAGAAGAACGGACCCATGCCAGGGTAGCGGCCGTCAGTTTGCATGCGGCCGCTAACCAAATTTTTGGAGTGGTCCTAGCGCTAAGAGAAAGGGTCAAGGAACTTTCAAAGCCAGTATCTTCTCTGGATAAGGGATCCTTCTCGGACGTCCTAAAGAGAAATCTAAAATCAATGAGTAAAACGACTAAATTAATTTCTGAAAATTCAGCAAAGTTAGAGGGGAGAAAGAACCCTAAGAAAGCTAACCACAACATCATCGTATCAGCAGTCAAAGACCCAAATCAGCCTGTCCCTCTACCAGAGGAAACAATGAATATAGTGCAATCTCACATCGACCCAAGACAACTTGGAGTCAAAATAAACCATGTGAGGCCTCTCCCAAGTGGAGATATTGCAATACAGCTGCATGACGAGCAGGACCTAATATCCTTAAAAACAGCAATACAAAACAATGAGCACCTCTCACAGCAAATTAGAGTAACAGAGCGAAATAAAAAGCTCCCGAAAATAATACTACTCAATGTGCCAAACAGCACAGAAAATGAAGAGCTAATTCAGCAAATATATGATCAGAACCATCAAATAAAGGAACAAATCACACAGGAAGACTTCATGGAAAACACCAAACTGAGCCATAGCTTTCAACCAAAAGGAACAACTCATTCAAGGCATGTAATCCTAAGCGTTACTCCTAGTATTAGGAACATACTTATGCAAGAAAAAAGGGTCTTCGTGGGATGGTACTCCCTAACCGTGGATGATTACATCTCAACCATCCGATGCTTTAACTGTTCGGGATACTGGCACACCTCACATAGATGTGAGGATAGGCAACGCTGTAGCCATTGCACTAGACGTCATAAATTTAAGGACTGTCCTAACCTACAGAAGGAACCGAAATGTATAAACTGTATCAATTATAACAAAACCGTACCAGAGAATAAGGCAATGAATACTAATCATAATGCATTTGATAAACACTGCCCAATAACAAAATGGCACAGAGCTAATCAAGTTCACAACACCCATTATGAATAGTCAGCCTCCTCTTATCCCATCCCCCAGTATGGACAATAACATAAAAGCTACCTATCTGAAAAATAAAAACAAGACAAAAAGTTCTCTAAATATACTGCAAATCAATCTCCAACGGAGCATGGCTGCTTCCACTAATGCAATACAAGCAATAATTGAGAAAGAAGCAGACATCCTAGTTTTCCAGGAGCCCTACCTTCGCGATAATACGGTCTCAATGCTCGGAAGTGGTAAAATCCTCACTAGACGAATAGACAATTACCCGATCCGCACAGGTTTCATGATAACCAATAGGCACCTTAACTGCCAGCTAGTCACTCAGTGTAGCAAAATTTATACCACTACGATCAGTGTTGACTATGGAGAGCGTCAAATTTTTATTATCAGTGCCTACTGCCCGCCTTCGGAGGAAATAGAGGCTCCCCTACAAGAAATTAGAGACATCTTTAAAGAACTCCCTGCTAACTCTATACTCATCTGTGGAGATTTTAATTCAAAATCACCGATCTGGCACAGCCCAGTAGAAGATTCAAGGGGCCGTGCAGTCTGTGAACTTATGACCGAACTGGACATTCAGTCCTATAACGTCAGCACGCTTCCAACTTTCTCCAGTAGTAACGGGAAAAGTTGGATCGACCTATGTCTGGGCAACAGGAAATCTACCATATTTAACATCGACTGCAGGACTCAGCATCAGGTTTCTGCAAGCGACCATGCTTACATCCTCACCAAGATAACAGACATCAACTGCCCTGCTAACATCAACATCTGTAACAACACAAATTGGGATCATTATGAGGAAAATATCAAATGTATGTGGGACCCCTCTGACCTCATTAGCATCAACTCTTGTCAGGAAATTGACATCGCTGTTGAACAGCTCCAAAGGGCTCTAAGGGAAGCATTCTATTGGTCCACCCACATCAAAGCTAAAAAGCCCTCGGCTCCCTGGTGGAACAAGGAACTGGAGACAAACAGGAAAAAAGTCCGGGCGGCAAAGAGGCGCTACGTGCGAGAGGTAGACCCCACTACTAAACTCTCTCTTAAGCAGACGTACCTAACTCTTTTCAGGGATTATAAAACTCTCATAAATCGCACTAGAAGTAATTCTTGGAAGAACTTCTGCACTTCTTCTAACTCAAAGGGCCCTTGGAGTATTCCATATTATACTGTAATTAAAAAAAACAAAGCCTCTACCATTCCGGCCACCATTTCTAATCCCAATATTCATACCACCAACCTGAGAGAGACATATAGAGCTATTTTCTCAGCTCTTTTCCCCCCTGATGATCCTATTAACGACTCCGCAGAACATAAAAACACGAGGGAAAAAAGCCAAAAGGAATTAACTACTTGCAATGATTGTCCTTTCACTTCAAACGAAATTGGCAAAGAATTTCAAAGGATAAAGAAGAGAAAGGCCCCAGGCCCAGATCTTATCGATTGGAGGATGGCCCAGCATGCGTTCTCTGCCATCCCCACCACTTTTCTCATACTGTTCAACAAGTGTTTATCTCTGGGATACTTCCCAAAACTTTGGAAAGAAGCCTCTGTTAGACTCATTCAAAAAGAGAAGAACTCATCACCGACTGACGCCTCCGGCTATCGCCCAATCTCTCTCCTAGCAGTGATTGGGAAGGTTCTGGATGCACTGATGGCGGGAAGAATCCTCCATCACCTCGAGAATCAGGCAGCCCTAAATGAAGCACAATATGGCTTTAGAAAAGGTAAGAATACACATCAGGCCATTGGAAAAATCATCCAATATATTCAGACTGCAAAACTCGAAGGTAGGCACACCATGATGGTCACCATTGACTTCAAGGGCGCTTTCGACCACGCATGGTGGCCAGCCATCCTGTCTACTCTGATCAAAACAAACTGTCCGGCCAACATTCTAAAACTTCTTCGCAGCTTCCTTTCGGAAAGGGAGGTAATGGCAATTGAGACT